>NC_135758.1:7820000-8145000 GCF_052425735.1 Oculina patagonica | reverse complement strand
AGTATTATCGACGTACGGTCAATTGGAGGTGATGTGAGGTCTACGTGGAGTCGTCGGGGGCTGATGTGGGGAGCATGTTTCCCTGGGAAAAGGAGATTGACGAGACAAAACACTTGTGGAGTTTGAGTTCAGATTACTTTATTGATGAATGAATCAAATCTTCTTTATACTTGACCGAGCGAAGACGGCGTAATTCAACATGGCGGACATAGCCTTCCAATCAAACAAATGGGAAACAGATGGGGGGGAGGTTACAGAGGGGGTGCATAAAAGGTACAATGGAGGTGCAGAAAGGGTACTAAGGTGGTACAGAAGAAGTACAGATATACTCCTCTATCGGCCCAGATATATTTTGAGAAAGAGGTATGAGCTCTCAATTCCTCACTCTAACCTCGCTTCCGCGCTTTATTTTCATTATTTACTCGATTTCCATAAGGTTTTGTGCGTACGAAAGATCACCATGGAACCCTTATATTTAAGTGAAGAACGAAATTGAGTATCTGGGCCTTTGAAAGTACACGTTTACCTTAAATTAAGTTCACGCGAATGACTTGAGAACGGGGTGGGTGTCTAATAGCAGTTAGCATGACCCAGCTGCCGTCTATTGGCAAAATGCGCGATCTGATTGGCTACACAGGTGCCGTCTATTGATCGATAGACGGCTCTCGGAGTGCGCGTTCCGTTTTCGCTGAATTTTATAAATCAAAACCTTCAATAAATCAATTCTAGCGATATTCTGTGTGTTATAGATCAGCCGCTGGGTTATGCTAAAACAATTAGACGGCTCGCTCTCGGTTTCTATCGACTTTGATAGTTGGCGAAGGGCTTCACCCAGCCGATAATTGGACAGCTGTAAACAGCCATGTGAGAACGTTCCAGTAGCGTGACAAAAAGGCGCATGGAGATTTAATCAGAAAAGAGAATTTTGCTATAGACACCACAACGTAAATTTACGTGATGGTATTGTCTTTAAATAAAGAATTATTCAGAAAATGTGCAATGACAATCATGTTTTCGTTTCCTCAAGTTTTTTTTCACTTGTTTTCTGTGTACATATCGTAATTTCCTCGTTAAATAAGGAACTTATGTTCATATTACCCCTAGATAAAACCTATTCAACTGTTGTTTTGGCAACTTTATTTTTCTGTATGCAGCAATAGACTGAAGAAAGTTTTTTAAATTGATTGACATATGTTTAGTCGTAGATAGAGCACTGACATCATTCCGTGACACAATTCATTATGAAAACTGAAACACACTGAAAAGCGCAATTTGTCCAAGTGTACCAATAACAAAGATGAATAGATGAAAAAGATGTCATTCTGCTAATTGTGTACTGGAATGAAACTCCCCTGAATCATCACAACTCAGTCATATATAAAGCATTGCTTACAGCCTGAAGGGAATTGTACACGGAATGCTAATATTGAGTCAGGAAAGTTTAATGACTTATTTTGACTTTTTGCTTTAAAGGGAAGATTTTAGTTCCAGTTCCGGTAGGTACAGTAATTAAGGTTAGCGGGAGTTTTGATCCAAAATAATTGACGAGAACTTGTTTATCTTGATTATACCAAAATTGATGTCCAAAAAATTGGAATTGGAAAGTTTTAACCTCGTTACATTAATCCGTTACATTGATTAGAAATGAACTCAAATTAATTCTCCGAAAAACGGTCAGAAATGAGCAAACAATAAATAAATTAAGTCTAAACTGTATTTCACACTAAATTTGTCCTATGAAAAGGGCAGAAAACCGGGCTGACCTTTTACCGGGCAAAAGTTGTCTTTTGTTCATGTGGAAAAATTTCAGCCTGCGGTTATCGAAATTTCTACATAGAACGGAAATTGTGGTTAGCTAGGGGAGACCTCGGAATCTGGAACTTTAAATGCAGCGTTTACGAGAAGTTATTATTTTTTTTTTTTACGAGAAGTGGATTTTTCAACGGCTTCGAGTTAGCTCGCGCGTACGAGAGGTAGACCAAGCTTAGCGTTCCTCTATTGAGTTATGACGCACGCAGTTAGAAGACCTTAAACTTTCGTTCTCCATTTTCGAAAAAAAAAAAAACAAGGCCCGACGTTTCTCATTTATCGAGCACAGGCGTTCGTTTATCGGGTTATGGATGCGCCAAGGCGCTCTTGTTTCAGATCGCCCGGACTTTCTGGCTATGCTGTAAAACAAATTCGTTTATTGCCCAGACTGGGGTCCCTCTCAGAGTGGCACCCCTCAAGGAAAGGCGTTATCAAACTCCGTATAATCAGGAAACAGATTCGTGCTTCGCTATCTTCAAGCTAATGTCACAAACATGCACTGCTCTTGTGTTCTGCACTGCTCTTAACACCTATGTTGTTTTCAGTGACCTGAACTGTGAATGAAACTGAAACACGAGGGAAAGAAAGATATAAGGCTATATGTGTCACGCCATAATTCAATGTCTGAGTAGTATTCGGCTAAGTTGTGTATACGTAAACTCAGTAACCATTGAGGTCTGCATCCTTATAAATATTGTACATTAAAAGCCATTGTGTTGGAAGATAGATACCTACTTTTAATTTTATTTCTGTTATAATTATGCACTCAACAACTTCCTATTCGAAATCGAAACGCAGGCAATGGTTAGAACGTTTGATGCGGCATTGTTATTTTGAAGGAAAAATCCTTTTTGACCCAGATCAGTTGAATCCTCTTCTTTTTCCGCCGCAAAATTTAAATCTAAGAAGCATTGCAATTGCCATTTCCGGCCAAAATCATCAAGACATCGTAAATGAATATCGTTGAATTGATATGGAAGGACAGAAACAAAGTGAAAGATCATGTGCTTTGATAATCATGATATAATAATGAAGAGGGCGGAATGAAAATATATATCACATTCAAGTACATTTTTTTTTCTGAAACGTTATTCTGAGCCCAATGATGTCGACAGGAAACATGTTAAGTTCTTGACTTTTTTCTTCAGTCGTCCGGAGGCCACATAAATGCACGTCTGACACAATTACTTTAAAAAAATGCTGTCACACCATTTTATATCAAATGTCTAATGGTATGGTTAAAATTAGATCAGAAAGGCCTAAAAAATTATGAGAATTTTCAACCTGATTTCTACTAGGGCTTAAATAATTTTTTGAGGGGGTAAGCGGGGTAGAAGTCTGACAGTTTAATTTCTAACTGGTTGCTGAGATCTTCTCTAAGAGCTGCAAATTTTGTAGTGATATCTATTCAGCTGATTTCTCAGAAATGAGCTATATTGTTTTTACCGACAGCTGACAAATCGCTAAATATTTAACTGATAACTGAGTTTCTATTATTTTCTCAAAAGTAAAACTTTTCTTCTTATTCAGCAGATATGTTTGACATGAAAAACATGGAGGAAGTCATACAAGCCATCTCCATCGGCGTCATTTTCGTCGACTTCCTTCTCAACACCTGTCGTGTTCTGAAAGCCATCGAATTACTCAAGGAATGCTTGATCATCCTTGACAACAAAGCAGTCACAAAAGAAGAAGTATTCCAAACATTTACTGAAATAATATATTTCAAACTGTTTGAGGCGTACTGTCTGGTCAATGATTACACGAGGGCATTACAATACGGCAGAAAACTTCTTAGCATGTTTCACAAAAGAGGTGAAAAAGTATTAGAAAGCAGGCTAAGCTTGCAACTGGCTAAATTATACGAGGAGCAGTGTAAACATTTAGAAGCAAAAGGACTCTGTGAGAAGGCGTTAGCAATCAGTACAGAAATTGGTGACTGCAAAGGACAAGCCTCAGCTTACGGAAACCTAGGAGTCGTCTTTCGATCTCTTGGTGAATATGTCAAAGCTAAAGACTATCACGAGAGAGCAATTAAAATCACCAAAGCAACTGGTGACAGAAGGGAAGAAGCGTCATGTTATGTCAACCTAGGAAATGTGTTCCATTCTCTGGGTGAACATCACAAGGCTAAAGAACACATGGAAAAGGCTCTTCTGATTATGAAAGAGATCGGAGATAAAAGAGGGGAAGCTTTTTGTTACGGAAACCTTGGAGCTGTTTTCCTAATTCTTGGTGAGTATTTAAGTAGCGTGACCCATCTCCAGAAAGCGCTTGCGATGAGAATTAAAATTGGAAATGACAGAAATGGAGAAGCAAGAGACTATGGAAACCTGGGAACTGTGTTTTACTATCTTGCTGAATATGGCAAGGCTAAAATATATCTCGAGAAAGCAATTGCAATCAAAAAAGAAATTGGTGACAAAAGAGGGGAAGCAGCAGATTACGGAACCTTAGGAAATGTGTTTCTCTCACTAAGTGAATATGTCAAGGGTAAAGTGTATCACGAAAAAGCGCTTGCAATTAGTCAAGAGTTTGGCGACAGATATGGTGAAGCCACAGCTTACGGAAATCTGGGAACGGCTTTTGTAAATCTTGGTGAATATGTCAAGGCCGAAGAGTGTCTTGAGAATGCGCTTGCCATCAAAAAAGAAATCGGAGACAGAGACGGAGAAGGAAGAAGTTACGGAAGTTTAGGGAATGTATTTCTCTCCCTTGGCAAATACGCGACGGCTAAAGATTATTTTGAGAAAGCACTTGCAATATCAAAAGAAACTGGTTATAGAAACGGAGAAGCCATATGTTACGGAAACCTTGGAAAAGTGTTTTTCTTTATTGGTGATTATGTCAAGGCTGAAGAACATTACGAGAAAGCACTTGAGATCAGAAAAGAAATCGGTAGCTTAGACGGAGAAGCAGCATATTACGGAAATTTAGGAGGTGTATTTATTTGTCTCGGTGAATATGTCAAAGCTAAAGATTATCTTGAGAAGGCACTAGCAATGAGCAAAGAGATTGGAAACGTTGAACAACAATTTGTGTCACTTTATAAGCTTGCACAGCTCAAGTTTTACCAAGGAAAAACGCAGGAAGCCTTTTCGTATCTCCATTCAAGTATCTGCAAGTGCGAGGAATTGCGAGGTTTTCTCGGAGACAACGATCAATTTAAGATAAACTTTTCCGACCTGCGAGGTTTTCCCTACTGGAAGCTAAGTGAAATGTTTTGTGATTCTGGAAATCCTTACGAAGCTCTCTATGTGGCAGAACTTGGACGGGCCAGAGCTCTGGCAGATTTAATGTCAGCTCAGTACTCTGTGAAGAATCAAGTCTCAGTCAACCCTCAATCGCGGGCTGGTATCGAACAGATCATGAAGAAGGAAAGTAGTTGCACTTGTTTATACATCTCTTATTCTTCTCAAGTTTTATTATTATGGGTTTTAAATAAAAGTGGTGTCATGCATTTCCGACAAATGAAAATAAATGATGACACTGCAAGCCGTGGACTACAGCAAGTTAGAAATTTAAATGACTTTTTTGCAAAAAGCTTTCGAAGATTTGCTATTTTACCAGAGGAGCGTTGCGAGGATCGCTCTTTACATGATGACGTCAAAGCGACATCAAAGTCAACTCAGAAAGGCAGTCCCGCTTCTTTCCGAATTGTGGAAGAGGAAGAAGAAAACAAAAATCAGGAACCAGACATCTCTTTGTGTTACAAAATGATCATCGCTCCCGTAGCCGACTTACTCGAGGAACCCGAGATCATCATTGTTCCTGATCGCTCCTTGTACAAAGTTCCATTTGCAGCGTTACCAGATAAGAGAGGGAAATATTTAGCCGAGACTTTCAGGATCCGCATCGTTCCTTCTTTCACGACTCTCAAGCTCATTCAGGACAGTCCAGCAGACTATCACAGTCAGACCGGTGCACTGATAGTGGGAGATCCTGATGTTGGTTTGGTGCGTTACAAAGGAAAGAAAAAGAACATATCTAGATTACCCTGTGCAGGAAATGAAGCAGCCATGATTGGACGACTGCTGGGCGTTCAGCCTTTGTTGGGAGAGCAAGCAACTAAGCAGGCGGTACTTGATAGGATAAATTCAGTAAGCCTTGTACATTTTGCTGCACATGGTGATGCTGAAAGAGGAGAAATTGCCCTTTGCCCTCCACGTCCCATCACCAAAATTCCTGTCGAAGAAGAATACCTGTTGACAATGTCTGACATTTCTCGAGTTCAACTGAGAGCCAAGCTTGTGGTACTGAGCTGTTGTCACAGTGGCCAAGGAGAGACGAAAGTTGAAGGCGTTGTTGGAATCGCTCGAGCGTTCTTAGGCTCCGGTGCACGCTCAGTGTTGGTGGCACTGTGGGCACTTGAAGACAGTGCAACAGAGCAGCTGATGAATAATTTCTACGGTCACCTTGTTCTTGGGGAGAGTGCCAGTGAATCTCTTCATGAAGCCATGAAGTGGATGAGAGCGAATGGCTACAATCACGTAAGACAGTGGGCACCATTTATGCTGATTGGAGATAACGTGACGTTTGATTTTAGAAAATAAATCGGTAAGTTTGATTTATTAAGAAGACATGTCACATTTTGAAATTGCAGCTATTCTAAAATAAAGTCTAGCAGTATATAGTTCAACTGAATCAGCGACAGTGGCCCCCAAAAAGTCGTATATTGAACCAATATCAATGTCAGTAGTTACTATGCAATTATCTTGCAGGTGTTTTAACCAAGAAATGCATTTTGTGGCTGCCGTAGTTTTTTGTTTTTATTCTTTCCGGAAAATTGACTTCGTCGTGACAGTTGTGCTAAAGAAAATTATTGCATTGAATTGAGATTAACTTTGTTGATATCCTCTTATTATAGGTGTTATAACACGAAAGACCTCATCAATAGAGAACAGATCACGGGGTCACTGTACTTAAGTGAGAAGTTATGACCTGGATCAGTGAAAAGCTTGATGCAAATGCCAAGTTTTCAAGTGTATATGACTTATGTTTGTCTCGATTCGCTTGATGGAATCTAAACGGGAACCGGATGTGAACATCGAAGAAAAAGTCGAAAGTTTTTTCGTCACTGCGTTTTACCCTCGTCCCAAAAAAGGTGAAATGTCACTTCCAGTTTGGTCAAAACCGCTTGAAGTTAGGATCTGGGTCTTTGCGAGCTACGACGTTCAACAAAGAACGTTTTTCGCGGAGTTGACAGACACGTGAAGAACGGTGGTTTCTAATTATACCTTTTGTTAGGTGACGTTCTCGTTGCCGATAAAGTACATCAGCCACAGACCGGATTTGTTTTTACTTATACCTACCATTCTGTTATTTTGAATTTGCTTGTCGAGGAAAATTGGAGTAGTTCTTCGTTCTTTTCATCTTCCTCGAAAGGACCTTCACCGCCATTTCTCAACTCACCACCATTAAGCCTGAACAAGAATTGCAACCACGACTAATCAGAAGGTCGCAAAACAAAAGGCGTAACTAGCTGAACACTGCCTGCAAGTTCCATGCAAAACAACCACAAGAATGGATAAATTCGGGCTATACTTTTTATAGAACGTGTTGTTTGAATTTTTATTTGGATTTGAACACTAATTTTAGTATCCAGCTACAGGGAGGTACTGAACCAACAGACCAAATGAATGCCTTTAGACAATTGCACGAAATACTAGTTTCTTTTAATTTTTTTTTAAACTTTACCCTGCCTTCAATTCAAGGCCGCCGCCAAAGTTGTTTAAACAGCTTTTCGCAAACTAAAAATAAGGATTTCAAGATATTTAGAATGTTTGGGTGGTATTTAGACTATTTTTTGACAAATAGTAGGCTCTTTTGCATGCATTACTGTCTCTTCCACAAGTTACATTTTGCTTCCGGTTGTAAGATGGTCTTCCCCTTTTCACTTTATTGAACTCGTAGACATCCTCGGAGACCCAGGGGCAGTTAGTGGGGCGAGGGAAACGCGAAAATGCGGGTAGAAAATAGCGCGAAACTGCGAGGGAAAAAATCAGCATATAAAAGCTGTATTGACTGAAAGTGCCCCTGGGGAAAGAGTCTCACCAGACCAGTTCAAAAAGCTCTCTGAATACTGCCTCCTGATTGGGCAGAAAAATCTTTTGTTTTCCCTTTGTATTATTCTGCCCAATCGGCGACCAGCCTGACTACAGTCCTTTTGGTGTGTTCTCACACGAAATATGTACACAAAGCCAGTTCGCTCGCCATACCTGTCTTGCTTGTTCGCCAAGAATTTGCTCGGGAAGGAAAAGTTTCGGCTAGTGCCTCCCCTGGTTGAAAACGTCAAAAGTTTGACGGCCATGCACGCGGAGAAACGGCGGATTCTTCAGATTGTGGTCGATCGCAGGTATCGTTACACCTGCATGCTGTTTGCGAGTTTTAAAAGTTTGTGTGCGATATGGTAGTTGCACTGCTGTAATGGATGTTTTCAGTTTTTTTTTTTTTTCTGGGAAGATCAATGGCAGCTTAACGCGAAACTTTTCCAAGCAAGAGTAATTTTTTTACGAACAAGCCCGGCAGATGTGTCAAGCGGCCGTCTAGCTACGCGTGCTAAGCGCGCAGCAGCGATTCCTAAGTTTTTTATAGGTGAGATAATAGAAGATCGATCGCAGCTGGAAGCGAAACTACAACAACAACAAAAAGTTTATTTAAACAATGATATTATTTATAATATTTTTCACCTCCCGCAATTAGCCTAGTTATTCGAGGCGGGAGGTGAAGAAAAAAATTAAGAAGAAAAAATAAATCAATAAAGTTACAAAAAGGTAATACCTTATCTACATTAAAGAAAAGATACATGTAGTAATAAGAAAGATAACTTCGAATATCATAGTAATAAATTAAAATAACAATGTGTTTTAAGTTACATTAAGCTAAAGATTTTAGGAAGTCAAAAACTATTTCCAAACAAACTTTCAAGACCTTACATTTTGTAAATTTTTCCGTCGATCGACCGATTAGCTACGCGCGCGTGTAATGCGTGCAGCACCAATTGTAGCACTCAAATAACGGTCATATTTCCCGAAGACAAAATTTTCCCGACACTTCACATCCAAGTTGAGGAGGCACTAGACGAAACTTTTCCTTCCCGAGCAAATTCTTGGCGAACAAGCAAGACAGACATGGCGAGCGAACTGGCTTTGTGTACATATTTCGTGTGAGAACACACCAAAAGGACTGTAGTCAGGCTGGTCGCCGATTGGGCAGAATAATACAAAGGGAATACAAAAGATTTTTCTGCCCAATCAGGAGGCAGTATTCAGAGAGCTTTTTGAACTGGTCTGGTAAGACTCTTTCCCCAGGGGCACTTTCAGTCAATACAACTTTAATATGCTGATTTTTTTCCTCGCAGTTTCGCGCTATTTTCTACCCGCATTTTCGCGTTTCCCTCGCCCCACTAACTGCCCCTGGGTCTCCGAGGATGACTCGTAGAGTGATCGGATGTCGTCCCGACAATTAAATTTTCCGAATGTTTTTTCTGTCCCAGACCCCACACTCTTCTCGATCCCAGACCTCCAACCTGCTAGACCGAGTATTAAATATTCAAAATGGCCGCTTTAAAACAAAATACGCGACAATAGCTAGCCTGCGAACGCATTTTTCGGTGGAGAGAAACGACAGCCGGAAATACGTCTGCGTTCGCAGGCTAGACAATAGCAGGTAAGAGTTATGTTTTTAGTTATTCTCATAGCTGATGTGAGGGCCCCCTGTGATGGCGAAAAATTTCGTCGCCAACAAATCTGTAGGCTTTTAAGTAACAGGGGGCGGGCCTCTGAAGCAATTACTTAACTTACAATTGGAATTCAGCAGCCTGACAATGAATTTTAATTTAATCGCTTGAACAACATTTAGAAATATCTATAACAATATTTTGCCTTAGACTGATGTCGTCCTATCTCCTCGGCACGCACGTGCCATTTTAAAATCAATAAAGGGCAAAATTATCCGCTTCAAGATGTTCTCCTTGTAACGCTTGGGCCGTCTGACATGATTACGCATAATTCCGAGCTAAATACATCGTTTATTTAACCAATCAGCATGCAATTTTTTTATTATTATTTTATTACAAATTAGATGAAGCCCATTTTTTCATCATTTCATATTTGTCAAGATGGTGGCCAGAATACAATTTTCTTAAATACATTTAGTGATCACCTCCCGTTCCAGAAAGTAATTGTAAAAAAGGACAATAAGACATCAAGGGCAACGCATACAAAATTTCATTCAGCGAGAAAGGTTTCCTTTTGTGATTTTATTCAGTTGATATTAGATGAAGCCCATTCATTCATCATTTCGTATTTGTCAAGATGGTGGCCATAGTACACTTTCCTAACAGAAAACAAATTTTTCTCCTTATTACAGATGTCAGCATGCATTGAGTGATCACCTCCCGTTCCGGAAGAGTAATTGCAAAAATATGAACAATAAGACATCAAGAGCAATGCATACAAGTTTGATTTAAGAAAATCAGTTCCAATAAGGTTCCTGCTTACAATATATCAAAAAAATCCTTCACCAGTTTATGGAGTACTTGTTACTTTAACAAACGCCAAGCATTCCGTATACAATTTTGCACCTTAAATCAGTCCCTAATGCATTGTTGATACCAACACGGATTTTGCCCTTGTGAATGTTCTGACAGTAGCCTTCTATTGCTCCGGGTTTGTGCGAGTGTTGCTTATTATATGCCACATACCAAACAACGTCAATAGGCAGAGGACCGCTGCACTCGGCGCCATTGAAGGTGATAAACCATCGCTTACAGCAGCCGTAACAGTTCATATAAAAGTTTCCTTGGTAAACCGCACGCAGAGCGGTATCACCCTTCTTCTTGTCGAAAACGCAATCCTACAAAAAATAATTAGCGTCATTATTAGCACGAGTTGATATAAAGGCAATGATGCCTGCATTGTAATTCCCTTTGTCCAAATTGAGTGCAAATATGGTAAACAATAATGATTTCTTTTCGACTGTTGTATTGAGAAAATTGTGTGAAATTAGTTATTACTGCAAATTTCTAAGTTAATTTTCTTGTAAAAAAAATTCTATCTTTTAATATGTTTACAAAGAAAGGATTCAAGAGACGGATCAAATCGAGAATGACAAATTTGTATCAACGTTTTCCCAAAAATTAAAGCCTGCCTTGATAAGACCAATGTCACGGCTGTCTTCACTCCTCCACGCACACTGTTTCCAGTTTCTGTGGTCAGCGTCTGCACCATTTTGTCCTGCGTCTCCTTTAACACCACGTGACCCAGGTGGACCAGCCACGCCCTTATCCCCTTTCGCGCCATCTCGGCCGTCGCGGCCTGGTAACCCGTTATATCCATTACGACCAGGGATACCGGATGGTCCTTGCAGACACGTGCCAGGCTGCTGTGTAATAAAAGAATATTAGTGATGTGTTCAGTGTAGCTGACATTAGTTTACATGTAAATCTATTCAGACCAGGCTTTTTGGACCTTCTGGGACCGATGCATTCTCGTCCCCATAGCCCGTTCGTTTCTCTTAGCCGGCTGGGCCTTGGCACGAGGAAACGAAGGGCTCCGGGGACACAGAATTTCCAGTCCTAGATTCTAGGACTTCCAGTCTTCATGTATGCAGTCATGACGTTTCAAAAGAATGTATGAGAGAGTCGTTTGGTTTTCGACTTCCGTTTAGGAATTCTTTGTTCCAAACAGCCAATCAAAAAAATTCGAATTAATTCAAAAATCCTATGTCCCCAGAGCCCTCCGTTTTCTCGTGCCAAGCCGGCCAAGAGAAACGAAAGGGCTATGGGGACGAGAATGGGACCAATGTGGAAGTTTAAGGGGAAGGAGGGGGAACTTCAGAAGCCCACCCCCAAACTGTTTTCGTTATGGCAACCGCATTAACACAGGGTGATGTATTCCATTACGTTTTTCTCTTAAAATATTAATTTATTGCATGTCAAAATTTCGTCACATAGCAGTAGCAAGATTAACTTTTGGGGAGGTGAAAGAAAAGGAATTATCTTTATCACTGTTTATAAGTAAACATCCGTTGTCAGGTTTGAGTGATGTCCAACAAGGCAACATGATTGACAGGCTAAACGGGATTTTTCCTGAAATGCGTTTTCTTCCTCATTTTGGTGAACATGGTGAACAATGCATTTTCTTCTGTGCTCGTCAAATCTTAATGCTACTTCGGAGTAGAATGTATATGTAGTTACAAAATTCTCTGTTGATTATTTCTGTCGAGCACTTTTTTATTCATGTACATATAAAACTCTGAAACTGTGCAATTCGCGAGCAACACTAGTCTAAGCAAGTAATCCGGCTTTTTTTTCATAAATTCCTTGGAAAGGATCACGAAATTACATTACCGGACCAAAACGTTGCTTTAAGGAATTTTCTCTCATCCTACCAATTGCGCACAGAAATTTTGGCAAAAACTGTAATGCGAACAAATGTTTAGCCGAAATAAAACTAATCTTGGTGGAGTCAGTTATTTCTTTGATTATTCAACGAATGTTTTTTATCTACATTCGCTTATTGAAACGATTTTTACACCAAACATATTTGATGTTCAAAATCAAACACGTCCTTGCTGAAAAAAGACCTTTTCTGAATCGAGTCTTTTGCGAAAGCGAATGTAACGTTGCTAATTTAATTGAACGTTCATATAAAACTACCCATTACTGAACTATAAAGTTTTGCCTATTTTTTTTAGATTTCAGACTTTTCAATATTAAAAGACTACTAAATTGTTTTTTTTTTCACTTCTTACCTTGGATGTGGTGGACGCACCTTTTCCCTCGAACGTGCAAGACAGCAATAACAAAAGCGATAGAAAAACGTTAAGTTTCTTTCCGTTCATGTCTGTACGATGATAAAAAGCCTCAGAATTGAGAAGTCTAAATGTTCCTTCTTGTAACGGATTGACGAGGCACTACAAAGTTCACGAGAGTGAGAACAATCTGAGTGGTCGTTTTTTCATGTTTCTAATGTAAACTTCCGCTGTCGATCACGGTCCATGATATGGAGGCCACGTGATTCGTTTTCTTGCAACATGATCAGTGAGTGAGGAAAACGAAAATCAATACCTATTTAAAGCTTTAATTTTGTGTTTTCAGGTTTTTTATCCTTTTGAAAAATGCTCGCAAATAATCCTGCTTTCAATATTTGTGAAAAAATTGTTTTTTGAAAGAGTGTGTATTTTTTTATATGCAGACTATAAAGGTCATGAAGTTATATTATGTTCACTGCTTCTCATATAACTGAACTGTTAAATATATATTTATGTTGCTTTCTACTTAACAGTTACAATGTTTCTTCGCTGGCTTCCCGCATTTTGTTTCTTTTCAGTTAATTACAAACAAATATTTATTTCCTCCGAAGGTATATAATTTTTTTTATATAAATTTAATTCGGGCTCGAATATTTGCCAATTTGTATTTTGACAGAAGTGCCTGCTCTATTAAACTCAGTATAATTTCAGTTAAATTTATAAATGTTCTCTTTTCAAACGAGTTTTCAATTTGAAAATTAATTTGCCAAATTATTCACCTCTGAGTTGAGTGTATGAGCATTTCTCGCGAGTAGCACAAATCGAACAATAAGTTTAGAACAATAAGACCTGAAGTTTCTTTACGTACCTACTCCTGCTAGCTAGATATTTTTCCGTTGCGCAGGAAACGGCCTAAGATCTTCGAAAGGTTTCACGCTTCAAAGTCCCAGAGGCTTTCTTGTAATAAAATCCTAACGACGAATTATGATGAGTCAAGCAAACAGTTTGTTTTATTTGAATGAAAATCTTACTTCTAACTGATACATTCACTACAATTTTGTCATTAAATGCGCGTATTTACAAGCAGAAATTGTGGCTGATTTACTATTAAAACAAAGTCACATAAATCATTAATCCTAAGAATAAAATAATTAATCCTAAGTATAAAATAATTATATTTTACATGTTTAAATTGAAGCATTTGCAATTAGTCCTTGTTTTGAAGAACGTATCTGTTTTAAAATCTATGCAATGTAACTCTAAAGTGTGGAAATTCGCTGCGCTTTTTTTGTTAATTGTCTTCTCTTATAATACCGTATTTATTCGATTAAGCGCCCTGGGCGTTTATTAAATTTTTGGACCTTGAGAATGGGCGCTTATTCGAGGTGGGCGCTTGTTCGAGGCTGGGCGCTTATTAAATTTTCGCCATTTCTCGCAAGTGGTAAGTTTATTTTACAACAAAACAATGAATAATAATAAAACGTAAAGATGTACCAAAGCAAAATTTTAACTGTTCATTGAAAGTTTCTGTTAAATACTAAGAAAACTCGGTCTTCGGGAAAGCCTCTTAGTGGAACTTAGTCAATTTCAATCTCAATTTCAATAATAATCAAAGTACTCCCCTTGTGCACTTCAGTATTTTTTGGAGGGGGTGGGGGGTGGGCGCTTATTCGAGGCTGGGCGCTTATTAACTTTTCCTACCTACAGGGTGGGCGCTTATTCGAGGTTGCGCGCTTAATCGAATAAATACGGTATATCAATCAAGCGCTCAAATGGTTCACTTCTTCGAAAGAAAGAAATAAACTAACATGTTCGATTTCACTCTTTTTTATATAACTGTTAGACATAAAACAATCGAAACAATTTTACTGTCATGTAATCGATCAGTTTTATAAGAGCGGGACCTTCGATCACGCAACAACAAATATATACTGCGCTGGATTTCAGAATTTTCCTTGATTGTCCGGAAAATAAAAAAAAATGTATCCTTTCATAACTACGGTAATAACTTGACGAGAGTGTGCGATGTTTGAGTAAATGAAGTGCATTACAACACGTTTTAGGTTTTCAGCTGAATTTTTGTTGCTGTTGTTATTCTGGAAGTACATTTAAATTTATAATCGAAAATTTTGTCGCGCTCAAATAATTACATGTAATTGGGCATTAAATTGTATCAAAGTGTTTGTGTTAGAATCGATTCAAGTTCAATCACACAATCTTCTTTGATTTTTATCTTGTAATGGTGATCCTGGTTTGCTAAAATTAATGAAACCTTTTTTCCATAGCGGCCGGCTTAAAGGAAAGTTAAAGGTCGTTTTCTTGTTTTGTCTTTTTCGCAAATTGCACCTTCGAAGAGTTGCTCAAACTGGCTTTTTCGTTAAGCTATATAAAATTGAATTTAAAACTCCAAATCAAAACGCCTGGGATTCCCTGAGAGAGAGCAAGATAAACTAGACGTTAGTTTGTTCATTCCAATGTTTTTCGACTTCAAAACCCGTCTTTATTAATTTAATCCAAAAAAGAAAAATGTTCTCTGAAAGTGGTCGATTTGTTTATATCCGCGCGCGATGTACAACTAACCTCTGTCAACCCTGCACTTTGCTAGCTCGAAAAAAGAAAGCAACTGACAATAATTGTGACGAAGATTTTCATCAGTAATTCATCAATGTAGTTTCTTGGAAAGCTGTTAGACAGTAGATATAGTTAAACCTTCCTTGCGTACACAACATGCTTTTTAACATCTGTGACAAATGTTTTTAACTTTATTTTTAATTCGTCAACTGCAATGAAAAGTGTTTTGACAAACTGCGCTGTTTTGCATACAGTGCGTGACTTTTTCGTTCAGGTATGATTTCAATTATACGACCTTAGATAAACAAAGACTAGCTGTTTGCATATCTTTCAACATAAGCAGATTTGAGTAAATCGGACGACATGTATGATTTCTGGCGATTTGATTTGTAATCAAAATTAAATAATGTCGATAGTTGTTCGGAAACATTTGGCGTTTTTAGCGTAAAGCAATATTTATGTTCGCTTTGTAAAGCTAACTGCTGTTATGATGTTGTCTGCAAATAATTTCAAACTGTAGAACGTTTAAGTTAAATTTAGAGCTGCTCTTGGAAACCGATCGCGCATCTAAAATCACATTTGTAGATTCAAAGTTAAATTAACGCGAAATGTATCAATGTGTATGTTTTTGGCGAGTTTTTAATTTGATAAAACGAACTGCGAGAGAAGCCAACTTTCTCTCTCTCTAATACATTAATGAAACCTTACCTTGAATGGGAAACAGTACTGGTGTTATTTCCTTCAATTTGATTGAAAAGTGGAGCAGCTAGCACAGATTCATTCCTGGAGTTTTCTGAACATGCTTGTTTTTTTTTTTAACAGTTCTTTGAAACCGATCGCGCATCTAAAATCACATTTGTAGATTCAAAGTTAAATTAACGCGAAATGTATCAATGTGTATGTTTTTGGCGAGTTTTTAATTTGATAAAACGAACTGCGAGAGAAGCCAACTTTCTCTCTCTCTAATACATTAATGAAACCTTACCTTGAATGGGAAACAGTACTGGTGTTATTTCCTTCAATTTGATTGAAAAGTGGAGCAGCTAGCACAGATTCATTCCTGGAGTTTTCTGAACATGCTTGTTTTTTTTTTTAACAGTTCTTTGAAGTCGTTTTCAGCTTAAGGAAGCTTCTGTTACCTGTTAAACCTAAAGACAACAAGAAGCTTGAGAAGCTTGAGAAGCTTAAAATCGGGCGGTTAATAATTAACTATCTTCTTTGACTTGAAAGGCAGGGTACAGTACAGTAAAAATCGTTTAGAAAAACAGTCACTTAAGAAACACTCAGTCGGAGGTTTGCTTAAGTCACAGTCTGCATGAGCCGTATTAGTGTGTAGAACATAATATCTGGAATGTTTTCAAGATTGCATTATTACTTTATGACATAATGGTCTCAATTTATAAATATATTTCGCACAATACAAATAAACGATTGAACTAGACGACTAGAAAATATAATTTTTTAACACTTAGCAAAGTGCAGCCTTTTCGCAATAATTAATAAAGGCGGGGTTTTACCTGAAGACCATTTTTCCAACGCTTTAGGTGGCTGACGCATTTCGGTATTTTCCAGCCCTTACACTTTGATGGAACAGTACTACAACTCTTTATCAGGTAACTACTATTGTCAAGAAAATGATCACAACTTATTGACCAATGATTAGGTATTTGTTTCATACCATTACTGTAATAGCAACTGATGAAGAATAGTAGTACTGACCCAAAGTATAAGGGCTGGAAAATACTGAAAACCATTTCAGCCGCGTTCAAGAAATCCAGAAAAGCTTTACTTATCCCATATATCTTTGTTTGCAGTTTAAAACTGCGTAGCTAAAACGAAAATCGGTTTTATTTTGGCGCTAAGATGGCATAAAATGTATAAATTCGGGACCCAAACAGTGCTATTTGACCAAAATTAGATCGAGTTAGTTTTATTTGTAAGCTGGAAATTATTTCTTTGAACAACAGCTATAATTAATTCGAAATTTTCGTTGGAATGATTATCCTAATTCACGAAACAAGAAATTTAATTTCAATTTGGTGACCAAAGACTGTTGAATTTCGATTAAATTCCCCCCAAAATAGACGCAGTAAATTTCTAAGAGCTTGCACATCAAAGTAAAATAGGTTTTAAGATGGCTAGCCTTGATTATTCAGTGAAAAGTCATATTTTTCTTCAATCGTTTGAAGCTACATGGTTTTCTCACGCTGTGTCACGCTTCAACGACTCGGGCTACGTTTACACGGACACGGTTATCAATCGACACGGTTTCATGACCTCATCGAAAACGACACGGTTTCGAAGTGTTTACACGGAACCTATTTAACCATTTTCCGAATGTTTTCGAATGTGATTGTATAAGCAAGCGCTGCTCTCTATGCGTGTTTCACCGTGTTTACCCTTCGTGAGCCAGCCAATTCGTGCCAAAATACGTTGCCGTTTTTAAATCGATGCGGTTTCGTCGTTTTTGACCGTTTACACGTCCAACGAAACCGTATCGTTTTGAAAACGCTCCACTTTTGACAGCGTTTTCAAAACGACCCGGTTTCAGTAGTGGTCTCGATCGGCGCCGTGTAAACGAAAGGCGTAACCGCATCGAAAGCGATGCGGTTACAAATGAAACCGTGTCCGTGTAAACAGTGCCTCGCGGGCTATGTTTCATCCCTTCAAGCCGGGTAACTCGGTTAGCCGGGGCGCCCTCCCTCCATGTAAACAGGCCCTAAGGTCTTGGTATGGGAATTCAAAATTAAGGCAAATTTCCGTTATTCTCTAATTGCTTGGCACACTAGTATGCGTACAAACGAAAAACCAAGAAAAAGGATACTGAAACGGTCAGGAGATGCATGCAAACAATTGAATAGCCCAATTTCGATATATTAAAATTCAGCCTAAAACAATAGACCTCGGGACGAGGCTCCGGGGACTAAACTATTGAGTTTGTAGGGTTTATTCCCCGGAGCCTCGTAGTGATGTCTATTGTTTTAGGCCGAATTTTAAAATATCGAAATTGCGCTATTGAATGAAAAATGCCGAAAATCCGAAAATAGCATTTTCAAGCATCTAAATTTCATTCTTTTTTTTTTTTTTGGGGGGGGGAGGGGGGGGAAGGGCATGCTCTCAGACCTCGCGCCTTTGCCGTTCGAAAAGTACCCTGCTGCCTATTGAAAGCCCTGATTTACACTTGATGATAACAACTTGATGTTATACACCTTGCAGTATTAACGTACTAACAAACTTGATAACAAACCCCATGTCGTACTAAGGATTTTTGCTGATCAACATAGAAAATAAGTTCACAATGGTTTGTTCCCAAAACGTTTTTTACTGTACAGAGGGTCTGTATACCGTGTTGAAAAATTCAGAACGAACCGACGTCGGCCCGCTACCATGATATCATGTTGAAAAAATTAGCTCGTTCGAAACCGTAGCAAAATCGTTAGCGACAAAATGCTGAGCCAAAATAAAGTTTTAAAATTCCCTTTATCAATATGGTTCTTATCTTTTTATTCAGTTCTATGAACTGCTTTTATGCAGAACTGTCCAACAAAGATTTCAATTTCCTTAAAGTTTCGGGACAAAAGGATATTGAGAAAATATTTCGTGCAGAATGTAATTTGATTAAGCGAATGTTTTCACGTCTATAAATACTTCAAGCAGTTGAATGAAAAACCGTTTTGTTTTCATCAATGAGAACCACTTTCAAATAGTTAATGCGTAAAAAATAACAATCAGATCAAAATACAATAATTATCAATGCAAGGTTTCACTATTATACTTCTTTGTTGCAAGTTCAAATGTATGCAAATTTCGTGTGAAATGTAATTTGATTCCACTGTCTTGTTTCCCATGTTCATGAATGGTGAAAGCAAACTCTTTCTTAAGATTGTTGTATTTTCGTTAATAAAACCCATTGGCCTGTTTTGTTTTCCTGATCATGTTTGCCTGTGATTTTTATAAGACATGTGGTCTTCTTTCGGAACTTTAAGTTTTGCCAAAATTCCTATTTTGAACACGGATGTCCCTTCCTCAATTTCTCATCAAAAGATGTAGATTTCACCGCATTGCGTTTCACTGCAATATGGCAATACGTTTACAATTCGACTCATCAGACTTCAGACACGGATGTCTTTCAGTATTTTTGCGGCATTTTTCCATTATTTTATTTATTTTTTGTCAAAGTTTAGGGTAAAGTGAAACGAAAGTAGACGGCCAAAGTTTGGCAAGTAGCCGGCTGTTTCGGCCGGCTGCCGGCCCTATTCAAGTTCCACTCGTATTCTGCCATGTCGCGTCATCCCTCTACGGGAAATAAATTTTCCCGATTCCAAAAATAAACTCAAAACGCTTGAATGACGAGCCAAAAAATAATTCATTTCTCGATTAAAAGAACGGAATATCCGGAAAATAACAGTACTAGCTCCTCATCAATTAAAACTTTCTTCGCAAGAGTTACACAATAGTCAGGAATAAAATCTTAAAAACACAATTTCAAACTATTCAAAACCAGATTAACGTGCGTCACATGACAGGCAAAATGTTTCAGATGAATTTTTTTTTTTATCGAAAATGAGACCAAGCAACCTTTTGAAATCGAAGACTTTCAAAGCCATGACATGCATTCAGGCCGTGATAAATTAAAATTTAATTAAAATAAAATTCAATTGGTATTTAATTATAATTATTCGAAGTTTTCATTTTGAAGTCATCTTTTCATTCGATAGCTTTACCGATCTCGTAAAAAAATTCCATTCAAGTTCACACCAACACTGTACATTGCCAATGTTTTGCTGACGTCTTGAGAAGTGCCTTACTAACGTCACCAGGCAAATCTAAAATATGATCAAAACATGTTGTGCAAACATTCTACTCTTTGTGACAAGCGACTTTGACGCCCAACTGTGCGGAAATGAAAATCGACACACTTCCTGCTAAATTTATAAAAAATAGTTTTAAAGTGGAGTCCGCCTCAAAAAAATGTACCGCCAGATCACACTGCTAGTTGTAAAAACCAGCAAAGCGTCTAGTTTCAAAGTTTTCCACAAAAACATTGCGTGACATGAATGACGTTACCCCTTTTATTTGCAAGAATAGCTTCAACTTGTCAAAGCAACTACAGTTTCACAATGGTGATTATTAGTATTTTACCCCTTAAGCGTTTTTCTCTGTCCTCCCGCCGAAGCAAAGAAGAGAACCAGATTGCAGATTAGCCCAAAAGTCGACCCAGTGTGCCTACAACGATTTACTGTCAAAACTGAAATGAAACCGATTGGCCCAGGCTATCTCCGTCGTTTTTGGCCGGCAGGAGACTATCGTCTAGGACGACCAAAGGGTAAATTATAAATCGGCCACGCCCGATTAATAAAGACATTGTTTGGTTTCACTAATGGCAACTAGAAGATTTTTCACGTTCGGATAAACTGTCAAAAGTTAACCAATACTTGTCTTGCTATATACAAACATCGAGGGTGAGTCAATGAGATTTTTGACAGAGCTGTCCCGGGAAAGCGAACACCACAGGGTTTATAAAAAAAGAATTAAAATTCCTTTGGCTAGTGGTCTAATTTGTGTCTTGTTTTATCCCTGATGAAAATTATTCAATATATTGAATACTGATTTTCAATATGGTAGATATAAGACAACTTGCTTTCCAATTTTTGGTATGTTTGATTTATTTAACTCATTTTGATTGTCGCCATTGTCAGAAAAGGTACTGCGCGGAAAATGTAAATTTATCAGGCGAGACTACTGCAAACAAAATTATAAAACGGAATTATTAATCGGATATGTTTGATAAACTAAAAACTGACGTACAGTTATAGCTTTTTATTATACCTCTGTATTAATCCACCAATCAAAAGTCTGCATTGTGGACACGTGCCGATCCATTACTTTCCTATAGTGAACAGCGAAATATCAGAGAAATCATCCAGGCATGTAAACATGGGGCATTTGCTGAATGCAATTTTCGTTCATTTGAAACAATTCACTCCAAGTCCGGGATATTTAAAGCATGAGAAATTTGGACAATTGTCAACAAAGGCTTTTGGACCAAAGACACAAAGATCTAAGACACAATTAAAGTGAAGGAACAGAAACCGCCCATCGTAAACCAACAAAGCGCTGTTTATTATTATAAGTGTGATCTGTGTGATGCAGATTACGTCGGCTATTCTTGTCGACACTTGCACCAGCGCATCGAAGAACACAAAGGATCGTCTATCGGACATCACGTGAAAGAACAACATGGAAAGGAGCCACACAACATCGAGAAGAACTTTAAGATTTTAAGGAAGTGCCAAAGCAAGCTTGACTGTTTGATTTTTGAAATGCTTTTTATTAGACTTCTGAAACCAAAACTTAACAAACAGAGTGACTCGATCCGCGCGAAACTATTTGTTTAGATATTTTTAGGTATTTTAATGTTCTTATTCTCGTCGTCTTATTCGCTTGCTTTACGTTTTTAATTATATCTTGTACAACTATGCATGTCATTCGCACAAAGTTATTTTTTAGCCATTTTTAGCCTTTTTATTCTTATTGTCTATTGTTTGTATTTACATATTATAGCGCTTTTACTATATTTACACATGTAATTTTATTCAAACACTTAACTTGAAAATGACCGTCGAACGGTCGAAACGTCGTTCAAATTTCTTAGCGTTCAATTTTATTATACAGTCAATTTAACTTATATTTAATTTTTATTTTAAATATTTAAATTAGTTTTTGAACTTAATGCTTTAATCAAAATTTAAAAATTAATTCTTAGCGATTTTTAATTTTTCATTACTTTCAATGCGCATTTATAATGTTTTAAAGATTTATACAGCTCATTTTAGCGAATCGTTTTATCGATTTTATTATATTGAAATTTATGAAGTGTTTTTTTTAAATATTTTAATTAATATATATTTTTTTATTTATTATAATTATCATCATTAAATTTATATTTTAAATTAAATTACATTTAATTTAATTTAAAATAATGTTAATTTAATCAACACTCCTAGAATTATAAAGAAAATTTTTTATTAAATATTAATTTTAATTTTAACTCCAGTTTAAATTTAAACCTAGGTTCTAATTTAAAATTTTAATGTAATTTTTTTTTTCTTTAAATCAAATTTATTTTTTAAAAAATTAAAATAATTTAAATAAAGTAAATCAAAATTTAAAAAGAAATAAATTGTTACATTTAGTTACTTTTATTTAATTCAATATTAAATTTAAAATCAGATTTAAAATAAAATTTAAATATAGATAAGTTTTTAAATTTACTTAAATTAAAATTTAATTCAACTTAAACTTTTTTAGAGTTAAATGTAACAAACAAAACTTTACTTAAACAATCGTATTGTTTACAATATTTTTCACCTCCCGAAATTAGCCTAGCTATTCGAGGCGGGAATATGAAGAAGAAAATGAGGAATAAAAACTGTTCATAACTAATTGTTCATTTTAATTTTAAATTCTGGCATTGAAAGGTTGTGGCGGAGAAAATTCTTTTGAGATCAGCTATATCCATGGGACTGATGCAAGTCTTCGCAAATATTCTAGATCTGAGCACTTTGGCAAAAAATTTATCGTTAAAAGCTAGGCTTACGGTAACCACGGGAACCAGAACAACAATTAGAAGCAGAGGATTCAGAATAACCACGAGATTCAGACGAACCACAGGAACCAGAAGAACCACGAGAACCAGAAGAACCAGAAGAACCACGAGAACCAGAAGAACCAGAAGAACCAGAAGAACCAGAAGAACCAGAAGAACCAGAAGAACCAGAAGAACCAGAAGAACCAGAAAAACCAGAAAAACCAAAAGAACCAGAAGAACTCGAACAACCACGAGAACCAGAAGAACCACGAGAACCAGAAGAACCAGAATAACCACGAGAACCAGAAGAACCACGAACCAGAACAACCAGAAGAACCACGAGAACCAGAAGAACGAGAAAAACCACGAGAACCAGAAGAACCAGGAGAACCAGAAGAACCAAAAAAAACCAAAAGAACCACGAGAAGCAGAAGAACCAAGAGAACCGGAAGAACCACGAGAACCAGTAGAACAAGAAGAACCACGAGAACCAGAAGAACCAGAAGAACCAGGAGAACCAGAAGAACCAGAAGTACCAGAAGAACCACGAGAACCAGTAGAACAACGAGAACCACGAGAACTACGAGAACCAGAAGAACCACGAGAACCAGAAGAACCAGAAAGCCACGAGAACCAGAAGAACCAGAAAGCCACGAGAACCAGAAGAACCACGAGAAGAACCAGAAGAACCAGAATAACCACGAGAACCAGAAGAACTAAAAAGCCACGAGAACCAGAAGAATCACGAGAAGAACCAGAAGAACAAGAAGAACCACGAGAACCAGAAGAACCAGAAGAACCAGGAGAACCAGAAGAACCAGAAGTACCAGAAGAACCACGAGAACCAGTAGAACAACGAGAACCACGAGAACCACGAGAACCAGAAGAACCACGAGAACCAGAAGAACCAGAAAGCCACGAGAACCAGAAGAACCAGAAAGCCACGAGAACCAGAAGAACCACGAGAAGAACCAGAAGAACCAGAATAACCACGAGAACCAGAAGAACTAAAAAGCCACGAGAACCAGAAGAATCACGAGAAGAACCAGAAGAACAAGAAGAACCACGAGAACCAGAAGAACCAGAAGAACCAGGAGAACCAGAAGAACCAGAAGTACCAGAAGAACCACGAGAACCAGTAGAACAACGAGAACCACGAGAACTACGAGAACCAGAAGAACCACGAGAACCAGAAGAACCAGAAAGCCACGAGAACCAGAAGAACCAGAAAGCCACGAGAACCAGAAGAACCACGAGAAGAACCAGAAGAACCAGAATAACCACGAGAACCAGAAGAACTAAAAAGCCTCGAGAACCAGAAGAATCACGAGAAGAACCAGAAGAACAAGAAGAACCACGAGAACCAGAAGAACCAGAAGAACCAGGAGAACCAGAAGAACCAGAAGTACCAGAAGAACCACGAGAACCAGTAGAACAACGAGAACCACGAGAACCACGAGAACCAGAATAACCACGAGAACCAGAAGAACCAGAAAGCCACGAGAACCAGAAGAACCACGAGAAGAACCAGAAGAACCAGAATAACCACGAGAACCAGAAGAACTAAAAAGCCACGAGAACCAGAAGAATCACGAGAAGAACCAGAAGAACTAGAAGAACCACGAGAACCAGAAGAACCACAGGAACCAGGAGAACCACGAGAACCGGAAGAACCAGAAGAACCACGAAAACCAGAAGATTCAAGAGAACGAGAAGAACAACGAGAACCAGAAGAACCAAGAGAACCAGAAGAACCAGAAGAACCAGTAGAATCAAAAAAACCACGAAAACCAGAAGATTCAAGAGAACGAGAAGAACCACGAGAACCAGAAGAACCAAGAGAACCAGAAGAACCAGAAGAACCAGGAGAACCAGAAGAACCAGAAGAACCAGAAGAACAACCAGATCCAGAAGAACCAGAAGAACAACCAGATCCAGAAGAACCAGAAGAACCACGAGAACCAGAAAAACGAGAAGAACCACAAGAAGCAGAAGAACCAAGAGAACCGGAAGAACCACGAGACCAGTAGAACAAGAAGAACCACGAGAACCAGAAGAACCAGAAGAACCAGGAAAACCAGAAGAACCAGAAGTACCAGAAGTACCAGAAGAATCACGAGAACCAGTAGAACCACGAGAACCACGAGAACCAGAAGAACCACGAGAACCAGAAGAGCCAGAAGAACCACGAGAACCAGAAAAAACGAGAAGAAACACAAGAACCAGAAGAACCAGGAGAACCAGAAAAACCAAGAGAACCGGAAAAACCACGAGAACCAGTAGAACAAGAAGAACCACGAGAACCAGAAGAACCAGTAGAACCAGGAGAACCAGAAGAATCAGAAGAACCAGAAGTACCAGAAGAACCACGAGAACCACGAGAACCAGAAGAACCACGAGAACCAGAAGAACCAGAATAACCACGAGAACCAGAAGAACCACGAGAACCAGAAGAACCTGAAGAACCACGAAAACCAGATAAACGAGAAGAACCACGAGAACCAGAAGAACCAGAAGAACCACAAGAACCAGAAGAACCAGGAGAACCACGAAAACCAGAGGATCCACGAGAAAGGAAAGAACGAGAAGCACGACGAGGACCAAAGAAAGAAGAAGAACCACGAGAACAGGAGAGCCAGAAGAACAACGGGAGCCACGGAGAACCAGAAGAACCACGAGAAGAACCAGAAGAACTAGAACAACCACGAGAACCAGAAGAACCACAGGAACCAGAAGAACCACGAAAACCAGAAGATCCAAGAGCACGAGAAGAACCACGAGAACCAGAAGAACCAAGAGAACCAGAAGAACCAGAAGAACCAGAAGAACCAAAAGAACCACGAAAACCAGAAGATCCACGAGAACGAGAAGAACCACGATAACCAGAAGAACCAAGAGAACCACAAGAACCACAAGAACCACAAGAACCACAAGAACCAGAAGAACCACGAAAACCAGAGGATCCACGAGAAAGGAAAGAACCAGAAGCACCACGAGGACCAAAGAAAGAAGAAGAACCACGAGAACAGGAGAGCCAGAAGAACAACGGGAGCCACGGAGAACCAGAAGAACCAGAGAAGAACCAGAGATTGAGAACCAGAAGAACCAAGAGAACGAGAAGAACCAGAAGAACCACAAGAACCACGAGAACCAGAAGAACCAAGAGAACCACGAGAACCACGAGAATCAGAAGAACCACGAGAACCAGAAGAACCAGAAGAACCAGAGGAACGAGAAGTACCACAAGAACCAGAAGAACCACGAGAACCAGAAGAACCACGAAAACAAGAAGAACCACGAAAACCAGAGGATACACGAGAAAGGAAAGAACCAGAAGCACCACGAGGACCAAAGAAAGAAGAAGAACTACGAGAACAGGAGAGCCAGAAGAACAACTGGAGCCACGGAGAACCAGAAGAACCAGAGAAGAACCAGAGATTGAGAACCAGAAGAACCAAGAGAACCAGAAAAGAATCAGAAAAACCACGAGAACCAGCTGGAGAACTACGAGAAGCAGATTATCGAAACAACAAGTCAAGTAAAAACACGAGAGTGTGCTTTAGAATGGGCGATTGAAGCATCAAAACATTACTTGGTCTAATTTTTTCTCAATTAAATTTCATTCTACTAACATTGGGATAACTCCTGATATATGTATCAATTTTAGCGAGATAGGCAGTTGACAAATACGAGCATCTAGAATTTGGCATTAAGTTTGGCCAATTTTAGTGCCAGACCTCACACTACAACAACCCCCTATGGCAAATGCGCACTTTGAAATGAAAGAGCCGTTATAGCAGAATTACAGCGTACAGTTATTTAGTCAATAGGTTTCGTGGGTTTGTTTTTATACAAGTCCAAACTTATCCCTTCAGAAACACGATTTACCATAATCTGGAGGCTCCATATTTTTTTAAAAAATAGTTTATTGCAAACAAAAAAAGAAAAAAAAACAGCTACATACATGTACAATTTGTCTGAGCTTTAAATACAATACGGTACTTATTTACAGTGCTTATGTATAATGCTTGCTTATG
Organism: Oculina patagonica; assembly: GCF_052425735.1. Lineage (NCBI taxonomy): Eukaryota > Metazoa > Cnidaria > Anthozoa > Scleractinia > Oculinidae > Oculina > Oculina patagonica. The sequence goes on along the minus strand of NC_135758.1, from coordinate 8,118,237 downwards.
TTAATTCTTTATCAGCTAAAATTCCTGTCCTTTCAAACATTACAATATTTACAGATGCAAAAGCTATACATTTAAGACGAATAAGTATACAAAACTGAAAAAGCAAGGTAAACAAAAAACTTCGGGACGAGTACAAAGACTAATTACGGACAAAAGGAAGCAGAAAAAAGAAAAAAAAAAGATAATAAAATAAAATAAATAGATAAAATAAAGTGCCTTACAAACTTTCACCTAAAAAAAGACTTAGAGTTGAATTTGAGACTTTGAACTATTTTTTTCGATAGATATTTTATCTTTTAGAAGGGCTAGGAAGGTTTCGAAGTGGTAGTGTTGTTCATCTCTCGAGGCAGTGTAGATATAATATTTAGCAATGAGTACACAGAGGTTTAAGCCAAGTCGTAAAGGAAAGTTAGTTGTAAAACCATAGATAATGTTTTTCTCGTGTAGCTCAATGGAATCGTCATTTTTGACGTTCCACCACGTAGCAAACGTATTCCAGAAAGTCTGTACATTCGGACAAGAGACAAAAAGATGTCTCAGGGTTTGCGTTTGCGTGCATAGGTGGCATTTATCATGGTCCTTGATTTTATCTCTGTAAAGGGTTGAATTGGTTGGTAAAATATGGTAAATAATTTTGAATTGGAAGATAGCAAGTCGAGTGTCTTTTGTTACTTTAAAAGGAATATCGTAGATAGCGCGTATTGTGCTATCGTGCAGACTCAATTGCCTCATTCTTCTTTCTGCGGTCGGAGTTTCAAACTTTTTGTTTATAAGAATTTTGGTAGCCACTTTGCATGACAATTTACCGATATCTATTTTCTGGTTATGATCTGATTTGCGCTGCGCTTCGTCAGCAGAGCTTTTTAGTGAACGGATCCAGCTAGCGGATATGGCATTACATAAGCCACAGTATTTAAGAAATGTTGTTTTGATTTGGAATTTAGTGTAGAAATCATCAAATGTTAAGAAGTTGTTTCCACAGAAAATATCTTTGATTCGGACGACCCCCGATTCGTGCCATTTTCTATAATACACGGAGAAGCCTTCAATTTTGATAAAAGAGTTGTTCCATATGATTTCATTAATTATTATATACTCAACAAAATACCGCGTTTTTGATTGGTCAATGACGAATGCATAAATAGGTTATAGAGTGCAAATTGGGGTTATAGAGTGCCATACAGAAGTTGCTATGGAAACACCGGGGAAGCGCCAAATTTGAAAACCAAATTAAAAAATGGCGGACAGCCGGTTTGCTTTGTCAAACCAAAATATCGTCGAGCAACTTAAGGAAAATGCGAGAAACAAAAACACGTTGAAAGCTACACAGACCTGGTTGAATGTTTGGCAAACATGGGCAACAGAGAGAAAAGTAAACCCAAAAATGGAAGAATACGAGCACGAACAACTCGATGAGATGTTGCAAACCTTCTGCACAGAAATACGCACAAAAGACGGGTTTGAATACGAACCTGAGAGTTTAAAATCCATGCTGGCAGCCCTTGACCGCTATTTAAAAGAACACGGCTACAAGTACTCGATAATTAGAGACCGAGAGTTCCACCAGTCCAAATTGGTACTTGAAGGAAAAGTGAAGTGTCTCCGACAGCAAGGAAAAGGCAAAAGACCCAACGCCGCGAACGCACTGACAACCGAGGAAGAAGAAATGCTATGGAGTGAACAAAGTCTCGGTGACTGCAGCCCAAGAGTTCTTTCCCAGACGATGTGGTGGCTCTTGACTCAACATTTTGGCCTGAGGGGAAGACAGGAACACCACTCAATGGAAGTCGAGGACTTCAGTTTTTGTGTGGACGACAGCGGCACAGAGTACGTCACATTTAAAGAGAATCCTACAAAAACGAGGCAGGGAGGACTTAACACAAAACATCGTAGTGTTCTGCCAAAAATGTTCGCTACTGGCGCTCAGAGATGTCCCGTTGAGTTGCTGAAGCAATACCTCAGTAGACGTCCTCAAGAGCTGCGAGAAAAAGGTCCTTTTTACCTTGCCATAATTGAAAACCCCAAAACAAATGTTTGGTACAAGAAGCAGCGCCTCGGCGTAGACAGTATCGACAACATGATGAAGAGCGTTGTAAAGAACACACCTCTGGAGAAAAGCAAGAAGATATTGACTAACCACAGCGCAAGGAAGACGGTTGTGAAGAAACTGAGGGCAGCAAGCGTCGAGAGGCAGTCGATAATCCAGGTGACTGGACACGTAAGCGAGAAATCTCTTAACGACTACGATGAAGGTAGCGAGAAGGAACAGCAACAACTCTCCAACATTATCAGCATGCCTCCACAGTCAGCAGCTTCGAGCAGTTTCGCTGGTGTACCCGCAATGCCGTCTTTTCCCGCTACAACTTCAAGAGGTGAACAGGTGAACACAAGCAGCCATGCTTACACCGTGAACAATTTTCACAACTGCCAGGTCACATTTAATGTGATTCAAGGACAGTGCACTTCACCTAAGTCTGTGAATCCGAATGCTATTTAGTGAGTCCGATTGAGATTAAAAACATTCAGGAACATTTGAAAACAGATAAGGGAACCAGTATTCTTGTCGCTTTTAACAACTGAAATTTAGCTTTTTGAGTTCAGAAACTTTTCAAAACTTCACGCTTGATTTGCCTTGTCACAACATGATATTTTATGATTGGTTCAAAAAAAACATGTGAGCATTTGGGAAACCATTGAAGTGTTTCATGTGGTACGCATGGCGTGCAAAGTAGCGCGACGCAGTAATTTTTGTTGAGTACATAATAAATAAAAAATCGTATGAACTTGCTCGTGCATTACGTGATTTATGGTCACTCGTGATGTTTTAAAAGTTCTCAAATTGCACTCGCCTACGGCTCGGGCAATTTTGAGAACTTTTAAAACATCACTCGTGCCCATAAATCACGTAATGCACTCGCGTTCATACGATTTCCTGTACGTATTTTTTCTTTTGTTTCTGGAGAGTGTTAGTTAATAGTCTGCCAGGTGTAAAGGACGTCCTTATAAAAGTCAATTGGAATATCTATTTTAAGTGATTTTAGGTCAAAGTTGCATTCGAATAGGAAGGAGCTCCATATGGGACCACCCCTTGAACTTTTAAAGTTAAAGTCAAAAAAGAAACTAAAATGACTTTTTAGAATATCTCATCAAGGTTAACTTTTCCAGTAAGTTTCATAAAAATCGGTCGACCGTTTCTTTCAACATCTGGAACACTTTCTCAGAAAATGATTCCTAAACCTCTCATGCGCCACTCAGTATTCATTTTTTCCTGACTGCCATTTCTATATGATAACAGGTCGAAAAGGGAGTTTGGAATGAAGCTTAATTTTGGACTGATCAAACTAACGCCTAGCCGGATTAATTAACTTTTTTGAGACTGAGGAACGTTTTTTAGAGGAGTTCTATATTTTAATTTGTTTTTATTTTTAGACAATTGAGTAAGCGAAGCAACGGTGACAAAAAAAGGGGGTTTGCGCAACCGTCCGTAGATGCAATTTGCACAAAAGTAAACGAACTTTAATTTTCCAGCTGTATGTAAAGACACATTTGCGTAACATTGGGTACCAAGAAAGCTGTAGGCTTTTAACGGACGGGCTTCTGATGCTTGCTTTTTAAACTTAAAACTGGAATTCAACAGCCTGACAAGAAAGTTTCATTGAATCGTCTGAAGAGCATTTATAAATAGCTATAACAGTATTTTGCCTAAGACCGATGTCATCCTATCTCCTCAGCACAAATGTGCCATTTAAAAACCAATAAAGTTGCAAATCCACCGTTTGAAGATGTAACGTTTGGGCTGTCTGACATGTATTACACATGACTATAATCGTGGGGTTTTTTACGCACCGAATTGATTAAAAACGCCGTGCTTGTATTAATGATTACACGCATAATGATGACAGACAAAATTCCGTGCCAAATACGTTGCTTATTTAACCAATCAGCATGCAAGGTTTTTTGTGATTTTATTAGAAATTAAATGAAGCCCATTCATTCATTATTTTGTATTTGTCAAGATGGTGGCCATAGTACACTTTCGTAACATGAAACAAGTTTTTCTCCTTCTTCCAGATATCAGCTTGTATTTAATGATCACCTCCCGTTCTTGAAGAATAATTGCAAAACACGGAAAGCAAGACATCAAGAGCAATGCATAATGGTTTTATTAAAGAAAATCAGTTCCAATAAGGTTCCTGATTACAATATATCAATGAAAACCTTTCACCAGTTTATGGAGTACTTGTTACATTAACAAACGAGAAACATTCCGTATACAATTTTGCACCTTAAATCAGTCCCTAATGCATTGCTGACATCAGCGTTATTCTTATGAATAATCAACTGATTACTGGGACCGTGGAATTTCCTCGATCATCAAGCGGGACACTGAGTTCCAGCCTGTAGAACCGTTGGAGTCTCCATATCCATGACACTTTCCAATGTTAATACCAACACGGATTTTGCCCTTGTGAATGTTGTCACAGTAGCCTTCTATTGCTCCGGGTTTATGGCCCCAAAGGATACTGCTGCCCATATACCAAACGACGTCAATGGGCAAGGGACCGCTGCACTCAGCGCCATTAAAGGTGATGAACCAACGCTTACAGCAGCTGCTGCAGTGCAAATAAAAGTTTCCTTGGTAAACCACACGGAGAGCGGTATCAGCCTTCTTCTTTTTGAAAACGCAATCCTACAAAACATAATTAGCGCCATTTATTAGCACGAGTTGATACAAAGGCGATGATGCCTGCATTGTAATTCTTTTATTCGAAATTGAGTGCAAATATGGCACCTAAAACGATTTCTTTATGACTGTTGTATTGAGAAAATTTTGTTAAATTGGTAATAACTGCAGAGAGCTTAGTTAATTTTGCTGTAAAAAATGAGAAGATCAAATCGAGAATGACAAATATGTACTAGATTAACTTCTTTTTCAAAAATTCAAGCTTACCTTGATAATACCAATGTCTCGGCTGTCTTCACTCCTCCACGCACACTGTTTCCAGTTTCTGTGGTCAGCGTCTGCACCATATTGTCCTGTGTCTCCTTTAACACCACGTGATCCAGGGGGACCAGCCACACCCTTGTCACCTTTCGCGCCATCTCGGCCGTCGCGGCCTGGTAACCCGTTATATCCATTACGGCCAGGGATACCGGATGATCCTTGCAGACACGTGCCAGGCTGCTTTTTAATTGAAGAAAGTAAGCGATGTGATCAGTGTAGCTGACATAAGATTACACAGGATGATGTATACCATAATTTTTTTTTCTCTTAAAATTTTAATTCGTTACATGACAAAAGTTCGTCACATGACAGTAGCAAGATTAACTTGTGGGGAGAGGGGAGAGGAAACAATTTATCTTTATCACTGTTAATAAGTAAAGACCCGTTGTCGGTTTTGAGTGATGTACAGCAAGGCAACATGATTGACAGGCTGAACGCGATTTTTCCTGCAATGTTTTTTCTTCCTCATTTTGGTGAACATAGTGAACGATGCATTTTTTTTCTGTGAGCCTCGAATATTATTATCTTGAAGTAGATTACACTATGTAGTTACAAAACTCTCTGTTTTTTTTTTTTTTTTTTTTTGAGGATCACTTTATTCTTCATGCACATATAAAACTTCAAAACTGCGTAATTCGCAGGCAACACAAGTCTAAGCAAACAGTCCGGCTTTTTTTCCCCCACAAATTCCTTGCAATGGATCATTCCGAAATTACATCACTGGACTAAAACGTTTCTTTAAGTGACATTTTCTAATCCTACCAATTTTGCACAGAAAATGTGACAAAAACTGTAACACAAACAAATATTAAGCCGAAGTAAAACTAATTTTGGTGGAGTCAGTTATTTTTTCGATAATTTAACGGATGTTTCTAATTCTTCTGCGTCGCTTACAATAATTAGCGTTGAATTTGCTCAAGCCAGTATTTTTTTCTGTTGAAACTTTTTTTGAGAGCAAACATATTTGATGTTTAAAATCACGAGAACCAGAAGAACCAAGAGAATCAGAAGAACCACAAGAACCAGAAGAACCAAAAGAACCACGAAAACCAGAAGATCCAAGAGAACAAGAAGAACCACGAGAACCAGAAGAACTAAGAGAACCAGTAGAACCACGAGAACCACAAGAACCAGAAGAACCACGAAAACCAGAGGATCCACGAGAAAGGAAAGAACCAGAAGCACCACGAGGACCAAAGAAAGAAGAAGAACCACGAGAACAGGAGAGCCAGAAGAACAACGGGAGCCACGGAGAACCAGAAGAACCAGAGAAGAACGAGAGATTGAGAACCAGAAGAACCAAGAGAACCAGAAGAACCACAAGAACCACAAGAACCAGAAGAACCACGAAAACCAGAGGATCTACGAGAAAGGAAAGAACCAGAAGCACCACGAGGACCAAAGAAAGAACAAGAACCACGAAAACAGGAGAGCCAAAAAAACAACGGGAGCCACGGAGAACCAGAAGAACCAGAGAAGAACAGGAGATTGAGAACCAGAAGAACCAAGAGAACCAGAAGAACCAGAAGAACCAGAAGAACCAGAAGAACCAAGAGAACCAGAAGAACCAGAAGAACCATGAGAACCAGAAGAACCAGAAGAACCACGAGAACCAGAAGAACCAAGAGAACCACGAGAACCACGAGAATAAGAAGAACCACGAGAACCAGAAGAACCAGAAGAACCAGAGGAACGAGAAGAACCACGAGAACCAGAAGAACCACGAAAACAAGAAGAACCACGAAAACCAGAGGATCCACGAGAAAGGAAAGAACCACAAGAACCAGAAGAACCAAGAGAACCAGAAGAACCACAAGAACCAGAAGAACCAAAAGAACCACGAAAACCAGAAGATCCAAGAGAACCAGAAGAACCACGAGAACCTGAAGAACCAAGAGAACCAGAAGAACCTTTCGCGCCATCTCGGCCGTCGCGGCCTGGTAACCCGTTATATCCATTACGGCCAGGGATACCGGATGATCCTTGCAGACACGTGCCAGGCTGCTTTTTAATTGAAGAAAGTAAGCGATGTGATCAGTGTAGCTGACATAAGATTACACAGGATGATGTATACCATAATTTTTTTTCTCTTAAAATTTTAATTCGTTACATGACAAAAGTTCGTCACATGACAGTAGCAAGAATAAGTTGTGGGGAGAGGGGAGAGGAAATAATTTATCTTTATCACTGTTAATAAGTAAAGACCCGTTGTCGGGTTTGAGTGATGTACAGCAAGGCAACATGATTGACAGGCTGAACGCGATTTTTCCTGCAATGTTTTTTCTTCCTCATTTTGGTGAACATAATGAACGATGCATTTTTTTTCTGTGAGCCTCGAATATTACTATCTTGAAGTAGATTGCATATGTAGTTACAAAACTCTCTGTTTTTTTTTTTTTGAGGATCACTTTATTCTTCATGCACATGTAAAACTTCAAAACTGCGTAATTCGCAGGCAACACAAGTCTAAGCAAACAGTCCGGCTTTTTTCCCCCCACAAATTCCTTGCAATGGATCATTCCGAAATTACATCACTGGACTAAAACGTTTCTTTAAGTGACATTTTCTAATCCTACCAATTTTGCACAGAAAATGTGGCAAAAACTGTAACACAAACAAATATTAAGCCGAAGTAAAACTAATTTTGGTGGAGTCAGTTATTTTTTCGATTATTTAACGGATGTTTCTAATTCTTCTGCGTCGCTTACAATAATTAGCGTTGAATTTGCTCAAGCCAGTATTTTTTTTTTGTTGAAACTTTTTTTGAGAGCAAACATATTTGATGTTCAAAATCAAAATCGTCGTTGCTGAACAAAATAATTTTGACCTTTAGTGAATTTAGACCTTTGCGAGAAGAGAATGTAACGTTTCTAATTTTAATTGAACGTTCATATAAAACTACCCATTATTGAATTATAAAGTTTTGCCTATTTTTCAGATTTCAGACTTTTCAATATTGAAAGCCTACTAACTTTTTTTCACTTCTTACCTTTGATGTGTTTGACGCACCTTCTCCCTCGAACGTGCAAGACAGCAATAACAACAGCGATAGAAAAACGGTAAGTTTCTTTCCTTTCATGTCTGTACGATGATTAAAAACTTCAGTATTGAGAACTTTGAAATGTTCCTTCTTGGACTGACTTCGCGCTCCAAAATTAACGAGAGTGAGAACAATCTGAATTCTTTCTTTTGAGGTAATACAATATAGATGTGTCATTAGTTCAACAAATTGAACTGTTCGTTTTTTCATGTTTCTAATGTAAACTTCCGCTGTCGATTGTCCATGATGTGGAGGCCACGTGGCTCGTTTTCTTGAATTGCAATATGATCAGTGAGTGAGGAAAGAGAAAATGCATAGCTATTTAAAGCTTTACTTTTCGTTTCCAGGTTTTTTTTTTTAATCCTTTTGAGAAAAAAAAGTTCGCAAATATTCCTGCTTTTAATTTTTCTGAAAACGTTCCTTTTTTAAGAGTGTATTATAATTTTTAGCAGACTATATAGGGCATAAAGTTAATTATATTATGTTCACCGCTTCTCATATAACTGAAATTTTTAATACCTTTTAATGTTACTTTCTAACGACAGTTACAATGTTTCTTCGCTGGCCTTCCGAATAACTTGTTTTCTTTCAGTTAATTACAAACAAGCAGTAAAAAGAAACATTTTATTTCCTCCGAAGCCAGATTTATAGCACATTTTAATTCGCACTCGAATATTTACTAATTTTTATTTTGTCGTAACTGTCTGCTATATTAAACTCAGTATAATTTCAGTGAATTTTATAAATGTTCTCTGCTCAAACAAATTTTCAATTAGTAAATTAATTTTCCAAATCAGTATTCACTTGAATGAATGAATCACTTTATTTAAACACGACTTCAAACATATACATTTACGACTTTAAACACATACATTCAACTTCTTAGTTGAATGTATAAGCATTTCTCGTGAGAAACACAAATCGATCAATAAGCATGCAACGAAACGAAGGTAACTCCTCCTGCTAGGTAGATCGTATTTGTACGTTGTGCAGGACGGCCTAAATATCTTCAAAGGTTTCACGCTTCGAACTCTTAAAATCTTAACAATGAACATGGTTAGAACAAAGTCAAGCATACAGTTGAAAACATTCAGGCTCGTGGCCATACATTAAACGCGCGTCTTTCTAGATATTTTACAAGCAGAAAATGTGGCTGATTTACTTTGAAAATAAAGTCGCATAAATCATTAATCCTATGACTTTTCTTCAGTATAAAATGATTTTATTTTACATGTTTAATTGAATCATTCGCAATTATTCTTTATTTTGAATTTTATGAAGAACGTATCTGTTTAATTCAAAGTCCACTTAGGTTCAAAAGTCTGGAAATTCGCTGCGCTTTTTTGTTGATTAATTGTATTCTCTAATAAGATAACAATCAAGCACTCAAATGGTTCACTATTTCGAAAGAAAAAAAAAATTGACAAGTTCGATTTTGCTCTTTTTTATATTACTGTAAGCCATGAAACAATCGAAACAGTTTTATAAGAACGGGATCACGCAAAAACAAATATATGCTGCACTGAATTTCAATTTTTTTTGTTTTCCTTGATTGTCCGGAAAATAAACTGTTTCCTTTCTTAACCGACTACGGTAATAACTTAACAAGAGTCTGCGATGTTTGAGTAAATGAAGTGCATTACAACACGCTTTAGGTTCTCATCTGCATTTTTGTTGCTGTTGTTTTTCTGGAAGTGCATTTTTAAATTTTGTCGCGCTCAAACAATTAGTTGGGCATTATTGTATCAAAAGTGTTCATGTTAGAATCGATTCAAGTTCAATCATACAGTCTGCTTTAATTTTTAGTCTTGTTATGGCGATCCCGTTTTGGTAAAATTAATAATAAAAACCACTTTTTTCAGTGTTACTTGTTTTGTCCCTTTTACAAATTGCACCTTCGAAGAGTTGCTCAGACTAGCTTTTTTCGTCAAGAAATTTGACACTTCAAATCAAACCGCCCGGTATCCCCTAAGAGAGTAAGGTAAACTAGACGTTAGTTTAATTATTCCAGTGTTTTTCGACTTCAAAAACCCTCTTTATTAATTTCATCCAAAAAGTGACTGTGGTCGATTTGTTTATATCCACGCGCGATGTTCAAATAACCTCTGTCAACCCGACATTTTATTTGCTCAAACAAAAAAGGGCCTAAAAACAATTGCGACCAAGGTTTTTATCAGTTATTTTATTCATCAGTGTAGTTTTTTTGGAAAGCAGCTTTTTCAAACTCTGTTAGACAGACTCAGTAGATATGAAAACCTTTCTTGCGTACACATCATGTTTTTTTTATCTGTGACATGGGATTCTAATTTTTGCCTTAACTTATTAAATGCAGTAAAAAGCGTTTTGACAAACTGCGCTGTTTTGCATGCAATGTGTGACCTTTTCGTTCAGGTATGATTTCAAATGTACGACCCTAGATAAACATAGACGAGCTGTTTTCACTTCTTTCAACATAAGCAGTTTTGAATTAATCGGACGACACGTAGGATTTCTGGCGAGTTGATTTGTTATCAAAATTAAATAATGTCGATAGTTACTCAGAAAAATTTGGCGTCTTTAGCACAGAGCAATATTGAACGCTTTGTAAAGCTAATATTGATTGTTGTCTGCAAATAATTTCAAACTGTATAATGCTTTAGTTAAACTGTAAAGTGTTTTTGGAAACCGATAGCGCCGCTTAAATTACATTTGTAGATTCAACCTTAAATTAACGCGAAATGTACTGAAGATCTAATAAAACCGTTTTAGCGAGTTTTAAACGCAATAAAAAAAAAAAAAATGCGAGAGAATCCAGCTTTCGCTCTCTATTATACATGAATGAAGCCTTACCTTGGACGGGAAACAACACTGGTGTTAATTCCTTCAATCTGATTGAAGAGCGAAGCAAGCAACAGATAAAACTTTTCATTTTTCTGAACATGTTTGTTTCTTCAAAAGTTTTTCGACGTTTTTAGCTCAAGGAAGTTATGTTACCAGTTGAACCTTGAGACGTGAAAGCCATTGTTTGTTCCACTAATGGCAACTGTGAAGATTTTTCACGTTGGGATAAACTGTCAAAAGCTAAAGAATACTTGTCTTTCAATATACAAACATCGGGAGTAACTCAATTGGATTTTTTAACAGAACTGTCTCTTGAAAGTGAACAGCTAATTTCTTTGGCTAGTCGTTTAAATTGTGTCTTGTTTTATTCCTGATGAAAGTATCCAATATATTGAATACTGAATTTTTATATGGTGGATATAAAGTCATCTTACTTCCCATTTTGCGGTACGTTTGATTTATTTGACATTTTAATTTTCAGCATTGTCCGAATAGGTACTGCGCGAAAAATGTAAATTGATCAGCCGGACACTTCTGCAAACAAAATTATAAAACGGGATTATTCATTGAATACGTCTGATATACTGAAAACTGAGAGTTTATGCTTATTATTACACCTCAGTTATAATCCACCATCAAAATTAAACTATGTAGTCATTTGATGATCTGTTATTTTACAAAATTCCTATCAGCGAATTATTGGATAGAGATATTTAATCATCACATGGCGTAAACATGGCGGCATTCAATAAATGAAATTTTCGTTCATTTGAAAGGATTCACTTTTTGACGGGATATTCAAAGCATTAGGAATTTTGTCAATTGTCGTGTCTACAAGGCTTTCGGACCAAAAATAATTTTCTGAAAAAGGCCGCTTAAGCAATAAAAGACCGTAAACATAGTGGATACGTAGATCGCGCGGCCATGCATGAGAAACTGACAGATCGATTGACCAAATATTCAGTTCTCTTCAATCAGGAGCTACTCATTTCAAGACGATTAGCACAATTGCTCAGAAGTAACCAAAAATTAAACAAAGATACCAGATAAATATATTTTTTGTGCAGTTTGTTCTGTGGTGTTTGTTCTTTTGCCTTGTCAATGTGGAATGAAATAATTCAATTTGATTGAATGGTTCTCTTTTTACTGGTGGATTATTTCTTTGGTGTAATAAAATACTTCTAGGATCCATCCTCGCCCAAGTTGGAAAGTTATTGCAATTGAAGTCTTGACTTCAATAAGGGACTCGACCTTCGGTCTCGCCTAATATTGAGGTCTCAACTTTAATATCTTTCCGTATTAGGCTCGGACGAATCCAACAAGTGTATAACTCACTGGCGAGATGCTGCATAGACCAAGGTACACGCCTATTAGAAGAAGATGGTGATGATGATGGCGACGAGAAGGTCTTTTTCGACAGTACGAGCCTGACAACCCTTCGGTTATGGTACAAAATGATTGTCGCCCCTGTGGAAAACCTCTTTGAAGGCTCTGAACTCATCGTAGTCCCCGAAGGATTGCTGCACAGGGTACCACTTGTAGCCCTAGAGGACGGCAATGGAAAACATCTTTCAGAAACATATAAGATCCGGGTTATTCCGTCTTTGACGACTCTGAAGCTCATCCACGAAAGTCCAGGCAGTTATCACAGTGAGACTGTTGCGCTGATTGTGGGGGATCCTCATGTTGGAGAAGTCTTTTTGAACGGGAGGAAAGAACACGTCTCTCGACTATCATCTGCCAAACAAGAAGCAGAGATGATTGGGCAGTTGCTGAATATTGAGTCCTCAAGAGTTTTAACAGGAAAGCAAGCCACCAAACAGGCCGTATTGCAGGAAATTAACTCAGTGAGTCTAATCCACTTTGCGGCGCACGGAGATGCAGAAAGAGGAGAAATATGTCTTGCACCTATCCGCTCTACAAATAAAGTCCATGAAAAAGAAGATTTCATGCTCACAATGGCTGATGTGTCCAACGTCCAACTCCGTGCTAAGCTGGTGGTGCTCAGCTGTTGTCACAGTGGACGCGATCAAATCAAAGCTGAAGGAGTTGTTGGAATCGCCCGAGCATTCTTAGGATCTGGTGCACGCTCAGTGTTGGTGTCTCTATGGGCTGTGGAAGACAGAGCAACGATGTAGATTATGAAGCAATTTTATGAGCGCCTGGTTCGTGGCGAAAGTGCCAGTGAATCTCTTTATGAGACCATGAAATGGATGAGAGGAAGTAAGTGGTACTGCAAAGTGAGTCAATGGGCACCGTTTGTTCTGATTGGCGATGAAGTGACATTAAACTTTGGAAAATAAATCGCTCTGTAGGGTGGACAGTGAAGCTTTGCCACTTAGCTTATTGGAACTACATCTACATTGATAACGAAGGAACATCATTCTACATCGAATTTATTCGCGATCGGTGATGTCTCACGCACGACTTTACTAGGTTATGCCAACCGTTCGTGTGCAGTGGGCAGTGGCTTGATCAGGTCGTCTAGAAAATGGTGACGTTTCCTCGTTTCTTCAAAATCTCGAAGGAAGATTTAAAAATTTGATTGATTGATTTAATTTCAAGGAAGAAAAAGTACATCCACCACCGAATTGTTTAATGAACTGATGAGCGCGTGTGCACAACAAATAATCATGTTGAAAAATAACTGGGAATCGTTATTGAAGAAAGCTTAGTTAGAACTCTACTGAAGCAATTAGATTATTCGCTTTCGATTTCGATGAAGTGATAGTGTATTCCGCCTTTGGCCTCTTCAGGTATCACTCCTTCTCGAGCTCATGATCTAATTGTTAATTGGAAGGGAGTACCTTTATTTCTTTATACATATTGTCTCTTTGTATAGTGGGTATGGCCGTCTCCGCTTAACACTAATTTTGCATGCCAAATAAGGTAGACCTCCGCAAAACAAGTGACTGTAAAGAACTGAGACTGCTAAATATATATACGAAGTACATGTATTTACTATATTGCTGATTACATGCGAAATGATTTCAGACATAATTCCGTGCCAAATACGTCGCTTATTTAACCAATCAGCGTGCAAGTTTTTGGGATTTCATTAAAAACTAGATGAAGCTCGTTCTTTCCTAATTTCCATATTTCTCAAGATGGTGGCCATAGTTCAATTTCTTAACAGGAAAAACTTTTTTCCTTCCTCGCGATTTCAGCATGAATTTAGTGATCACCTCCCGTTCCAGAAGAATAATTGCAAAACACGAACAGACTCGAGAGCAATACAAAATGACTTTATTTAAAAAAATCAGTTCCAATAAGGATCCTTTTTACAATAAATCAAAAACTCTTCACCAGTTTATGAAGCACTTGTTACTTTAACCGCAAACGCCAAGCATTCTGTATACAATTTTGCACCTTAAATCAGTCTCTAATGCATTGCTGACGTCAGCGTTATTCTTATGAATAACCAACTGATTACTGGGACCGTGGAACTTCTTCGATCATCAAGCGGGACACTGAATTCCAGCCTGTATAACCGTTGGAGTTTCCAAATCCAGGACAGTTTCCAATGTTGATACCAACACGGATTTTGCCCTTGTGAATGTTGTCGCAGTAGCCTTCTATTGATCCGGGTTTGTGGGTTTCTTGTTTATCGCTTGGCATATACCAAACGACCTCAATGGGCATTGGACCGCTGCATTCGGCTCCATTGAAGCTGATGAACCATCGCTTACAGCAGTTGACGCAATTCAAATAAAAGGTGCCTTGGTAAACCACACGGAGAGCGGTATCACTCTTCTTCTTTTCGAAAACGCAGTCCTGCAGAAAATAATTAGCGTCATTAATTAGCACGAGTTGATACAAAGGCAATGATGCCTGCATTGTAATTCTCTTACTCCAAATTAAGTGCAAATATGGTACATGGAAATAATTTCTTTTCGACTGTAATATTTGTAAATTGTATTACACTCTTAGTTAATTTTGTTGTAAGAAAAATTATCTATCAATTAATGTGTTTACAAAGAAATAGATTTTAAGAGAAGATCAAATCTAGAATGTCAAATATGTATTAACTTGAAGATGAAGTGTTCAACATGACTCGAGCATGGGACAAAGAAAAATTCTGAGTCCCGACGGGAATCGAACCCATGGCCTCCCAGATACCAGAATTTGTTACAAGATAACCATGGTTTAACTTCTTTTCCAACAATTAAACATTACCTTGATAAGACCAATGTCACGACCGTCTTCTTTTCTCCACGCACACTGTTTCCAGTTTCTGTGGTCAGCGTCTGCACCATTTTGTCCTGCGTCTCCTTTAACACCACGTGACCCAGGTGGACCAGCCACGCCCTTGTCACCTTTCGCGCCATCTCGGCCGTCGCGGCCTGGTAACCCGTTATATCCATTACGGCCAGGGATACCGGATGGTCCTTGCAGACACGTGCCAGGCTGCTGTGTAGTTAAAGAAGGTTAGCGATGTGATCAGTGTAGCTGACATTAGATTACATGTAACTGTACTCAGACCGGGCTTTTTGGGGCTTCTGGGACCGGTTGGGAGGGGGGGGGGGGGGGTGGGAGTTGAGACTTCAGAGGCCCGCCCCCAATAACAACTTTCGTCATGGCAACCACATTAACACAGGATGATGTATACCATAAAGTTTTTTTTCTTAAAATATTAACTCATTACATGTCAAGCGTTCGTCAAATAACAGTAGCAAGATTAAATAGAGGGGAGAGGGCAGAGGAAAGGAATTATCTTTATCACTGTTTATAAGTTAACACTCGGTTTGAGTGATGTTCAACGAGGCAACACCATTAACAGGCTAAACGGGATTTTTCCTGTTTCCTGCAGTGCGTTTTCTTTCTCATTTTAGTGAACAATGCATGTTTTTCCGTGCGCCTCAAAGCTTAATACTACCTTGGAGTAGAATGTATATGTAGTTACAAAATTCTCTGTTGTTTATTTCTGTCGAGCACTTTATTCTTCATGCACATATAAAACTTCAAAACTGCGTAATTCGCAGGCAACACAAGTCTAAGCAAACATTCCGGCTTTTTTTTCCCCGCAAATTCCTTGCAATGGATCATTACGAAATTACATCACTGGACCAAAACGTTTCTTTAAGTGATATTTTCTCATCCTACCAATTTCGCACAGAAAATGTGGCAAAAACTGTAACGCAAACCAATGTTAAGCTTAGGTAAAACTAATCTTTGAGTCAGTTATTTCTTTGATCATTCAACGAAGTTTTCTTCCCCATTCGTTCGCTTACGACAATAAGTGTTGAATCTGCACAAGCCAGTATGTTTTTGTTGAAAGCGATTTTTACAGCAAACATTTTTTAATGTTCAAAACCAAAATCGTCGTTGCTGAACGATAAAAATTAGACCTTTCCTGAATTGAGTCTGTGCTAAGTTAACTATCCTTTACTGAACCGTAAAGTTTCGACTTTTTTAGAATTCAGACTTTTTTAAATTGAGATACTAAATTGTTTTCTTTTACTTCTTACCTTGGATGTGTTGGATGCACTTTCTCCCTCGAACGTGCAAGACAGCAATAACAACAGCGATAGAGAAACGGAAATTTTCTCCCCTTTCATGTCTGTACGATGATAAAAAGTCTCAGAATTGAGAAGTCTGAATGTTCCTTCTTGCAACAGATTGACGAAGCTCGCTGAAGTTAACGAGAGTGAAAACAAACTGATCATGAATTCTTAGTTTTGGGGTACTACACTATAGTTGTGTCACTGGTTCAACAAATCGAACTGGTCCTTTTTTCATGTTTCTAATGTAAACTTGCGCTGTCGATTGTCCATGATATGGAGGCCACGTGATTCATTTTCTTGCAATATGATCAGTGAGTGAGGAAAAGGAAAACGCATACCTATCTGAAGGTTTCTTTTTTTGTTTTGAGGTTTTTTTCCTATTGAAATAAAAAGCTCGCAAATAATCCTGCTTTTAATTATTTTAAAAAACGTTGCTTTTTTAAAGAGTGTGTATTAAATTTATAAGCAGACTATAAAGGTCATAAAGTTACTGATATTATGCCCACTAGCTGCATCTCATATAACTGAACTGTTAAATTTCTTTTAATGTTACTTGGACCTGGGCTGGCTTCCCGCCTAATTTGTTTTTTTTTCAGTTAAGTTATTTCCTCCGAGGGTAAATTTATAGCACATTTTAAGTCACTCTCGAATATTTGCCAGTTGGTATTTTGACGTAACTGCCTGCTATATTAAACCCAGTATAATTTCAGTTAATTTTCTAAATACTCCCTCTTCAAACGAATTTAATAATAATAATAATAATAATAATAACAGTTCTTAGCACGCACTTTACATACGTCTCAGTGCGTTTACATTTGAAATTTCAAAGTAAAAATATAAAAACCCGATTTAAATTACAATCAGATAAAAATACGCTAAGGATAACCTAATTTAATTACAATTGATAAAGAGAAACTTGAAATCACCATGGCAACGTCATCTAAGTTTTGCACTTCTTTGTTGAGTGTATGAGCATTTCTCGCGAGTAGCACAAATCGAACAATAAGCATACAAGGAAACGAAGGAAACGACTGTTTTCTTATACGTACCATTCTTGATGGCCTAGACAATTTAAACTCCAAACGCGGCTGTCTTGTGATTAATTCTTAGCAATGAATATGATCAACGCGAAGGGAAGCATACCATATTTGTTTCTATACTTAATAAAATTACTCCTTACTGTATATTTTTTTTTATAATTCTGTCATTAAACGCGCGTCTTTATCGATATCTCACCAGCAGAAATTGTGGCTGATTTACTATTAAAATTAAGTCACATAAATAATGATTCCTATGACTGTTAAGGTACTGTGTTATGATATTTTAATTCCGAGCTACTATATCACAAATGTTTAAACTGAAACACTGGCAATAAGACCTTGTTTTTGGAGTTTATAAAGAACGCATTTGTTTTTAAAGCTATGCAACGGAAGCCATAGTCCACTAGGGTCCTAATATATGGAAATTTGCTGCGCTAAAATGTTCACTACTTCACAAATAATTATACTTGCCTGGTAATTCTTTAGCGGAATAAAACGAACTAAATAAAGAAATTAACATGTTTTGATTTCGCGTTTTTTATATTAAGCCATAAAACAATCGAAATGATGTAACTGTAATGTTATTCCCCCTGAATTCGATCAGTTTTATAAGAACGAGACCTTCGACACGAAACAGATCTCGATATATGCTGCGCTGGATTTCAGAATTATTACTCTCTTTGATTGTCTGAAAAATAATAAAAAAAATCCTTTCACACAGTACACGACTATGCAATAACCTCACAAGAGTCTGCGTGGTTTGAGAGAACTGAAGTGCATTACAACGCGTTATAGGTTTTCAGCTGAATTTTTGTCGCTGTTGTTATTTTGGAAGTATACATTTAAATTTGCAACCGAAAATTTTGTCGCCCTCAAATAAAAAATTGGGCATATTTGTATCAAAGTTTTAGAATCGATTCAAGTTGAATCATACAACTGTAAAGACGATCCTGTTTTGCTAAAATTAATAATAAAAACCATTCATTTGTTTACTTTTTTTGTCTTTTTTTGGAAATTGCTTCTTCGAAGTGTTGCTTGAACTTGCTTTTTCGTTAAGCTATATAAAATTGAATAAAAAAATCCAAATCAAAACGCCTGGGATCCCGAGAGAGCAAGATAAACGAGACGTTAGTTTTATTAATCCAGTGCTTTTCGACTTCAAAAACTTCGACTTCAAAAAACAACTCATCTAAAAAAGAAAAGTTTCTTTGTGTGTGGTCGATTTGTTTATATTTGCGCGCGATATAAACGTTATCTGTGCCAACGCGACTTTTTATTTACTCAAAGAAAGAGAGCAACTTAAAACAATTGTGACCAAGGTTTTAAGCAGTTATTTATCATCGTAGTTTATTGGAAAGCTGTTTATTGGCAAACTAGACAGTACATATATTTAAACGTTTCTTTACATACACAGCATGCTTTCCAACATCTGTGACAATTAGGTTTTTAATTTTTGCTTTAATTCATCAACTGTAGTGAAAAGCGTATTGACAAACTGTGCTATTTTGCATGCGTATGACCTTCTCGCAAAAATATATACGCCCTTCGATAAACATAGACTAGCTGTTTGCATGCCTATCAACACAAGCAGTCTTGAGTTAATCGGACGACACGTAGGATTTGCGAGTTGATTTGTAGTCAAAATTAAATAATGTCGATAGTTACTCAAAAAATAGGCGTCTTTAGCATAGAGCAACATTCCAATTCGCTTTGTGAAGCTAACTGCTGATTGTTGTCTGCAAATAATTTCAAACTGTAGAATGCAGTTAAAACCGATAAACCGATAGCGCCGCTAAAATTACATTGTACAGTAGATTCAACCTTAAATTATGGCGAAATGTATCACGTTTTGGCGAGTGTTTTACTCGATAAAACAAAACTGCGAGAGAAGCCTTACCTTGCACGGGATACAGAACTGGTGCTATTTCCTTCAATCTGATTGAAGAGCGGAACAACCAACAGAGATACAACCCTGGATTTTTCTAAACATGTTTGTTTCTTCAAAAGTTCTTCGACTTCTTTAGATTAAGGAAGTTTTGTTACCTGTTGAACCTTGAGATGTGAAAGACATTGTTTGTTCTACTAATGGCAACTAGAAGATTTTTCACGTTCAGATAAACTGACAAAAGCTAAAGAGTACTTGTCTTGCAATATACAAACATCGAGAGTAAGTCAGTTAGATTTTCGACAGAACTGTCGCTCGAAAGTGAACATATCGAGACAGAATTTATCAAAGTTTAACGTCTTCGGCCAGATGTCTAATTTGTGTCTTGTTTTAATTATCCCTGATGAAAAGTATCTAATATATTGAATACTGTTTTTCTATATGGTGGATATAAAATCATCTTACTACCAGGAGCCTCCTCCTGTTACTACCCATTTTGTGGTATGTCTGATATATTTGACAGTTTCATTGTCAACATTGTCAGAAACGGTACTGCGCAGAAAAATGCAAATTTATCAGGCGATAATACTGCATATAAAATTAGTAAACGGAATTATTCATTATATATTTTTGATAAACTAAAAACTGACTGTTAGCAATTTTTGGATGAGGCTGAGTATGATATGAAGAATTATGCAGATCGAGGAGGGTGTCGGATAACACCCTCCTCGATCTGCATAATTCTTCATATCATACGAAAGCCGAATTCAATAACTGTTTTATTATTCATTCAAAATATTTCCAGAGCTCCAAATGCACAAAATGAAATTAATAGGGTTTTGACAGTAGGCAAAGTACACAAATACACAACAACGTTCGCTTTTAAATTTGATTTAAACTTCAAAAACTCGGTTACCTTCATTAAATTTCTTGTCCTTTATAATGTCGATATTTAGCACTTGCTTGAAGTGTCTACTGAAGCTAAATCTGATGACACAAAGCGATGTTTTCGAGTACAGGTTTCCATCGTTCTTGCTTACTTCGACGTAGAATTTTCGTAAAACCGCTCCAAGTCCTCCGCTGTGGCTGGATCAGGGATATTTCCTTTTGAAGATACGCTTTTAAAATCGATCGACTCCCCTTCGTTGCTTTTTCCGTGTTTTGACTTTCCTTGTCTTCTAACAACTTTAAATTTTACCTCTTCGTAATGCTCAAATCTAGCGGCCATTTTCGCTTTTCAACCTGCTCGGCAGCAAAGCCGTTCAGTCGCGTGACGTCAGCGGTTCTTGGGAACGAGGTTGCGATCGGATAATCATCCTTGAGAACGAGGTTGCGATCCAATAATTTTTTATATTGGACGGTTGCCATCCAATAATTGGAATTTCTTCCAAATTTGGTCGGCGCTAGCCGAATAGCTGGAATTAGCCGGGGATCGAAAGCCAATCAGAAACACAGAAATGTCTTGAATGAATAATAATGCTAATTATTACACCTCAGTTATTATTATCCACCAATCAAAAGTCTACATTTTGGACACGTGCCGACAGTATCCTATTGGACAGCGAAATATTGGACAAAGAAATCATCTAGGAAAGTAAACATGGCGGCATTTGCTGAATGAAATTTTCGTTCATTTGAAAGAATTCACTCCAAGTCCAGAATACTCAAAGCATTAGGAATCTTGACAATTGTCTACAAAGGCTTTTGGACCAAAAATATTTTCAAGAAATGTTGCTCAAGGCAATAAAGAGATCGTGAACACAGTAGTTACGTAGATCGCGCGACCGTGAAGAAAGTGTGACAGATCGATTCTCTTCAGACCGGAGCTACTCATTTCAAGACGATTAGCACAATTGCTCAGAAGTAACCAAAAATTAAACAAAAGTGCCAGATTAATATATTTTTCTAGTGCTTGTTTTGTTCTGTTTGAGCCTTTTGGCCTTGTGGAATAAAATCAAGCTTATTTCACTGCAATTTGATTGAATGGTTTTGCATTTATTGGTGGATTATTTCTTCGGTATAATAAAACATTGCAGCCTCGTTTACCTTTACCTTTATTGAGGACATAAATGTTTCTCCGTTTGCCTGCAGGCGCAACATTTGTCGCGGATACAAAATTTGTATCCGAGCAAATGTTTTCCCGTTTGCGCGCGCTGCATGGACACAAAACATGAACACAAAATGTTTTGTGTCCCGCTCATTTGCCCACCCAAGAAACATCATGAAAAACAATGTGTTCGAAACATTGTGTCCTCGTTTGCCACCACCTTTATTATTGGATTCATCCTTCCCATATTGAAATCTCGACTTCAATATTAGAATCTTGACTTAAATATCTGTGATAGCTGCGAGCTGCTAAAATAACTAGACAGAGGCGAAATGGCGAAGACAACTGATTTCTTTACTCCAACAAGATGGGGGGAAAAACACTACACACTTCGCAATGCACGACGGTACTTAATAAGTATTACCGGAAGTATGTACACGGCTGGCAACCAGAAGTACATAAGCCACTGACTAAATATCATCACAATATCTTTCCATACTAGGCTGGGGCGCGGCGAATCCCTGAATAAACGTATAACTCATCCCTTGATGCTACGTAGGACCGTCGTGACCTCAATCCCTGCCAAATTACACTCTACTGGATCGGCGCGTACTACGGTGACTGTTGATTATATTTGTAGAAACGTTGTACGTTTGTATTAAGCTTATTGAGGTTAAAAATAAGTTGTGTTCCTCATTTTGAGTGTTGGTCCCAAACCGGACCAACACTCAAGGTTTTAAAATAGTTGAGGAGAACGTGCTGCCTTTGTAATTACATCTGCAAATGGTTAGACGTTCAAGTCTTCTCGGATAAGGACGATAAACCGTAGGCCCCGTCTCCTGCTTCTTCAGTGTTATAATCAGCAGGGGACGTTAAAGAACCCACACACTCATCGTAAAGAGTAGGGCATGAAGTTTCCGGTGTTGTGGTCTGTTCTATTCTATGCGTTGGGTGGTGGGGTGAGATCATACATGGACGGATAGCGGCAGCCAAAGGCGCCTGATATTCTTATGTCCGGTCTCATCCCATAAAATTCTGTGAAGCGCATTGAGCTTTGTAAATGCGCTATATAA
The DNA here is from genome assembly GCF_052425735.1 of Oculina patagonica. NCBI lineage: Eukaryota > Metazoa > Cnidaria > Anthozoa > Scleractinia > Oculinidae > Oculina > Oculina patagonica. The sequence continues at coordinate 8,095,823 of NC_135758.1, read as the reverse complement.
GCACCTATATCATTCATTCATTTATTTTAGGTGGCTTAGGAATAGCAGAAAAGTAGAAATACAAATGTGTTTGGGTTTGAGGCTAGGTAGGGCTGACTTACAAGAGCACTTCGTACAAAGAGGCGCCAGTTGGTCGTGGGTAATTAAGGTGGCCTGGCAGCTTAGATCGGTATAACAACGGTGATCTAACGAAGTTCGCAGGTACCATATTTGCCCCATCCATTTATCTTCGGCGATGAATCGATGTTCAGTCGTATGATTATAAAATTAAAAATCAAGATCGCGCCTTGCTGCCTCGCACTTTGCGACGACCCTTATCTGAGGGCAGCATATTACCGACGTACTACATTGTTAATTTTATGTCTTACGTGAGTAGCGAGTTCGTTATGGAACTCATGTTATCTGTGGGCAGCAAATTGACCTCGTGGTAGATTATTATGTCTTACTTGGGTGGTGCATGAGTTCCGTATGGAACTCAGGTTATCTGAGAACAGCATATTGACCTCGTGGTAGATTATTTTGTCTTACTTGCGTGGTGAGTTCCGTAAGGAACGTATGTTATCTGAGGGTGGGATATTGACCTGGTGGTAGATTTTTATGTCTGACCTGGGTGGTAAGTTTCTTATGCAACTCATGCATGTTATCTGAGAACAGCATATTGACCTCGTGCTAGATTATTATTTGTTACTTGGGTTTTGAGTTCCTTGTGGAACTCATGTTATTTGAGGGCATCATAGTGACCTCGTGCTAGATTTTATAATGTTATACTTCAGTTGGGTGGTGAGTTCCTTATGGAACTTAGGTTATCTGAGGGCAGCATATATATTGACCTCGTGCTAGCTTATTATGTCTTACTTGGGTGGTGAGTTCCTTATGGAACTCTTCTTATCTGGTGACAGCATATCCACCTCGTGGTAGATTATTATGTCTTACGTGTCTTACCTAAGTAGTGAGTTCGTTATGGAACTCGTGTTATTCGAGGGCAGCATATTGACCAGGTGGTAGATTATTATGTCTTACTTGGGTTGGCGAGTTCCTTGTGAAACTCATGTTGTCTGTGGGAAGCATATTGACCTGGTGGTAGATTATTCTGTCTTACTTGGGTGGTAGTTTCTTGTGTAACTCATGTTATCTGTGGGAAGAATATTGACCTGATGGTAGATTATCTGTCTTACTTGGGTGGCGAGTTCCTTGTCTGAGGGCAGCATATTGACTGGTAGTAGATTATTATGTCTTACTTAGGTGGTGAGTTCCTTATGGAACTCATGTTAACTGAGAGCAACATATTGACCTCGTGTTAGATTATTATGTCTTACTTGGGTGGTGAGTTCGTTATGGAACTCATGTTATCTGAGGGAAGCATACTGACCTCGTACTAGATTTCATGTCTTACTTGTGTGTTAAGTTCCTTATGGAACTCATTTTATCTAAGCTTTTGAACAATGGTTTCATTCTCGAAGCGCTTGAGTGAACTTAACATTAAAAGCGCACCAGCCACAATCCCATCAAATTCCAACTATTCCAACAAATCTGTTGTTTATCTTCACCACTTTGTTGAAGTATTATCGATGTACGGTCAATTTGGGGTGACTTGGAGCCGATGACAGGTCGATGTGGAGTCGATTGGGGGCCGATGTGGGGCGGTTGTTTCCCACGGAAAAGTTGATTGACGAGACAAAACACTTGTGAAAATTTGAGTTCAGATTACTTTATTACATCAGCTTGCATTTGGTGAATGAATCAAATTTCCTTTATACTTGAGGGGGGGGGGGGGGGGAATGGGGGGGACATATAAAAAAAAAAAAAAAAGGAGAGGGGGGGGGGGGGGGGGGGGGGGAGAGGGGGGGGGGGGGGGGGGGGGGGGGGGGGGGGGGGGGGGGGGGGAGAAAAAAAGTCTTAAGTAAATAAAGATTATTTCTTTTTCTCAGAAAAAAACATTTAGAAATGTTGATCGCGACGTTCCGACTGAAATATTGCTAGTCTTCATCAGGAGACTGATGAAGACTAGCAGTATTGTAGTCGAAACGTCGCGATCAACATCTCAAAGCGATTCTATCGTGAGACAAACGAATAAACGTTCATTACCTATCTTACACCACGATGAACAATATTCACATCTTTAATGACAAATACATCTTTATCGGTCTAAAATATATTTTGAGAAAACAGGTACGAAAATCAATTCCTCACTCAGAATTCACTTCCGTGCTATATTTTCATTATTTACTCGATTTCCATAATATCTTGTGCGTACGACAGATCACCATGGAACCCTTATATTTAAGTGAAGAAAGAAATGCAGTATCTGGGCCTTTGAAGGTACACGTTAACCTTATATAAGTTCACGCGAATGACTTGAGAACGGCGTAGGTGTCTAATAGCAGGTATCACAGAAAGTTGTAATTGGTCAGCTGTAAGCAGCCACATAAGAACGTGCCACACTGGAGAACCAATCAGAGAATTTTAATAGAGAATTTTGCTATAGATACCACGAAGTAAATGTACGTGACGGCACTGTCTTTAAATAAAGAATTATAAAACAAGGTGCAATGACAATTATGTTTTATAAATAATATGACAGCCATGTTTTCATTTCCTCAAGATTTTACATTTGAGGAATTTGATAGTCTTGTTTTCCGCGAGTCGTTTCCTCGTTAAATAATATTACCCCAATATAAAACGATATTCATCTGTTGCTTTGGCAACTTTATTTCTCTTTATACAGCAATAGACGGAAGCAAGTTGACATATCAAGTCCTAGATAGTGCATTTTAAAAGAACACTGACTTCATCTAGATTATCTTCCGTGACACGAATCATTATGAAAACTGAAACACACTGAAAAGCGAAACTTGTCCAAGTGTACCAATAAAAACGATGATAAGATAAAAAAGATGTCATTCTGCTAATTGTGTACTGGAATGAAACTTCCCTGAACCATCACAACTCAGTCATATATAAAGCGGTTCTTACAGGCTGAACACGGAATGCTAATATTGAGTCAGGAAAGTTAGATGACTTATTTTGACTCTTTGTTTTAAAGGGAAGATTTTAGTTGCAGTTCTGGTAGGTACAGTAATTAAGGTTAGCGGGAGTTTTGATTCAAAATAATTGACGAGAACTTGTTTATCTTATCTTGATTATACCAAAAATGTTGTCAGAAAGGACTTTTGAAATTGGAAAGTATTAACCTTGTTACAATGATCCTTATGCATATGAAATGAACTGACATTCTCTGAAAAACGGTCAGAAATGGTCATCTACAAAGTCTAAACTGTATCCCTTACTGAATTAGGCCTACAAAAAAGGGAAGGGAACCGGGCTGGCCTGTTAGCGTGGCGGTTTTCGTCCTTTGTTCATATGGAAAAATTTCAGTCTGCGGTTATCGAAATTTCTACAAAAGAAATTGTGGTAAGGCTAGATCTCGGAATCTGGAACATCCCTTAAACAAAACATTAAATACAATGTTTATGAAAAGTTACAAATGTCGTTTTCACCTAAAATGTTTGGTTAAGAATGTAAAATAAGCAATGGAATTTTCAACGGCTTATAGTTATCTCACGCGTACAAAAGACAGATCACGCTTTGCGTTCTTCTATTGAGTTATGACTCACGCGGTTGGAAGACCTAAACTTTCGTTCTCCATTTTCGAAAAAAAACAAGGCCCGATATTTCTCATTTATCGAGCACAGACGTTCGTTCATCGGGTTATGGATACGCCATGTCGCTATTGGTTCAGATCGCCCGGACTCACTCGCTATGCTGTAAACAAATCCGTTTATTTCCCACTTTGGGGTCTCTCTCAGAGTGCCACTCCTCAAGGAAAGGTCCGTTGTGACAATAAAGGGCTTTGTTAACAATAGTGGCGTTATCAAAGTCCATATTATCAGGAAACAGGTTCGTGCTTCGCTATCTTCAAGCTAATGTCACAAACATGCACTGCTCTTGTGTTCTGTACTGCTCTTAACACTTATGGTGTTTTCAGTGACTTGAATTGTGAATGAAACTGAAACACGGGGGAAAGTAAAAAAAAATAAGGCTATATGTGTCACGTCATAATTCAATGTCTGACTCGTATTCGGCTAAGTTGCATATACTATATGCAACTTAGCCGAATACGAGTAAACGTAAACTCAGTAACCGTTGGGATCTGCAGCCTTATAAATATTGTTCATGTGTGTTGGAAGATAGACACCTTTTTTATTGACATTTGAACATTAACAGAACATTGCGAAAAGAAATATACGTTACAATTGAAAACATGCGTTACAAATATTTTTACAAATATGCTTACAGATATGCTTATTTTACATGTGAAAAGAAAAATAAATAAATTATAATATGTAGGAAAAAAAGAGAGGGATGAAGCAGACGTGACGTGCGCAAAATGACGTGCTCAGATTGTATAATTATACACAAAGTGTGGTCCATTTCGATGTATAATTCATGAGCGGGAAGATAGATACCTGCTTTTAATTTCATTTCTGTTATTATGCACTCAACAACTTCCTATTCGAAATCGAAACGCGCGCAATGGTTAGAACGTTTGATGCGTCATTGTTATTTTGAAGGAAAAATCCCTTATTACCCGGATCAGTTAAATCCACTTATTTTTCCGCCGCAAAATTTAAATCTAAGAAGCATCGCAATTGCCATTTCCGGCCAAAAATGTCAAGAGATCGTATATGATTATTTCTGAATTCATATGGAAGGACAAAAACAAAGTGAAAGATCATGTTCTTTGAATAATATAATAGTGAAGAGGGCGGAATAAAAGTTTAAATCACATTCAAGCACATTTTTTCTGAAACGTTATCTGACCCTGATGATGTCGACGGGAAACATGTAAAGCTCTTGACTTTTTTCTTCATTCGTTTGGAGGCCACATAAATGCACGTCTGACACAATTACTTTAGAAAATAGCTGTCACACCATTTTATTACAAATGTCTAATGTTATGGTTAAAATTAGATGAGAAAGGCCTAAAAATTATGAGAATTTATGAGATTTCCAGTAGGGCTTAGAGAATTTTTTTGAGGGGGTAGGCGGGGTACAAGTCTGATAGTTTCTAACTGGTTGCTGAGATCTTCTCTAAGAGCTGCAAATTTTGTTCTGATTCAGCTGATTTCTGAGAAATGAGCTATATTGTTTTTACCGACAGCTGAAAAATCGCTAAAAATTGAACTGATAACTGAGTTTTTATTATTTTCTCAAAGTACAACTTTTCTTCTTATTCAGCAGATATGTTTGACATGATAAACATGGAGGAAGTCATTCAAGCCATCTCTATTTGCCTCATTGTCGTCGACTTCCTTCTCAATACCTCTCGTGTTCCAAAGGCCATCGAGTTACTCAAGGAATGTTTGATCATCCTTGACAACATAGCGGTCATGAAAGAAGTATTCGAAAAGTTAACCAAAATTATATTTTTCAAAATGTTCGAAGCGTACTGTTTGGTCAATGATTACACGAGTGCGTTAAAATACGGCAGAAAACTTCTTGACATATACCACAAAAGAGGTGAAAAAGTAATAGAAAGTAGGCTAAGCTTAAAACTGGCTAACTTATGTCAGGAGCAAAGTAAATACTTAGAAGCAAAAGAACTCTGCGAGAAAGCGTTAGCAATCAATGCAGAAATTGGTGATCGTGAAGTAGAAGCCTCAGCTTACGGAAAACTAGGAAACGTGTTTCAATATCTTGGAGAATATGTAAAGGCTAAAGACTATCTTGAAAGAGCAATTGACATCACCAAGACAGTTGGCGACAGAGGACAAGAAGCTTCATGTTATGTAATGCTAGGAAATGTGTTTTATGCCGTAGGTGAAAATTACAAGGCTAAAGAACACATGGAAAAGGCCCTTTTGATTATGAACGAAATCGGTGATAAGAGAGGGGAAGCTTCTTGTTATGGAAACCTAGGTGTTCTTTACCTAACTTTTGGTGAATATTTAAAAAGTGTGGCACATCTCAAGAAAGCACTTGCAATGAGAATTAAAATTGGTGACAGAAAAGGTGAAGCAACAGATAACGGTAACCTGGGAAATGTGTTTTACTCCCTTGGTGAATATGGCAAGGCTAAAATATATCTTGAGAAAGCAATTGCTATCAAAAAAGAAATTGGTTACAGCATAGGAGAAGCAGAAGTTTACGGAACCTTAGGAAAAGTGTTTCTCGGACTTAGTGAATATGTCAAGGGTAAAGCTTATCACGAAAAAGAGCTTGCAATTAGTCAAGCGTCTGGCGACAGAAATGGTGAGGCCACAGCTTACGGAAATCTAGGAGCGGCTTTTACATATCTTGGTGAGTATGTCAAGGCTGAAGAGCATCTCAAGAATGCACTTGCCATCAATAAAAAAATTGGAGACAGAAACGGAGAGGGAATTGTTTACGGAAATTTAGGGGTTGTATTTCTCTTCCTGGGCAAATACGCGACGGCTAAAGATTATTTTGAGAAAGCACTTGCGATCAACAAAGAAACTGGTTACAGAAAAGGAGAAGCCGGAACTTACGGAAACCTTGGACATGTGTTTTTCGCTATTGGTGATTATGTTAAGGCTGAAGAATATTACGAGAAAGCACTTGTGATCAGAAAAGAAATCGGTGACAAAGAAGGAGAAGCATTAGATTACGGAAATTTAGGAGATGTGTTTATGTCTACCGGTGAATATGTCAAAACTGAAGCTTATCTTGAGAAAGCATTGGCATTAAACCAAGAGACTGGAAACGTTGAAAACCAATCTGCGTCCCTTTGCAGGCTTGCAAAGCTGAAATTTTTCCAAGGAATAACTCAAGAAGCGTTTTCGTATCTCCATTCAAGTATCCGCAAGTGTGAGGAAATGCGAGGGTTTCTTGGAGACAACGATCAATTTAAGATAAACTTTTCAGAAGGACATGTTTTCCCCTACTGGATGCTAAGTGCAATGTTTTGTGCTTCTCGAAATCCGAACGAAGCTCTCTTTGTTGCAGAACTTGGACGGGCCAGAGCTCTGGCAGATTTAATGTCAGCTCAATACTCTGTGAAGAATCAAGTCTCAGGCAATCCGCAATCGCGGGCTGATATCGAACAGATCATGAAGAAGGAAAGCAGATGCACTTGTCTATACATCTCTTATTCTTTCGAAGATTTATTATTGTGGGTTTTAAATAGAAGTGGTGTCATGCATTTCCGACAAATGAAAATAAATGATAACACTGCAAGCCGTGTACTACAGCAAGTTAGAAGTTTGAATGACTTTTTTGCGGAAAACTTTCGACGATTTGGTATTTTATCAGAGGAGCATTGTGAAGATCGCTCTTTGCACGATAACCAACTCAAGTCAACTCAGAAAGGCAGTCCCGCATCCTTCCGAATTGTGGAAGAGGAAGAAGAAAACAAAAATCCCGAACCAAACATATCTTTATATTACAAAATGGTCATCGCTCCCGTAGCCGACTTACTCGAGGAACCCGAGATCATCATTGTTCCTGATCGCTCACTGTACAAAGTTCCATTTGCAGCGTTACCAGATAAGAGAGGGAAATTCTTATCCGAGACTTTCAGGATCCGCATCATTCCTTCTTTGACGACTCTCAAGCTCATTCAGGACAGTCCAGCAGACTATCACAGTCAGACTGGTGCACTGATAGTGGGAGATCCTGATGTTGGTTTAGTGCGTTACAAAGGCAAGAAAAAGAACATATCAAGACTACCATGTGCAGGGAATGAAGCAGCCATGATTGGACGACTGCTGGGTGTTCAGCCTTTGTTAGGAGAGCAAGCAACTAAGCAGGTGGTACTTGACAGGATAAATTCAGTAAGCCTTGTACATTTTGCTGCACATGGTGATGCCGAAAGAGGAGAAATTGCCCTTTCCCCTCCTCGCCCCATCACCAAAATTCCTGTCGAAGAAGAATACCTGTTGACAATGGCTGACATTTCACGAGTTCAACTGCGAGCCAAGCTTGTGGTACTTAGCTGTTGCCACAGTGGCCAAGGAGAGACAAAAGTTGAAGGAGTTGTTGGAATCGCTCGAGCGTTCTTGGGTTCCGGTGCACGTTCAGTGTTGGTGGCACTGTGGGCCCTTGAAGACAGTGCAACAGAGCAGTTGATGAATAATTTCTACGGTCACCTTGTTCGTGGGGAAAGCGCAAGTGAATCTCTTCACGAGGCCATGAAGTGGATGAGAGCTAACGGCTACAATCACGTAAGACAGTGGGCACCATTTATGCTGATTGGAGATAACGTGACGTTTGATTTTGGAAAATAAATTGGTAGGTTTGATTTACTTAAAAGACGTAGTTACTATGTAATCATCTTTCAGGTGTTGTTGTAGTTTTTAAATCAAACTATTAAGATATACATTTTGTGGTTGCAATAGTTTTAGTTTTTACTCTTTTCGTTTAATTGACTGTGTTGTGACAGTCTGTTGTACTAAAGAAAATTATTGCATTAAGCTGAGACTGACTTTGTTGCCATCATTATATTATAGGTATCATAACACGTACGGAAGACCTGATCAATGTACCATAGATCTCTGTAATTAGTAAGAAGTTATGACCTGGATTGGGAAACTTGATGCAAGTGCCAAGTTTTAACAGTGCACATGACATTTGTTTTTTTTTTATTATTTGCCTGATCGAATCTACTTGGTATCCTGGTTTGAACATCGAAAACACAAATTCGAAAATTATTTTCTTCACCACGTTTTAGCTGTCCAAAAACGTGAAATTTCACTTTCGCTTAAGGCACGACAAAACAAACTATGCTCCTTGCTTTCAGTGTCATTCGCGGAGTCTATCCCTCTTTTGTTGTTTTGTTCTAGAAAAAAAATGAAAATGAAAAAACAATCGTGGCATTGCAAACTCTCTCGAATCCCGTTCTGTTTGGTTCTCGAGGACGTTCCGCCACAAGCCCTCCACTTCGCGAGATTTTAGACCTAACCGGAAGAAAACTTTAACGTTTCGCGGTGAAGAATAATTTATTTCATTCTTTTGTTTGATTGTTTCGTTGTTCACACCAAGATCCCCTTAAGCGCGATGTCCTCAACAAGTTGAGGTGTACTTGTATATAATTTTCTAGCGTCTAAAACAATTTTATTTTACGTTGTCCTCAACAAGTTGTCGAGTTGAAAATTTATCAGACTAACCGCTCCTTATCAGCGTAAAGCTACGTCAACTATGACAATAATTGGCTATTGTATGATTTTGTCTTTCGTTATACCCATGTCAGTAGAGAATGGATCACTCCAAAAGGAACTTTTTGGAGATAAAGGCTGAGAGTTCTCACAAAAGAGGTGCTTTAATTGCATAAAAACAGTTTTTCTAGTAATTTATTCCAGTATTGGTTTGTTCATCAAATCGCACTTTAGAAAAAAAGAAATACCGCAGAAATGTATGATGTACATGACTAATTTTAAATGGTATTGAATAATAATTTTAAGCATACTCTGTGAGTTTCTCGCGTTAATGATTGGTGAACCTTTATTGGCCTTATATATTAAACGCTCTGTTTCTCTATTTAAGCCTCTCTCTGCAATTTCAATTATATTAATACAACAATTTCAATTACCCTCCTAATCTAAAGGCAATAGTTAGTAATACACGATTGTAAGTAGTATAATGTACATAATGAACTGCCCTGTCGTACACACTAAACAAACAGGAGCAGGTTTCACAACGGTCAAACGCAAAATCCAGCGCCATTTTCAGTTTCCGGTGCCTCGATGTTTGTGGAGTTCGAAGCGAAAATCTGCAAGACGTTTGCAAGAAAGCGCTTCTGAAAAGAATAAACCAAATTACAAGTCGATAAACTAGTGCATAGGCAGCGTACAAAACTTAACTTTTCAGTAACTGTAAGAACTTTCGGCTTGAAAGTGGGAAATTTTCGAAATTTGAGAAGTTTATCAGCAGCAGTTTTAGCGGGAACTGGGCACGCGCTGCGTTTGATCGCTGTGGATGGAGCCAGTACTTTGTGAGTATTTATTATATGTCTACAATAGTACGCGCGCTCTGATTGGCTGCTGAGCGGGCATTATTTTCTTGTAATGACCGGGCATTATGAAACTTTTTCTCGGCTCGACGATTTTTTGAGTTTTGAGTAAAAGCTACTAGCGAAGGGGTAAAAAAACAACAAAAAATGCCGACAAAATATAACTATCTTTTCAATAACTTAAAGAAAAATATAAGCATACCGATACTTCTTTAGTATGAGCGACGAAGAGAGCCACAGAGAGCGAGAGCGAGTTTTACCTCCAGTGTTTTTTCCCTTGATTATACTCTTCTTTTGAATAGTGCTTAAAGGCCATATAATAAATAACTTATTAACCTCGTCCGTTCGGCCATTACAGGGGAATCTCAGACCTCGACCTTGCCTCGCTGTCGCTCGGTCAATACATCACGGCCTCGGTCTGAGATTCCCCTGTAATGACCTCACTCTCGGTTAATAAGTAGTATATATTGCTTAATTTTTAAAAAATAAACTAGTTGGCAGCACTCTGCTAACGATATTTTCTTTGTAAAAGAAAGGAATTTACTTAGCCTTCATAATTAGTTGCCGATGCAACCTACATTATAAATTATCTCGACTGTAAAAATAAAGCAAGGTTTATATTAATAAAATCAAGACGAATCTGTATCTTATTTACATTATTTGTTATCAGTTTTTCATGGGTTTGATACCAATGATAATTACCTACATAAAGGTCCATAAATCGAAAACCGATTTTTTTTTCCGAAATGGACTTCGTGTACAAAGTAGATGGTTTGAACCAAGGAGTGTCAGTAGTCCATATAGTGTCATTGTCCGGGTGACAATAGTTCGGAAAAGATATGTTGTTGGCGAGTGACGTTTCGACAACCTGAGCGGAAGTCATCTTCAGAGCCAAGTTAAATGTTGTTGTCAGTCGCTGATGTTATAAAGTCTGGTCCTTTGAAGCTGATTGGTCAGTTTTGCCGTGATGTCAGAAGACTCGTGGGCGCTCGAGTCTTACAGCCAATAAGATCACGGCAAAACTGACCGGTCAGCTTCAACGGACCAGACTTTATAACATCAGCGACGACATTAGCTTGACTCTGAAGATGACTTCCATAAGTTTTACAAACGTAGTCACCAACAACAGTTCTTTTCAGAACTACTCTCACCTGGACGACACATATATGGACAATACAGCGTGTACTCTAGCTCTAGTAACCATCTTTAAAAATTCACATTTGTTTAATGCACAACTATTGATGTAAAGGATGAATTTTAGATCCTAATGTTAACAGATGTCATTATCTTGTCAGATGAATTAATCAATACAGGCTAGACTCTGTCAACATACATGTAAAAAGACAATGTTCAAAACATTCTCTCTATAGATAGTACCTATTTATCTATCATTAACGCCATTAAACCTGTTGGAAAGTTGGTGACCAGTCACTGGCACATGTAAGAGATTCTTCTCCGATTTTCTCAGTGCATCGTTAACTCTTGGAGACCGTTCACCATTTTGCCGAGAAAATGATTTTCTTGACACGTAACTTTCCTTGACCAAGGGATGTTTGGGAATTTGCGCGTTCAAATTACCTTTCTTAGAACTTGAATATTTTGTCCTTCTTGACAATTCTTGCATACTTTCGTCACCGTTCACTTGGCTTTGTTCTGAAATGGTACTTATTTCTGCATAAAACAATTTGGATTCTTTTCTTCCAGTCATTGGAAAATATCCACCATAAACGTGAGAGCCATTCAACTTTTGAGGGTTGAACCCCGACTGTTGCACTTGTTGTAGAGAGTTGTTCACCATGTAAAATGTCGGTAGCGCTCGTGATCGGTTAGTGTAGCTCATCTTTGGTACCATAGCTGATGACCTGGGAGAGGCCGGACTGTTTTGTTCCTTTGTTCCTTGAGTTGGGACCGCCCTCAGGTAATTACTAAGAGAAAGGTTGCTGATTTCTCTCTTTAAATGAAAGTCAGGCTGACTTTGTCTAATAGAGCCAGAGCTCACTGGGGACTTTTCACACCTGACCGCTTCAGCTGATGCAATTATATTTGGATGCTGTGCAGAATCTCTACTGTCTTTTTCTCCATACACGTCGATGGTATGTTTTTCTACACCAAGATTTGATTCAGTCGAGTTGTTTTCCAGCTCTTCTGATGGCTTACTAATGTCTTTTATCGCTGCCTTGATTTCATCTCCAGGGTTCTTAGCTGGTGGCTTTTCTTTCTTGTCAGCTTTCCGTTTCAAATCAGATTCGACATCGACAGGATCATCAAATGCACCAAATGGAATTATAAACACTTGCCTCGGCTCTGTCATTTTCTTGCTATTCTCATCTTAATTACCATTTCCAGCTTTGTTTGTCTTATGCTTCCCTTCAGTTTTTCCAATAACAGGAAGCTTAATAAAAGGCTCAGTGTCGTTGGTGACAGCAGCTGAACTTCTGTGATCACCATGTGAAAAAAATGAGCTGCCCGTCAGCAACGCAGGGAACACATTTTCGAAATTCAAAACAAAGTCCTTTCCTTTGCACTGAGTGTTAAACTGGTGAACTTTGTCGATGGGATCAAAGAATGAATCCCCGACTTGTCCTCCAGAAACGGCCAAAGGTTCCTTAGTTAATCTGCAGCCACCATTCTCCTGAAGCCGTTGAAAAGTCTCTGTTGTCAGTTTCTCACTAAACCCTTTACAAATCTTTCCTGGTAGATGTCTAGTTTATTTGATGTGTCTACAGGTGGCTGTCTTGCTTTTTTTGTCCTTGCTTGCAGATCTCATTCGTAGGCTGCCCAAATTGTGGATGGATGCTTGTGGTGTTTCTTTGGGTTAGCTCGAAACACCTGAGTGATGAGGCTGGCGCTCGTCTCGCCTGTTCAAAGGAATACAAAACTTGGATTTCCATCTCTTTGAAATGGCCTTTTTCCTCGACTTTCTTGACTTAAAACTGTTGATTCGCATTAATTGACACCGCACAGCATCAAAGTATATGTTGCCTCCATACCTTTCCAAAGCTATAGAGAAACACCAACAAATATGAGCAAAATTTCGGTAAACACACAAACCTTACAAACTCTCACTTGTACGTTTAGAGTCACTTTCTATGTGTTGCACGACATGAATTTAGCATGAAAAGAACATACATCCCTCTCTTGAGTAAGGTAGGCACGGTGGCCTAATGGTTAGTGCGCTGGGGCCCGTTTCCCGAAGGTCCCGAAAAGTTTTCGCACCCGGAAAGCCATAGAAATATCTTAAACCTTATGGTTGCAAAGCTGTTTTATTCCATGATATTTTTAATATGAACAGAGGTTCCCTTCATACAAAGTTTCAGGCCTATACACTTCTCCTTTTTTTTAAGATACAGAAAAATGACTTTGCGGGCCCGAAACGTTTTCGGGGCTTTCGAGAAAAGGGCCCCTGGTCTCTGGATCGAGCACTCTGGTTCAAGCCCTGGCCGGGCACTGCATTGTGTTTTTGGATAAGTAATGTTACTCTCACAGTGCCTCTCTCCACCCAGTTGTATAAATGGGTACGGGCGAAAGGCAAGATAAATATTTTTTCAAGTATTTGTACCCTCAAAAGGCCCTTCCATCAAAGAAGAACAGTTTCATACGGAAGTTGTTATGTCGAAAGCACCCTAGCGCTATTTCTATGGGAATCGAGCCGCCCTGGGAAAGAATTGTCGGCTGGCGAAGTCCCAGAGTTCCGCTTACCCAGAGATTCAGAGAAGTTCTTCGAGTTGCGGAGTTAACACAATGCCTTTTGCTTCCCTTGTTTGGTGGGTAAAGGGAAAATTACTCAATACACAGAGATCAAGCGATTTTAAATAGTTCTTCATTCTGTTTTTGTCAGATTCTTTTTAATCCAGTATGAGTTAAAAATATCAGTGCGTTTACATGGCTCAAAAAGATTTTTCAAGTTGTCATGGCACATAAAAACATCGAGAGAAAGTCAACTCGATTTCTGACAGAAGTAGGTATAACGAGGCAGAGTTCTTATTCTAAAGAGTGGATTAGCTTAACCTAAGTTTATATAGTTCAGCACCAAAACTGAGGCGAGCATTTATCGTTGGTCACTTTTGCTAATTGTAAAAAAGTGTTACTGAAAGAGAACTTTGTAAACGCCACCAGAGTGGAACAAGAAAATTATTGTGTGGAGACGATGTTAGTATCAAATTAAAAACACCAATTAGCTGAGCACCGGTAGGGCTGTTTACAAGTTGATAGGCAACTTTTTGGCAACTTTTCATATTTTGAGCAACTTTTCTTCCCCTTCCCTTTAGGGCAACGTTTTGCCTTCTGAGCAATTTCTAGATCGAAGATTTCCAAAGATTGTCCGAGTGTTGTTCGAAAATTCCAACATTCACGACGTTATTATGATTCATTGCAGTTGGTTATGACAACTAAAATGTTAGTAGACATTCTTATCTTACCAACACGTCACGCTTACAGGTTTGTAGTTATATATTCAAATTCCATGAAAATATTTTAATACAAGACTATTTCGGTCACATAAAAGTAATAAAATTAAGTCGTAATGACGGGAAATTTCGTCGTTATTATGCCACCAACAAATCTATAGGCTTTTAAGTAACAGGGGACGAGCCTCCGAAGCATGTTTTTTTTGAGTGGAATATTCAGCAGCCTGAAAATGAATTTTAATTTAATCACATGGATAGCATTTAGACATAGCTATACCAGCATTTGCCTTAAACTAATTTCATGCTATCTCCTCGGCACGCACGTGCCATTTTAAAATCAATTAAATTCAAAATCCACCACTTAAAGATGTACTCCTTGTGACTCTTGGGCCGTCTGGCATGTCTAAACACATATGACTATTGTTGTTTTAATCGTTTTCTTTATGCGCCGAATCGATTTAAAAAAACGCAGTGCGTGTATTAATTAATGATTACACACATAATGATTACAGACATAATCAAAACTGTAACAAAATTCGCGAACGTGATTGGTTATCAGCAGCCCGATTTGAGCACTAATAGGACAGTGTACGCGTCATGCTTGTAATTGGACAGTGTAATAGGACAGCTTACGCGTCATGCCTGTGTAATTGGGCAGTATGCGTCATTTTGCGCGCGCTGTTGTTGTGCATTTGTTGAGTTACAGTATTCATAAAGATTATTCAACCGAAGTTTAGTTTCTTTCTCAAATTTGTCATAGTTTTGATTAATTGGTAACAGGACTTCGTGTCGTCCAATTCTGTCTGTAATCATACTCGTGATTAAAGAAATCGGATTCCCGCTTCACGGTCGTCCGATTTTGTTAATCACTCGTATGATTACAGACCGAATTGGACTCCACTCAGTCCTATTACCATTATTAATTCAGTGCCAAATACGTCGTTTATTTAACCAATCAGCATGCAAGGTGTTTTTTTGTGATTTTATTAGAAATTAGATGAAGCTCATTCTTTTATCATTTCATATTAGACAAATTTTTTCTCCTTTTTTTCAGATAGAGTGGAACCACGATATAAATCCTGGATATAACGATATTCCCGGAATAACGATGAAAATTTTATGTCCCGGAAAAAGTTACAGTAAAATGTATGGGACAGAACCCCGATATAACGATCCTCGATATAACGATATTCCCGATATAACGATGAGAATTTAGCGAAACAAACGTAAAATCTTCCCCGATATAACGATATTATCAGTACACAGTCACAATTTAAGTAAAACATTGAATTTAATCCAATAACATAACAGTAATCGAGTAATCTCAAACGTTTCTGACAACATTTCTGTACGATGATATCCAAAAATGATACTGTATTCTATGCCTCGTTATCCAGTAAAAAAGTATATGTTAGATTTCGGTTAGTTTACGGCCATATCGTTATATCGGGAATTTCGATATAACGATTCCTCGATATTTAACAATTATTCTATGAGCCCGCGTTTGACACGAGGTGGCAAATAGCCAACGAGGCGCTTCGCGCCTCGTTGGCTATAACGACTCGTATCCAACAAGGGCGAATAGAATAATTGTTTTATTAAATTCTTCTTTAAGTTTAATCGACAGGACATTTCAGTTTGATGTAAACGAAGTGATAGTATGAGGAGACGGGAAAATTTGTGGCGTGGTGTTCACTTCTTGAGTTGAATGAAACACACGAGGAAAGCGAGCGAGATAGTTTTCTTCCCAAGATTTTCATCCAATAATCTCCTCTAAAGTCGTCTATATATCCTGGAAATTGTGACAACAGTTAAGATTTACGGGATGATCCGAAGCAAAAGCTTTTCTGGAAACTACACGTCTTGTGCAAGTAGAACGAAGCAAGTGTTTACATTGTACTTGTAATTTACGGCTCCACGGCTGTCATCAAGACTGCTATATTATTTGAAGCGAAATTGAGCTCAAAGTGGAAAGATTTATTGAAGTTTAAAAGGACAAGACCAAGATTAAAAGATAACAAACTTTACAGAAGTGCTGAGCCTAAAATTATGACGTACAATAAATGAAACTGTGTCAGTTTGCCGTTCTTTCGTTAATTATTTGCTGCTTTTCTACTTTATTCACTTGCGTTGTGCGTTTACAAGTATTTTTAATTAAACTTTTCGCATCAATCCTTTTGTTTTGCGTAGTTATTTTTACTATGGCATTTCTGTGGTTTTTGTAGGCACCGCTGATTATTTCTTGCTCATAAAACTTGCGAAATTTGCTGTTTTCAACCATTTTTCTGATGGAACTGTCGCTTCCCGTAGAAAAATTTTACGCTGAGCGGCACTTGCCGCACTCATTTCCCATATAAGGTCAAACATAGGTATACGAGCTGATAACCGGAATTCAGTGAACCAATCAGAAAGCTAGAAATGCAATATCCGAGGTTGAGAATTTAAACGATATAATTTTACTGCTCCCTTGGCATATCGTTATATCGAGGTTCCACTTTATCAGCGTGCATTTATTGATCACCTCCCGTTCTAGAAGAGTGATTGCGAAAAAAAAAAAAAAAAAAAAAAAAAAAAAAAAAAAAACAATAAGACGTCAAGAACAATGTATACCAATTTTATTTAAAAAAATCAGTTCCAATAACGTTCCTGAATACAATAAATCAAAAAACCCTTTACCAGTTTTTGAAGTACTTGTTACTCGAACAAACGCCAAGCATTCCGTATACAATTTTGCCCCTTAAGGGCCTGATTACATGAGCCGGGCTGGCTCGGTTTGCCGAGATGACTTTCAGCCCGGTATTACATGAGCCCGGTTTGCCGAGATGACTTTCAGCCCGGTTTTAGCATAAATGATCAGAGCACGAATGATCTTAATCACCTTTTTCCAGCAATAAAAAAAATTATTTGGTGGTTAATTTTTTGCACTTATGCATCTGGATGGGTTACTTTACCTCTACATCCTATTTAGAAGGAGTTGCATTGATTTTTTCGTCGGATATTGTACTCAGAAGAGAAATTTAATGCTGGCCCGCTTAGCCGGGCTGGCCCGGTGAACGCGATTACATGGAAAATTTTCATCCCGGCTAACCGAGATCCCGGCATCGCGATACCGGGATCTCGGCTAACCGGGCTGGCCCGGTTGTCATGTAATCGCGAAGTTGATTTTTGTTGCGTTTAACAGACGTTCCGAGATCTCGGCAAACCGAGCCAGCCCGGCTAGCCGGGCCAGCCCGGCTCATGTAATCAGGCCCTAAATCAGTCCCTAATGCATTGCTGACGTCAGCGTTATTCTTATGAATAACCGACGGATTACTGGGACCGTGGAACTTCCTCGATCATCAAGCGGGACACTGAATTCCAGCCTGTATCACCGTTAGAGTTTCCATATCCAGGACAGTTCCCAATGTTGATACCAACACGGATTTTTCCCTTGTGAATGTTGTCGCAGTAGCCTTCTATTGATCCGAGTTTGTGGGTTTCTTGTTTATCGCTTGGCATATACCAAACGACCTCAATGGGCATAGGACCGCTGCATTCGGCTCCATTGAAGCTGATGAACCATCGCTTACAGCAGTTGTCGCAATTCAAATAAAAGGTGCCTTGGTAAACCACACGGAGAGCGGAATCACTCTTCTTCTTTTCGAAAACGCAGTCCTGCAGAAAATAATTAGCGTCATTAATTAGCACGAGTTGATACAAAGGCAATGATGCCTGCATTGTAATTCTCTTACTCCAAATTAAGTGCAACTATGGTACATAGAAATAATTTCTTTTCGACTGTAATATTCATAAATTGTATTACACTCTTAGTTAATTTTGTTGTAAGAAAAATTATCTATCAATTAATGTGTTTACAAAGAAATAGATTTTAAGAGAAGATCAAATCGAGAATGCCAAATATGTATTAACTTCTTTTCCAACAATTAAACCTTACCTTGATAAGACCAATGTCTCGGCTGTCTTCACTCCTCCACGCACACTGTTTCCAGTTTCTGTGGTCAGCGTCTGCACCATTTTGTCCTGCGTCTCCTTTAACACCACGTGACCCAGTTGGACCAGCCACGCCCTTGTCACCTTTTGTGCCATCTCGGCCGTCGCGGCCTGGTAACCCGTTATATCCATTACGGCCAGGGATACCGGATGGTCCTTGCAGACACGTGCCAGGCTGCTGTGCAGTTAAAGAAGGTTAGCGATGTGATCAGTGTAGCTGACATTAGATTACATGTAACTGTACTCAGACCGGGCTTTTTGGGGCTTCTGGGACCGGTTTGGAGGGGGGTGGGTTGAAGGGAGGGCGGGGGGTTTGAGACTTCAGAGGCCCGCCCCCAATAACAACTTTCGTCATGGCAATTACATTAACACAGGATGATGTATACCATAAAGTTTTTTTTCTTAAAATACTAACTCATTACATGTCAAGCGTTCGTCAAATAACAGCAGCAAGATTTAATAGAGGGGAGAGGGCAGAGGAAAGGAATTATCTTTATCACTGTTTATTAGTTAACACCCGTTGTCGGGTTTGAGTGATGTTCAACGAGGCAACACCATTAACAGGCTAAACGGGATTTTTCCTGTTTCCTGCAGTGCGTTTTCTTTCTCATTTTAGTGAACAACGCATGTTTTTCCGTGCGCCTCAAAGCTTAATACTACCTTGGAGTAGAATGTATATGTAGTTACAAAACTCTCTGTTGTTTTCTTCTGTCGAGCACTTTATTCTACGTGTACATGTAAACTCTAAAACTGCGCAATTCGCGAACAACACAAGTCTAAGCAAACAGTCCGGCTTTTTTTTTTCCCGCAAATTCCTTGCAATGGATCATTACGAATTACATCACTGGACCAAAACGTTTCTTTAAGTGATATTTTCTCATCCCACCAATTTCGCACAGAAAATGTGGCAAAAACTGTAACGCAAACCAATGTTAAGCTTAGGTAAAACTAATCTTTGAGTCACTTATTTCTTTGATCATTCAACGAAGTTTTCTTCCCCATTCGTTCGCTTACGACAATAAGTGTTGAATCTGCTCAAGCCAGTATTTTTTTGTTGAAAGCGATTTTTACAGCAAACATTTTTTAATGTTCAAAACCAAAATCGTCGTTGCTGATCGATAAAATTTAGACCTTTCCTGAATCGAGTCTTTGCTAAGTTCACATAAAACTATCCTTTACTGAACCGTAAAGTTTCGACATTTTTAGAATTCAGACTTTTTAATATTGAGATACTAAATTCTTTTCTTTCACTTCTTACCTTGGATGTGTTGGATGCACTTTCTCCCTCGAACGTGCAAGACAGCAATAACAACAGCGATAGAAAAACGTTAAGCTTCTCCCCTTTCATGTCTGTACGATAATAAAAAGTCTCAGAATTGAGAAGTCTGAATGTTCCTTCTTGCAACAGATTGACGAAGCTCGCTGAAGTTATCGAGAGTGAAAACAAACTGATCATGAATTCTTAGTTTTGGGGTAATACACTATAGTTGTGTCACAAATCGAACTGGTCCTTTTTTCATGTTTCTAATGTAAACTTGCGCTGTCGATTGTCCATGATATGGAGGCCACGTGATTCATTTTCTTGCAATATGATCAGTGAGTGAGAAAAAGGAAAACGCATACCTATCTGAAGGTTTCTTTTTTTGTTTTGAGGTTTTTGTCCTATTGAAATAAAAAGCTCGCAAATAATCCTGCTTTTAATTATTTTAAAAAACGTTGCTTTTTTTAAAGAGTGTGTATTAAATTTATAAGCAGACTATAAAGGTCATAAAGTTACTGATATTATGCCCACTAGCTGCTTCTCATATAACTGAACTGTTAAATTTCTTTTAATGTTACTTGGACCTGGGCTGGCTTCCCGCCTAATTTGTTTTCTTTCAGTTAATTACAAACAAGAAGTAAAAAGAAATATTTTATTTCCTCCGAGGGTAAATTTAAAGCACATTTTAATTCACTCTCGAATATTTACCAGTTGGTATTTTGACGTATACGTAACTGCCTGCTATATTAAACCCAGTATAATTTCAGTTAATTTTCTAAATACTCTCTCTTCAAACGAATTTCAATTCGATTATTTATTTTCTACGTTTTTCACTTCTTTGTTGAATGTATGAGCATTTCTTGTGAGCAGCACAAATCGAACAATAAGCATACAAGGAAACGAAGGAAACGACTGGTTTCTTATACGTACCATTCTTGATGGCCTAGACAATTTAAACTCCAAACGAGGCTGTCTTGTGATTAATTCTTAGCAATGAATATGATGAACGCGAAGGGAAGCATACCATATTTGTTTCTATACTTAATAAAATTACTCCTTACTGTATATTTTTTACAATTTTGTCATTAAACGCGCGTCTTTATCGATATCTCACCAGCAGAAATTGTGGCTGATTTACTATTAAAATAAAGTCACATAAATCATGATTCCTATGACTGTTAAGGTACTGTGTTATGATATTTTAATTCCGAGCTGTTATAGCGGAGCTCCTCAGCGCGCGCCAGCGCGCGGAGCGGAGCACCATGGGTAATGCGGGTACGAGAGAATTGATGTAAACCCAGGAGGCCGAAAAAATTTGGTGCGTACGCCCGACCGACCGCGCGCGCGTACAGACTCTCGGGGAGGGGGAGGGGAGTCCCAAGGCAACCCAAGCAGAGGGGGGAGGGGAGACAATCTTCTGCCTGAGTGAGGTAATCGACTAAGATCTTTGATATTGGACATCCATTTTATGGTCAATTGACAGCTGTCAAAACAACGTATCCGCTGACCAGTATAACATGACCATATCGCGGGCTCAGGTTTAGAACTAGTCAAGGTCGCGTGGTTTTTTGAAGTTGACCGCTGACCAAGTGATAGCATTGCTATTGGTCCGCGGGCGCAAGTACTTTTCCATGGTCAGTCCATTTAGATTTACATGAAGGACAAAGTGAACAACCCGGTCAGTTTGTAAGCTGAACGAAGCACAAGGAGAAACCGAGCAGGAAAAAGAAATGTCTTCGTAAATATTTCTCGGTCTACCCCGTCTAAAGGCTTTACACATCATGGAAGTTATGGCAAACGATAAGGGCTTACGGGGAGATCCGAAAAAATGGCACAGGTGGAGGAGAGCGAGCGAGTTTCTACCGTTTCGGCGGATGACCAGCTCTAGGAAATTAATTGAGCTAAACGCAATTAACTGAAGTGAAGGAAAAAAGAAGTGTCAATAGCTACACGGATGGAAAAGGCTGAAATAGACCTTCGCAGATAATTCAAAGGTCGGTGGTGCTGGAGTAAGTTATAATTTATAGCTTACACATGTACTACGCGGTTGGATAATAATACGAACAAGCAGCTATTTCAAAAAGAAATAGTGTTTCGTTTCCAGATTGCGGAAGGGTGAGAATAGTGTAACACTAAGGAGAGATGGGTTTGTGGTTTACTTTAATTTGGAGAAGGTCCTAGTGTATGTTGAATTTGCCGAATTTATGCACGAGTGAAGAATGAAAAGAAGAACTTCATATTCAGTTTAACACCTACTGTCCATTTTATGTAAAGGAGACATAAACTACGTCCTGCTGCAGTTTGGCTTTCAAGAGTAACACGTAAATATGTCTCTTTATAGAAATAGCATGTGTCTTTCTCTCCAAATTAAGTTAAGTGAAAGGAGCTTGTCTTTATCGTTTTTACTCATCCAGTGAAAATTAAAATGATTTTTTTTATTTCTGCCGAACACTTTTTGCTTAAAAATGGCACATGATAGCATGACTTTGAATGTTACATGAATGCAAAAATAACTTACAGAAAATATTTAAATATATTCCTATCAATGTGGGGAATGGTTTATTTTTTAAAACAAACAAATCAGTTCCATAAATAAAGTGTTTTGTGACTACTGATCTCTGATAAAATGCAAAACAACACTTTAATCGTTATTATCAGTGTTACACTGACAACAGAAGCAACTTGGCTGTGTCTTATTAGCTCTTATTCCGTGGAGATAATTTTATATTTGCCGGGAGAGCGTGCAGCGCGGATCGACCAAAATATAATCCTGGTATGACTACATATAACATATAACATAAAACTTTCTTTAAACTTGAATTTGATTAATTAAAAATCCCGGTTAAAAATCTGTGTATGGTAGCTTTTTACATTAATTTGCCCTGGTTGTTTACGTGTCTTTGTAAAGTGACAACAGGCATTTGATTTTGAAGAAATGGCTTCGAAACAGTGCATTTGTGCTTATCTCTTTTCTTGTCGACCAGGGTTTTGGTTTGTCTAGAATATGGTATTTATTTGATTTGAGCATGTGATATACTCAGAGAAGTATATACCTCAAGCTTTTTGTCAAAAGGTAATAATTTAATCTACGATTTGCATTTTTGGCGATACTGTGGAGTTTCGATCATACCGCGATGGCTTTGAATAATCCAAATAATGTTTATATCAATAATTTAATCTCAGAAATCTGCTCCAGCAGTTGCAACGGTAGTTAATGTTGAGCGTTACATCAACTAAGGAGACGAATTTAGTTCGACACGGCAGTTGCACACCTTGCTATACGATACTGTCCATACAAAATTTAAACTTTGAACAGAACTTGACTGTCTTCTTTTTCGTTCTCAACTTTCCGTGCAGACTCGAATGTTTTTGCGACGCACGTGACACTGATCACGCAATCCCGGGTACATCCACGCGAGAACCCACGCAATTTTGCGTGTATTCGCGCTGTTTGTGACGTCGAAAATGCCGTGAATTTTCCTGTACAAATAGAATAGGGCAATTTCCCACATTTAGACATTCCTCTGTTACATGAAGTGAAATTAACTTTGTAACTCACCTGTAAATATGCACTTCTCTTTGTAGTGCACTTAAGCTCTACCGTGCGAGCAAACGTTTTTCTTTGCGCTTGCAAACACTGGTTGGTGGAAATTTACTTCCGTTTCAGAATAATATTAAACGCTACGAGACCTTTCTCTAGTTTTCTTACAATACATCGCTTTAATCAAACTTAAAACCATTTCAGTCGTTAGCTATTTCTGTTTGCAACGAATCTCAATATATTTGGTCATGCTGAGGAATATATTTCCGATATTTGAAGAACATGTTTTTACGAAATTAATTGCCATCGGTCAAACGTATTTACTTTGTGGTTACGACCGTTCTTGTGATTGGATAGCAGCCAACCGTGCGAGCAAACACGACAAGTCATCCCGTTTTTGTTTGCGCTTTCAAACACTGATTGGTGGAAATTTACTTCCGTTTCAGAAAATCGCTAGAATGTTTACATAACAATTAAACGCTACGAGAGCTTTCTCTAGTTTTCTTACAATACATCGCTTTAATCAAACTTAAAACCATTGCAGTCGCCAGATATTTCTGTTTGCAACGAATCTCAATATTTTTTAATCATGCTGAGGAATATCTTTCCGATATTTGAAGAACATGTTTTTACGAAATTAATTGCCATCGGTCAAACGTATTTACTTTGTGGTTACGACCGTTCTTGTGATTGGATAGCAGCCAACCGTGCGAGCAAACACGACAAGTCATCCCGTTTTTGTTTGCGCTTTCAAACACTGATTGGTGGAAATTTACTTCCGTTTCAGAAAATCGCTAGAATGTTTACATAACAATTAAACGCTACGAGAGCTTTCTCTAGTTTTCTTACAATACATCGCTTTAATCAAACTTAAAACCATTGCAGTCGCCAGATATTTCTGTTTGCAACGAATCTCAATATTTTTTAATCATGCTGAGGAATATCTTTCCGATATTTGAAGAACATGTTTTTACGAAATTAATTGCCATCGGTCAAACGTATTTACTTTGTGGTTACGACCGTTCTTCTGATTGGATAGTAGCCCCCACTGTGTAAATAGTTCACATCGAAGCCAAAATAATACCGTATCGTTTCTGAGGAAACGAAACAAAAACTGCGGCCGCTTCGCCTCCGATTAATTCATGAGCTGGTTGAAAGCTTTGCCCTGCTGAATTGCTGTGAATTGACAAGCATTCTCCGACTTCAAATATGAGGTAACAAACTTTGACTTTACTGAATACACTGAGTCCATGTTTTTTGTGAAAATTTGTAATTATATGCTTACACATGTACTACGCGGTTGGATAATAATACGAAAAACTGTGGCCGCTTCGCCTCCGATTAATTCATGAGCTGTTAATGACTTAATGTTTTTATTTAAACTCCCAGCTAAACTTAGTGTTTTAGTTTTTTTAATTCATCTATTTATTCTTATTTACTCGCTGTTGGAATTCGTTTGAACGAACTATTTTAGGGTCGTGGACGAATACGCCAAGAGATCGTTACGTTGCGAATTTCTTGCGTTGACACGTTTTTACCACACCTTAGCAGAAACAAAAAAAACTCAGTTTATTTCCACATAAAACTATCTTAGTTAATTATTTTGAGTAATTTTATAAAACACAATTGTTCGCTCTACTTGTAATTCATGCCATTTTAGACACTGTATGCAGCTGTGTATGCAAACTTACATTGACTATCACTATGACAGTGTTGAATGTGTATCTTTGCAATGGCCTCTCACCAAAAACAAAAATCTATTACATCCCTCACAAATTGGTTTCACAGAGGGATTTCGGACATCGGATCACATTTTCTCTTTACGAACTCTTATTGACAAATATGTAACTAATGCAAATAAGGGAAAATTATTTTGCTGTTTTGTTGATTTTGACTCTATATGGCATGATGGTTTACTTTCAAAGCTGATTACCTATAAACTAGGTGGACACTTTTATCAACTGATCTCAGATATGTACTCCAGATCCAAATGCGCCATAAAGTGCGGAAATCGTAGGACCCAATTCTTTAATTACAACAGGGGTGTAAGACAAGGATGTATTCTGTCTCCTCTACTATTCAATCTATATTTAAACGACTTTCCTTTTACTCTAGATAACTCTCGTGATACAGACGCAATTACCCTACCAAATGGAGATCCACTTAATTGTCTATTTTATGCAGATGATCTAGTCCTTATATCTCAAAGTGCTTCAGGTCTTCAAAAGCAAATCGACACACTCCAAAATTACGTACAAAAATGGCTGTTGAAAATAAATCTTCGGAAAACAAAAGTTTTAATTTTTCAAAAGCAGAACCGTAAAAGCACCCGGGAAAAATATTCTTTCTTTTTAAATGGAAACCAAATTATTAATACCCCAGATTACACCTACCTGGGAACAATATTTAGCTCGAATGGGAGTTTCACCTCCTCAAAAAAGAGTTTAGTCGAAAAATCTAGACGTTCAGTATTTGCATTTAAAAGGTATATTGAATTCAACAAACTCTCTATATCCAAATGTAATTTCTTATTTAAAGCTGTCTTTCTACCCGTTCTTTTATATGGTTCAGAAATATGGGGGGCATATGATAGCCTCAATCTTAACAAATGGGAGAAAGATCCTATCGAACGCTTTCCCTCGCAATTTTACAAATCTTATCTTTGCCTTAATAGAAGAGCATCGAATGTCGCAGCAGGAAATGAAACCGGAAGACTCCCTCTCAAACTAACTATTTTCTCTAATACACTCAAGTTTTGGCTTCACTTACTAAACCTTCCGACTTCAAGCGTTGCCAGACAATGCCTTCAAATTTCAACTCAACTGGTAGACTCTGGAAAAAAATGCTTTATGCTCTCCATCTATGATATACTTAAACAATATGGTACCGATTTCTCTACTGATTTACAAACTATGATTGATACAAAAGGAGATAGATTAAAAACTAAACAGTGTCAATCCAAAATAATCGAAAACTTTAAAACTGGTTTAGAAATGCATCAACATGAATTGATTAGATGTAACAAAAAACTGAAATTTTACTCTACTTTCAAAACAGATGTTACTCCCTCTAACTCGATCACTAGAACTTATTACAAATCTTAAACATCGACGGGCAGTAGCAAAACTTAGAGTAGGCAACCATAACCTACGAATTGAAACTGGTAGACATTCTTATCCTTAACTTCCTGAGCATCTGAGAATCTGTCAAAACTGCAGCTCAAATGAAATTGAAAACGAAGAACATTTTGTACTTAATTGTAGTAGATATGATACAATTAGAAAATCTCTAATAGACTACATTGTTAGTAATTATTCTGATTTTAGTTCTTTAGATGCCAATCAAAAAATTATATTCCTCTTTAATAATATAGATGCCTTTCTCTGTAAAACATTAGGTTACTTCATTCATGAAGCTTTTGCACTAAGAAATGAATCGACAATCGCAACAATTGTCAATTAGTTGATCCTATTACTTGCCCTTACATATCTTTAGATGTAATTCGTATTATTATTATTATCATTATTTTCCTATACTTTTGCAATACCATTTGTAATTGGGAATGCAAATAAAGTGTGTTGTTGTTGCAATGGCAATGTTTTTTCTATACAAGTAAGTTAACAAGAAATCTCCAAGTAGAAAAGCTAAATATCCCATTGTAGGAAGGAAGGGTCACTACACTGAGTGTATAAACGAAAGAGGCTAATATTATTATACTTGATGAGATCCATTAAATAAGACAGAATTTTTTATAAATTCTTGTTATAAACAGGGCCATTAATTAGAGCTAGTGTGGTGGTTTTTAATAGATTATTATGTCAATCCTTCTTTTAGGTAGTGTTATATTCTGCCATTAAGCCGCAATGAATGAAGAATACCTACTGGCTACAGTCAAGTTTTGTTGAACTTGGTATAGAATGCTCTGTGCAAAGTGGACAACAGCAAAGTAAATCAGGTATCTAGTTTATATTAGTTATAATTGAAATATGTTTTTATTCAGTTTCGTTCTTTTTTTACCCAGCTGCTTTAATCTGCATTTGGTTGCTGCTGATCTTCTTACTTTGTGAAATATTTGCATTCATTATTCAACTCCTCAATGGAGGTTGCCTATTCACCGAGTTAGGATTTCGAGTTGGATTTCGAGTTAGGATTTTGAGTTGGATTTACGAGTTCGATTTTCCAGTTGGATTTCGAGTTGGATTTCGAGTTAAGATTTCGAGTTGGATTTCAAGTTAGGATTTCGAGTTGGATTTTGGAGTTGGATTTTGGAGTTGGATTTCGAGTTAGATTTCGAGTTACATGTAGGATTTCTAGTTGGATTTTCAAGTTGCTTACCGTACTAAGCACTCCGGTTAGCCTACTATACACGCCAGTTAGCTTACTATGCACTCCGGTTAGCCTACTACACACTCCTGTTAGCCTACTATTCACTTTGGTTAGCCTACTATGCACTCCAGTTAGCCTGTTTATGGTTAGCTTTCAATAATTGTAATGGGTTTTGCTTTGTCAAAAAAAATCCAACTCGACATCCTAACTCAAAAATCCAACTCGAAATCCTAACTCGAAAATCCAACTCGAAAATCCAACTTGAAATCCAACTCGAAATCCTTACTCGAAATCCAACTCGAAAATCCAACTCGTAATCCTAACTCAAAAATCCAACTCGAAAATCCAACTCGAAAATCCAACTTGTAATCCTAACTCAAAAATCCAACTCGAAAATCCAACTCAAAAATCCAACTCGAAATCCTAACTCGAAAATCCAACTCGAAAATCCAACTCGAAATCCTTACTCGAAATCCAACTCGAAAATCCAACTCGTAATCCTAACTCAAAAATCCAACTCGAAAATCCAACTCGAAAATCCAACTTGTAATCCTAACTCAAAAATCCAACTCGAAAATCCAACTCAAAAATCCAACTCGAAATCCTAACTCGAAATCCTAACTCGGGAGTTAGTTTGTCTCTCTTCAGTGACATTCAAAACAACTACAATGTATTAGTAGACAATTTAAATAATTAATATTTCACTAAAAGTATGTTTTCATGAAATGCCTAGATCTTGTACCAGAAAATATCTATACCCTATCCTCACTGTGGAAGGTTAAATGGTTTGAATGTCACCTCCCCTCACAAACTCCTCACAAATTCCAATGTGTGGTTATGGCAGAAATCCATGGCCAGCTCATCCTCAGTGTATGAACCAGTGAAACAAGGCATCAAAGAGCCTCAAAACAACATGGAGCAGGAAAACAATAGCTTCAAAACAGACATTTTTCACAGGTTCTTATACCAAGGAAAACCCAAATATTCAGATCCATCCCATGTAAGGTCAATGGAAGTTCCAAAAGGGCTAGCGGGAGGGGGAGGGGGAGGGGGTTGATTAAAGGCCAAACCTTTTAATTACCAATAAGAGGGGGTGTTAGGGTTTGCAGTGATGCTTTGAGTTTATTAAAATATTTAGTTGACTTTGCAGTTATCAGTAAAAAAAAATAGTCTGTGCTGATCCATCTCTGTTAAATATCTAATGGATCCTTTTGCATCCAGTGGTTTGGCTTCAGTTAAACAAGCTCAAGTTAAGTGTTTTGTTTTATAAATTATTAATATTGATGACAATTAATCAATTTTAATTTAATCTGTGGCATTTGACTTTTTTCAGGGTTAACATGAGTTGCAGAGTTTGCAGTGCCACAGACACAAAAACAGACAAGGACAAGGACATAAATAGAAAACAGGAAAGATTAAATCCAGCTCGATGTTTGGGTGTCGTCATGATGCTATTTTTAAGAGACTAGTAAATTACATGTAAGTTAAAATCAAGAAAAGCTGCAAATAAGCAAAATTTAGATTTTAAATGTTAACCTATTTACAGTGTACTTCAGAAAACGACTTCTTGATTGACCTGTCACTTTCACATCTTGTTAGATGTAACAAGGGCATTATGAAGTGATCTTTTCAAAAATATGCAGCGAAAACAGTGACAGCAGAAATGGTGGTAGTTTAAAATTGCTATTTTCAATGTTTTGACTGGTAAGAAACCACATGTGACCAAGTTAAAATCTGTTTGGCCAGTTAACATGACCTGCAAGTGTCCAAATGTTTTGAGCCCTCAACTACACAGGACTTACATGTAGTTGTCTAATTATATGATAAGATCTTTGGTTGACTTTGGGGGAGGTAGTGGAGTTACAAAGCAATGTAATTATTTGAATTTGGATTAGTTATGCTGAAACTGGTGGTACTGTAATTCTAAAGTATAGGTGAGTTTAAAACCGTTATTGCAAGCAATATGCATAACCAATTTCATTCTTATGTATTGTATGCTGTGTACAATTTATAAGAACAGCTATATTTTTAAAATAAGTGAAATATTCTATTTAGCCAGATAAAATTTGCAGTATCCATAAGGTACCATGTAGCAACCAAATTGTGACTCACTTGCTTGCTTTGTGAACTCCATGACAAATGGGCAACATGACTCCATAAAGATGTGGACAATAATACAAACAAATTTTTAAAAGAGTAGTCAAAGTATTGATGTTATATTTTTTCTTGCATAGTTTTATACACAAGCAGACATGATTCTATTTTTTTTCTGGGTAATCAAATAACAAAACTGAGTTTGAGACTCACAAACAATATTCTAGCTTCCCAGAATTTTTGCTTTTTTTCTGTAAGTGAAGTGAAACCCCTTAAGAGGAAGGGGAGTCAAAAGACATGTAAAAGTGAACAAGGTGCTATCTTCTTCTTTTCTTTTCTTTTTTTTTTTTTTTTTTTTTTTGGGGGGGGGGGGGGGGTTGGGGATGGGGTGACCCTGTTCGGTGGAATGACAGAATGTCACTTCTTTGTTTCTGGAGTTAGGTTCACCCCTGTTTGCTCGCAGTTAGCTTTATTCATCTGGTTTGCTTGCGGTTAGCTTTCACTCTAGTTTGCTTGTGGTTAGCTTTCACTCCGGTTTGCTTGGAGTTAGCTTGGTTTGGGCAACATGCTGTAAACCATTAGCTATAACCTCTGCCATTTCCATTCAAAATTAAGGACGGTGCCTACTAATAACAAAGTATTTTTGCCCGGCCGATGACTATGCAAGAAATGTAGATGTTACCAAGGGCTACTGAAATTCAAAAAGGAAATTGGGGGTAGCCACGCAAATTTTTGGAGATAATTAGGTTTGAAATCTGGAAAAAAGTGCTGACGTGGCATTTTAAAATAAAGTAAAACTAAATACAATTTCCTTGCAAATTCCATTTGAAATTGGTTTTTCATGAACAAAATCAACATTAAATATAACAATCTTTACAATAACTAACAAATAATGTCTTCGGAACTGCGTGATTCACGTTTTTATTAACAAAATAATTGCGTTTGAGCCATTTTTGACTCTACCAGCTCTCACTTGCACGGCCAGAAAATCGGCTTAAATTTTTTTTCACTTAATGAAGAATTAAACATGTGCTCTATAGACTTACCACTTACATTTTATAAAATAAAAATTAGGGGTCATTACGCGTTTTTAAAAGTTATACCAGTTGTTTTCAGGTTCTAGGAAATCGCTTTTGGGGTCTGTTACATTTTTCCTATCCCCTCCCTGGCGAGTTGAATATTTGCATCTCGCGCGTGCACTACGCCATTTGTCACGGTTAGCAGTTTGCGGGTAACGTTTTAGCGCTTAGCGATTTGTTTTTAACTGTTAATGTGAGCCATTTTTAGTGGTTATCGGTCAATGGTTACTGATATGTTGCTTTTCCGCTGTTCCTGGCTTAGGAAATGTGTATAAACTGGATTTCGTCGCAGAGAAAACTTTCTTGATTTTTAGTCGCGCGCTTGCTCGCGTAGTTGAATTCGTCATTTTGAGCGAGTAAATTAATTAAAAGCGCGCGCGCCCAGTGTGATCGATGCATTGCGTGATGCGCAGAACAAGTGCGCAGTAGCAATAGGAGGCACCGTCCTTAAAATATAGGCAAATAGTGAAAATGAAAATGAATAAATGAGTGAATGAAAAAAATTAAAATCAACCTTATTATAAATGTAGATGTTTGTTATTTCCTTTATACTCTAAATGTAAAGTGATTTTTTCTTTCTTTTAAAGCTGGTAAAGCAACAACAAAAATGCCTAATTTGCCATGTGATATGCCTATCTACCCCGACATGCAGCCCTACTCCTCCCTCCTTTTTTTCTACATGAAGGTAACATAATTGCCCGTTTTGCAACATAATTTCCCATCCAGACTTCTTTATGATAATGCTTTCGGTGGAATTATAACATTTTGATTGATTTTGTTTGTTCTCTTATTTGGTGTTGCTGTACACGGTACCCGGAGGGGGGGGGATGGTACTCCCATATAAGAGCTATACGGGTATGTGCCGCTCAACATGGTATGCTTTTTGCCTCTCTGACTCTGAAACAGGGTATACAAATCACCCTTTTGACTCTGGAACAGGGTTGATTGTTTTCCCAGAATCCTGATTAAACACTATCAAGTACATTGTATATAGCTATGAAACTCCACTCCTTTCATCGCTTTATCTCCAAGCCACAGACGAAGTCAAGTGAGAGCTTTGTGATGTACGGTAGTGTTTTTATATCTATCTTCATATATTTCCATTGTGGATATTGCTGGAACAGGGTACCTACTTCTGCAGTGTTTGTCTGGAACAGGGTCGCAAATTGAACCTTTTGTCTCTGGAACAGGTCCAGAGTCTCAGCAACTCAACGGCACACCCCCATAGTAAATTTTAGGGAGTACCCCCCCCCCCCCCACCCCGGACACGGTAAAAAAGAAATAAGGAAAAATATTAATTATTATTTATTAAAAAAATAAAACGAATATAAATTTCTTAGCCTTAAAGTTTTACAATGGCCAGAATTCAGAGTTCAATAAAGTGCAAAATAATTAACTGGGGAGCTCCGCTTTTAGGCTTGCCTAAATTTATATATTATCACAAATGTTTAAACTGAAACACTCGCAATAAGACCTTGTTTTTGGAGTTTATGAAGAACGCGTTTGTTTTTAAAGCTATATGTAAACGAAAGCCATAGTCCATTAAGGTCCTAAAATGTGGAAATTTGCTGCGCTTTTTTTTTGTTAAAATTGACTTAACTTAATATAATATCAGACGCTAAAAGGTTCGCTACTTCCCAAATAATTGTACTTGCCTGGTTACTCTTTAGCGGAGTAAAACAAACTAAATAAAGAAATTAACACGTTTTGTTTTCGCGATCGCGTTTCTTATATTAAGCCATAAACAACCGAAACAATGTAACTGTTATGTCATTCCCCCTGAATTTGATCAGTTTTATAAGAACGGGACCTTCGCTCGATCGACTCGAAACAGATATATACTGCGCTGGTTTTATATATGTAATTTTATTCTATTTAGACCTCTTTGATTGTCCTGAAAATAAAAATAAAATCATTTCATACCCGATCATGCAATAACCCCACTAGAGTCTGCGTTGTTTGAGAGCAATGAAGTGCATTAGAACACGTTTTCACTTTCCAACCGTTGTTATTCTAGAAGTACATTTAAATCTGTTACCGAAAATTTTGTCGCGCTCAAATAATTAGTTGGGCATTATTGTATCAAAGTATTTCTGTTAGAATCGATTCAAGTTCAATCACACAATCTGTTTTAAATTTTAATCTTGTAATGGCGATTATGTTTTGCTAAATTTAATAATAAAAACTATTTTTTGTTTACCTGTTTTGTCGTTTTTTGCAAATTGCATGTTCGAAGAGTTGCTCGGACTAACTTTTTTCGTTAAGAAATTTGACACTCCAAATCAAACCGCCCGGTATCCCCCGAGAGAGTAAGATAAACTAGACGTTAGTTTGATTATTCCAGTGTTTTTCGACTTCAAAAACCCTCTTTATTAATTTCATCCAAATAAAGTGACTGTGGTCGATTTGTTTATATCCGCGCGCGATGTTCAAATAACTTCTGTCAACCCGACATTTATTTGCTCAAACAGAGAAAGCAACCAAAAACAATTGTGACCAAGATTTTCATCAATAATTCATCAATGTAGTTTCTTGAAAAGCGGTTTGGCAAACTCTGTTAAGAGTAGACAGTAAAAATAAAGACCTTTCTTTGTGTACACAACATGCTTTTCAACATCTGTGACAAAGGTTTCTAATTTTTGTCTTAATTCATCAACTGTAGTGAAAAGCGTTTTGACAAACTGCGCTGTTTTGCATGCAGAGTGTGACCTTTTCGTTCAGGTATGATTTCAATTGTACGACCTTAGATAAACATAGACAAGCTGTTTGCATTTCTTTCAACATAAGCAGGTTTGAGTAAATCGGACGACAGGTACATCATTTTGAAATCAAAATTAAATAATGTCGATAGCTGCCCAGAATTTTTTTTTCTTCTTTAGCACAGAGCAATATTTAAATTCGCTTTGTAAAACTAACTGCTGCAGTTGTTGTCTGCAAATAATTTCAAACTGTAGAATGTTTCAGTTACATTGTAAAGTGTTTTTGGAAACCGATAGCGCCGTTAAAATCACATTTGTTGATTGAACGTTAAATTAACATGAAATGTATCAAAATATAACTAAGAACGTTTGGCGAGTTTTTAACTCGATAATCAAGAGAGAAGCAAGCTTTCGCTCTCTATAATAAATGAATGAAGCCTTACCTTCGGCGGGAAACAGAACTGGTGTTATTTCCTTCAATCTGATTAAAGAGCGGAACAACCAACAGAGATACAACCCTGGATTTTTCTAAACATGTTGTTTTCTTCAAAAGTTTTTCGACGTCTTTAGCTTAAGAAAGTTCTGTTGCCCGTTGAACCTTAAGACGTGAAAGACATTGTTTGTTCCACTAATGCCAACTATGAAGATTTTTCACGTTCAGATAAACTGTCAAAAGCTAAAGAATACTTGTCTTTCAATATACAAACATCGAGGGTAAGTCAGTTAGATTTTTGACAGAACTGTCTCTCGAAAGTGAACATATTGAAACAGAGTTTTTAAAAGTATTTACTCCTTTGGCTTGTCGTCTAATTTGTGTCTTGTTTTATCCCTGGTAAAAGTATCCAATATATTGAATTCTGAATTTCAATATAGTCGAGATTACTGATCTTATTTCCCATTTTATAGAATGTTTGATTTATTTGACATTTTGATTGTCAACATTGTCAAAAAGGGTACTCTGCGGAAAATGTAAATTTACCAGGCGAATACTACTATAAACAAAATTATCAAACGGAATTATTCATTGAATATGTTTGAAATACTAAAAACTAACAGTAATTGCTATTTATTATACCTCAGTAATAATCTGCTATTTCTTCGGTGTAACAAAATACTTTAGGTAGTGGCAAACGAGAATACAATGTCGCAGAAACATTGTTGCGGACACAAATGTTACCCTGTTTACCCGCACCCGTAACATTTGTTACCCCATTCAGGCCCGTAACCAGGATATTTCACGGGAGGGGGGATACGTATGAGCGCCTCCGGCGTGAACCCCTGAACGTAGGGGGATATGGGGGCATTCTCCCCCAGGAAATTAAAAAAAAAAATAGGTTATCTGAACAGCATTTCGTGCGTTTTGAAGACAGTTTGTAAGGAAACAAGGCAGGTAAAAGTCAAGGTAGCAACGACAATAGACACAATAATCTGGTAATTTTTAAATTCAAAAACGTATTGTTTTAGAAACAGAACCTTGTAAACGTAATTTACAATAAATAGCAAACAATGACGGCAGTACATAAAAGTAAGGCAGGAAATAGATAGGTTTCATTATTTCAGTGTCAAATGGTAATTAAATAAATCAGCCTGAGAGTCGGTTTGTTGATCTTTTAGCACTGTGCCAAGCTCCAACCTTCTTGGGTGCTTCCAAGCCCAAAAAGTACCCAGTCTCCTCTCTTTTTTCTAGCGCCTGGGAATATTAATGGCACTTCGAACGGTTCGACTATTCGAGATTATTAAGGACATTTGGTAGAATGTATAGTTGAAATTAACCTAGAATCACACAATTTGGTCAAAAATATACCTCACGAATCTACAAATGGTGGACCTTCAACCCAAAGGACCATATTGAATGTAAACAGTACAGGAGTACAGGAATACCATTCCCCGTATTTATTTATTTATTTTGATGGATTTTCTTTTCACAATGAGCGTACCGTATTTTCTCGATTAAACGCCCCCGGCGTTTATTTCAAACTTGGCCCGATAGGGCCGGCGTTTATTTGAATTTAGGAGTTTTTTCAAGCCCTACCGTAAAATTCCGGTTATAAGCCCCCCCGGTTATAGGCCCATCAACCTGGAAACAAAAAAATACACCCGGTTATAAGCCCCCCCGGATATAAGCCCCCCTCTACCGGATGACAGTATTTCGATCAACACTCCCGAGGCTCGTTTCGAAACGTTTTTTCCTTCCGCTTATAAGCCCTCCCGAATATAAGCCCCTCCGCTTATAAGCCCACCCAAAAACCCTTACGAAGTTGTATTTGTTTCTAAGAAATGATTTTTAATCGGGCGTGGCCGATTTATAGTTTACCCTTTGGTCGTCCTAGAGCGTAGTCTCCTGGCGCGGCCAAAAAGATGGGGATAGCTTGGGGTTGCTACAAAACCGCAATGGTTTTCATTTAAGTTTTGACAGGAAATCGTTGCAGGCACACTTGGTCGACTTTTGGGTTAATGTGTAATCAGGTTGTGTTTTTTTGCTTCGGCGGAAGGACAGAGAAAAAAGCTTACGGGGCAAAGTACAGTATGGGGCCCAGTTCTCGGCCACTTTTGACGTAAACTTGTATTTCTTACCTCAGAAGAACCGCAGGAACTTGAAATTTCTCCCAGAGCTAGCTACATTATTCAGCTTTTTGGTGTAAAGCTATCGACCGGTCAAAAATTAATTTGCCCGAGCAATAATAAAAATAAAAGCTCCATTTGTGGGCCCAGTTCTCGGCCACCTTGGCCCAGTTCTCGGCCACTAAAAAGCTTGTGCGTAATTATCTGTAAAAAAATGCTCAATTAATTTTCACAGTCATAAAATCACTCTGTAAACCTATTTATACTATATCGATCCCAAATTATTTTTATGAGCCTTTGTTTTACTTTAGAAAAGAAGGATTTTAACGCGCCTAGTTGCCTATGTGCAGGTTCTGGCAAAACCGCATTGTGTGACCCGTGCATTTAGATGGTTTATTTTGCAGTGAAAAGGTCTTGAAAGATTTAGGTGTTGTAGAAATAATAGACAAGACAAGAGTCAGCTCAAAACTTAGAGATAAGATTGAACTTTATTTTTAAAACATTTATTTCTTTCATTCTGGCAGCAGCAGATGAAATTATATTAAAAACCAAGCGCTAAGCTGTGATAGCGAGCAGGGTGGCCGAGAACTGGCAAATACGCAAACGTCGCAAGAAAAAATTTCGAAGTAAATTAAGACCAAAAAATACAACGGTTCAACGAAAAGTTAACTAAAGCAGAAAGCTGAATTATTCTACGTTTCACATGCCAAAAATTAGCTCGTATGGTGGGGGCTTTTGGATAAAATACGAATTTAACTACATCCATGAATTTGGAGCCGTAAACAAACAACTTTTTCGGGAATGCAAATTCACCTACCTCCGCGTAAACTCGACGTGTGAGCTTTCTATATCGAATTGAACGATCAAACTCAAGATACTTAAAGCACATGAATCAGTCTATCGTTTGAAGGAAATACCTTTTTCTTTTGATTCAACTGGAGTGTGAAAAAACGCGTTAAACACAAAGTGGCCGAGAACTGGACCCGGCCGAGAACTGGGCCCCATACTGTACTGATATTCACCATTGTGAAATTGCACTTACTTTGACAAGTTAAAGTTATTTTTGTAAATGAAAAAGGTAACGTCATTGATGTCACGCAGTGTTTTTTTTTAGCAAACTAGATGGTTTGCTGGTTTCTGACTATGAATGGGGCTGTGATCTTGCGGTATATTTTTTGAGCCTGACTCCGCCGTAAAACTTTTTTTTTATTTAGCAAGAACTGTGTCGATTTTCATTTCTGAACAATTGGTCGTCAAGTCGTTTGTCACAAAGAGTAGAATGCTTGTACAGCATGTTTTGGAATTATTTTAGATTTGGTTAGTAAGACGCTTCTGAAGACCTGAGCAAAACATTGGGAATGTACAGTATTAATAGGAACTTGAATGGAATTTTTCACAAGTTGGATAAAGATATCAACTGAAAAAAATGGAATTCAAAATGAGAACTTGGATTTTGTTGTAATTAAATTTTATCGCGGATTGGATGCATAATATCACGGCTTTGAAAGTCTTCAAATAATTAGAAAGGTTCCTTTCTTCCTTTTGATCTTATTGTTATTTTCATGTATTGATTATTCGAAAGTGGTTTTCGTTGATACGAAAAAAAAAACGGGTTTTCACTGAATTGCTTGAAGTATTTTTAGACGTGATAATATTGGCTTAATCAAATTACATTGTGCACGGAATATTTGTTATTCTTTTGTCTTGAAACTTTGAGGAAATTGAAATTTTTGTTTGACAGTAGTGTATGAAAGGCGTTTTATAGAACTGAATAAAAAATAAGAAACATTGATAAAGGTTATTTCAAAGATTTATTTTGCCTGATTTTGAGGGGTTTCAGGAGTTTTAAAGAGTGCTGGTAAACGGCTGTATGTTGTTTGTGATTACGGATCTTATTTAGTTTCGAACGCTCTAATTTTTGAAAGGTTAAAACAGGTTAAAACCGGGCGGTTTCATGAGTTTTTTGGGTAGAAAGGTACGGTGGTGGTCAAAAAAAAAATGTTTAGAAAGGAATGACTGTAGTAGCACGTAAGTCGGAGGTTTGCGTGAGTCACGGGGTATAGTATGCGTGAGCTGGATTTCCGGCGTCATAACGGCATGTTTTGTTTACTGAAAGATACACTCGACGTTTAGTTAGCTTAGTCGGCTTGGGAAACTATTTTAAAAATGAATGTTGTAATAGTTAATTAATAGTAATCTAGAATTAACCCACTCTCGATTGGAGTCTGTTCTGGATTCGCGCTACCTTTTCGCCGCGAAGGAATTTTGTAAAATTTCGCTAGTGGAAAGAGGTACTGTAAGAACAGTATCAATAACTCAAAAGGAGGAACTTCTTTGTAGCTCTGAATTAAGACGTATGATAAAATTTTAGAATAAGAAACTTTCGATATATGGTTTTCATATTGTTTTTGTCAATTTCCTTTTGTGGCAGATTTTTTGAGAATCAGGTTTTCTTTCGTGTGATGACAGACACAGGACAGAACGAGAGGTGGATGAGAAAGATGCCGAAGATGAATAGGCACCGAAAAACGACAAGAACCGTCAAGGACTTATCTTTAGAGGGCGGGGAGTTTTGGCTGCTGTATTTCGCGGACTGGACTGGACTAGTAAAACTCGGACTAGTAAAACGCGGACTTTTAAAACGAGGACTAGTATAACGCGGACTAGTAAAACGCGGACTTGTAAAACGCGGACTAGTAAAACGCGGACTCAGGTAAAACGCGGACTTGTAAAAGGCGGACTAGTAAAACGCGGACTAGTAAAACGCGGACTTGTAAAACGAGGACTAGTAAAACGCGGACTTGTAAAACGCGGACTTGTAAAACGAGGGCTTGTTAAGCACGGACTTGTAGAACGCGGACTTGTAAAACAAGCGCTTGTAAATCGGATAAAACTAAACGGTTTAGCGAGCGAAACAATTTGTGTTTGAAGCTCTTGTGTGTTTCTTCGACGGCATATTTCTAGCTTTTTTGAGCACTCTATGGTCTGTTTTAGCGTGGAGATGTTTTTGCAGTATAGCACATGTTCGTTCTGCAAACCCCTACTAAAACAACGGGATTGATGCTATGAGTTGTGTGCATATATTTCTTTCTTTCCACTACTTGACGTCTGTTGAGTGCAGTCGTTTGTATTGCTCGCACGAGGTAGAACGGGGCCCGTCCAGAAATCAACAGTCAATCGTAAATAAAGGTGACGGGCCTACACGACTCCTACGTTCGTGACATTAGAATATTTGCCGTTAAATGTTTAAATTCGGTCTTTCGACCTTATTTGCTTCTGACTTCTTTCTGAGGGTACTGTTTTAATTTGGGGGCAGTATGTGGTAAATAAAGGTGACGGGCCTACACGACTCCTACGTTCGTGACATTAGAACATTTGCCGTTATATGTTCAAATTCGGTCTTTCGACCTTATTTGCTTCTGACTTCTTTCTGAGGTTACTGTTTTTTTGAGACATTATGTATTGAAGAGAGCCGTAAGATGATTGTGGCCAAGGAATTCGAAGTGTCTAGAGGCGTTTTACAAGTCCGCGTTTTACTAGTCCGCGTTTTACTAGTCCAGTCCAGTCTACAAGTTAAAGACACATCAAGACCACCCCACTGTGAATTGCCATAGCACAGACAAAATTATAGTCAATATCTTATGTGTTTTTAAGAGAATTACATAAGAACCAAGGCATGTCTTGTCTTGCCTTACATTGACATGCAATAATTTGGAAATACTAAGCTCGTAACAGTTTAAGACAGAATCCATCAGGAATTTGAGTAACATTAATTTTAGTTACGCAAAAATTGAGCACCAGAATAATTTAAATCCTTGTGTTCTTTCATACCTTGTTAAAGGCTTGACATGTGATAACACCAACATAACACCAACAACAGTTCTTTATCAGTGGGGATTGAAGAAAAAAATGGAAACATCATCACACAGTTGACCCCCATGCAAAAACACTCCAGGATGTCACGGGACTGTTTGGTGTCCGTCTGCCAATTTCTAACTTCAAATTCCAATGTTAAATTCACATTAAATTTTCAATATTTCTTAGTTGTCTAAATTTTACTAATTCTTTTAAAAAAACTATCACCTGCCAAACATCCCCAAAAATCACTCAAAAAATTACAAAATACCGCAATACATAGATACATGGGATGAGTGAAGTTTCCTTGAATTCCTTGAAACACCAACAAGATATTTCCGTTTAAGGTGGCTGATAATGGGTTTCAGTATTTCCCAGTCCTTATACTTTGGTTCAGGACTAAAAGCCTTCATCAATTGCTATTACAGTAATGGTATGAAACAAATGTTCAATCATTCATCAACAAGTTGTGATCATTTTCTTGACAATAGTAGTTCCCCGGTAAACAGTTGTAGTACTGTCCCATCAAAGTGCAATGCCTGGAAAATACCGAAAAGCACACGACCTTCAGGTGAAACTGCACCTTACAGTATTACCAATACACTGCACTTTGCTAAGTCTTAAAACTTTACATTGTCTAGTCATCTACTTCAATCGTTTATTTGTATTGTGTGAGATACATTTATAAATTGAAACCATCATGTCATTAAGTAATAATGCAATCTCGACAACGTTCTAGATATTATATTATGCACACTAATACAGCTCATGCAAGCCCTGTGACTTACACAAACACAGTCGGACTGAGTGCTACTTAAGTAACTGCTTCGTGGTTTCTGCTGTACTGAACCCTGCCTTTCAAGGCAAAGCGCCCGATTTTAAGCTTCTCAAGCTTCTCAATGTTCTTGTTATTCATTATTTTTAACAGCTATATAATTAGACATTATTTTTTAAGCGTATTAAACCTTTAATAATTGTTTAAGGGGTTTATTTTCAAATACAACTTGGAGACCCGGCGCTTATTCGGGGCCCGGCGTTTAATCGAGAAAATACGGTACTTCCAAGGCTCGTGGGGGGTTCGGACGCACCCATCGCACCCCCCCCCTCCTCCTTATGGGCCTCCTGCTCGTTTGCCCACCCAAGAAACATCATTAGCAACAATGTGTCCGCAACATTGTGTCCTCGTTTGCCACCACCTTTATTATAGGATTCATCCTTCCCATATGGAAGTCTTTATTTCAATATTAAAATCTCGACTTAAATATCTTTCCATACTAGGCTCGGGAGGGGCGTTTTTGTAGAAACGTTCTACGCTTCTATTTAGCTTTGAGGTTTAAAATGAGTTGACCTCCTCATTTCATGTGGCTTAGGAATAACAGGAAAGTGGGAATAGAAATGCGTTCGGGTTAGAGGCTAGGTAGGGCTGACTTATAAGAGCACTTCGGACAAAGAGACACCAGTTGGTCGTGGGTAATTAAGGTGGCCTTGCAGCTTAGTCGAAAGAACAAAAGTGATCTAATACGAAGTTCGCAGGTACTATATTTCCCCCATCCATTTATCTGCGTAGGTGAATCGATGCTCAGTCGTATGATTATAAAAAAAATCAAGATCGCGTATCGCAGGAATGGCAATGTATTCTTTTGTGCCCTTTGTTTGACTTCTCTCCTCTAACACTTACACTAGCCCTGCATCTGAAACCATTCTGACTAGAAAGTAAAAAATCCCTTGCGTAAAATGCTTATCATAACGAGGTGGATTCGAGTCTAAGGCATGCGAGGCGAGGCAGCGAGGCATGCGAGGC
Source organism: Oculina patagonica (assembly GCF_052425735.1). NCBI lineage: Eukaryota > Metazoa > Cnidaria > Anthozoa > Scleractinia > Oculinidae > Oculina > Oculina patagonica. The sequence continues at coordinate 8,054,242 of NC_135758.1, read as the reverse complement.
ATGCGAGGCAGAAATCCGTTCTCCAAAAGGCTAACCGCAAGCTACCTAAGCTAACTGTAGGCTAACCGGTGATTTATTTAGGCTAACCGAAGTGCTATTAAGCTAACCGGAATGGATCGCAAGCCTCGCTGCCTTGCACTTTATGTGATACTTGAGTAGTGGCGTTCCTTATGAAAGTCATGTTATTTGAGGGCAGCATATTGACCTAGTGGTAGATTATTGTGTCTTACTTGGGTGGTGAGCTCGTTATGGAACTCATGTTATCTGAGGACGGCATATTGACCTCGTTGTAAATTATTATTTCTTAGTTGGTGGTGAGTTCCTTATGGAACTCGTGTTATCTGAGTGCTGCATATTTACTTCGTGTTGGATTATTCTGTCTTACTTGGGTGGTGAGTTCCTTGTGGAATTCATGTTATTTGAGAGCAGCATAAACTTTGTGCCACATTGTTATGTCTTAGTTGGGTGGTGAGTTCCTTATGAAACTCATGTTATCCGAAGGCAGCATATTTACCTCGTTGTAAATTATTATTTCTTAGTTGGTGGTCACAGTAAGTTCTTTCTGGAACTCGTGTTTTCTGAGTGCTGCATATTTACCTCGTGTTAGATTATTCTGTCTTATTTGGGTGCTGAGTTCCTTGTGGAACTCATGTTATTTGAGAGCAGCATAAACTTTTTGCCATATTATTTTTGCCATATTTCTTATTTGGGTGGTGAGTTTCTTCTGGAACTCATGTTATGTGAGGGCAGCATATTGACCTCGTGCTAGATTATTATGTCTTACTAGGTTGGTGAGTTCCTTGTGGAACTCATGTTATCTGAGGGCAGCATATTGAGCTCGTGCTATTCACCTTGTGGTAGATTACCATGTCTTGCTTGAACTCATGTTATCTGAGTTTTGGAACAATGGAACAATGGATCAGGGCCGTAACTAGCAAGAGGCAAGACGAGGCACTTGCTTCGTCTTGGTTTTAACCCAGAATTAAAAACAAAATATGTTTAGTTGGGGAAATAATTCCCAGTTGAAGAAGATTGATTGTTTTCAAGAAATACCTTACGAAAAACGCTTAAGAAATAGTTTCAGAGCTGCTAGTTCTCCAATTTTCTGGAGAGCATGCCCCCAGAACCTTCTTACATGATTTTGCCTCGTCTATGCCGAAGGTCCGGTTACGGCCCTGTGGATTCATACTGGAAGCGCTTGAGTGAACTTTATAGTAAGAGCGCACCAGTCACAGTTCCAACGAATTCCAACAAACTGTTGTTTATCTTCACCACTATGTTGAAGTATTATGGACATACGGTCAATTGGAGGTGACTTGGAGCCGATGTGAGGTCGATGTGGAGTCGATTGGGGGCCGATGTGGGGCGGATTATTCCCATGGAAAAGTCGATTGAGTTCAGATTACTTTATTACATCAGCTTATCAAAAGCTTAATTCTCTTTGTTGCATTTGATGAATGAAACAAATGTCCTTTATACTTGACCGAGCGAAGACGGGGTAATTCAACAAGGCGAACATATAGCCTTACATTCAAACAAAGGGGAAACAGAGGGTCGGTGGGGGTACAGAGGGGTTGCATAGAGGGTGTAGTGGGGTGCAGGTACGAAAGTAGTACAGAGGGAGTCGGTACAGATATACGCCTCTATCGGCCCAAAATATATTTTGAGAAAACGGGTACGAAAATAAATTTCTCACTCAGAATTCACTTCCGTGCTTTATTTTCATTATTTACTCGATTTCCATAAGATCTTGTGCGTACGACAGATCACCATGGAACCCTTATATTTAAGTGAAGAAAGGAATGCAGTATCTGGGCCTTTAAAGGTACACGTTCACGGTATCACAGAAAGTTGTAATTGGATAGCTGTAAACAGCTTCGTGAGATCGTGCCAGTAACGTGACAAATATGTGCATTGAAAACCAATTAGATAGAGAATTTTGCTATAGATGCAACAACGTCAATGCTTGTGACGTGAGTGTCTTTAAATAAAGAATTACTCAAACAATGTCAAATGACATACATGTTTTATAAATATTATGACAATCATGTTTTCATTTTCTCAAGATTTTACATTTGGAGAATTTGTTAATCCTGCTTTCCGCGTGTCGTTTTCTCGTTAAATAATATTAACCCTAGATAAAAACTATATCCAACTGTTGTTTTTTTTATAGCAGCAGCAGTATATAGCAATAGACGGAAGAAAGTTTATAAAATTGATTGACATATCAAGTCCTCGATAGAGCATTTTAAGGTATCAGCCACCCTTCAGGACCGTCCGCGCCCGGATCGCTCCAGCGCTTTTGTTTTTAATACAAACCCCTACAAACCACACATTTTCTGAAAGCTTAATAGTTCCAGATTATGAATTATTCCTTTAAAAATGACAAAAACTTAAAACAAACGCAAAATTGAGACGTTTTTGCGAAAGTATATGTCTGTGTAAATCACGCTCCGGGTCCGCCGAAATTAAGCGGAAGAAAACGAAAAACATCGCGTTTGCCTCTTAACACCTTTCTCTAAAAAACCGTGTCTCAGTTTTTTGACAAGTGCGTTTGTTCTTTTGTAATGCGCAGATGAAGTTAGGGGAGACGAATCATCGCCACTTCCTGTGGAAAAATATAAATTATTCGAAAACGAGAAAAGAAAACAAAAATCGCAGACACGGTTTCGGAGAAAAACTATCTGGCAATAAGCTGGCCAAATTTCAGCCAAATCGGTTCAGGGGCTGCCGACTTGGAGTTAAAAACGTACGTTCAACTTGTCGAAATTTTCTTTCCGAGAAAAAAGCGAAATATATTTTTTGCGGAGTCTTACCCATAATGGGATTATAACGCCTGGAACGTCAAGGTTGATGCTTACCAGAAAGGGTCATCCTTCTCTAACAATAGATGCTTGACAGGTTACATTCAGCAGGCAAAACATTTGCGCGGAACGTGGCGATATATTTTTATCTTCTGACCGGATACAAATCGAGGTTTATACAGTTTATAGAAAATTCAAAATTTTCGCTCCACATACGGAGCCGCATTTATGTTATATGATTTGACATGCTTCGAGTTTGGTGGTACTGATTCATCGAAAGCGCGACAAAGCCGGTAACAAACGGCGATTGCAGCTGAAAGTGAAGGTGAAGCCTCGAAATAACGTTCGGTCAACACAAAAGAAAACAGGCTTGCCGAAATGAGACTAGTAGTTCTAGCTGGGTAAGAATAAATTTGATTTAAGGCTTACATATTTTCAGACAACAAATATCGTCGATTGTAAACCCTAAATGTTTCACAAGGCAGGCCGTATCCACCGTCACTGTCGTTTTATTTCAATATTTATGCGTGTCTGTTTCCATTGAACAGTAGCGCGTCTTCTATTCTATTCAGTGTGACCACTTTCTAGATCTTCAACCGGTTCTTCAACATGAATTTACGATCGGCTTTCATTTGCTGGCGCGGAAACCGACTGCCCGCATTCGGCGCTTACCGCTTGTTCTTGCAAATATGTTCTTGCGTGAACAATGGATCTGGGATTTCGTGACGCGTTGACAGGACATCTCAACGGGCAATTAACATAATTAACCTTGCAAAAACTTTATCGCGCAATAACTTCGCGCAGAAATAAGATTTTTTTGTGAACTTTTTTGTAAAAGAACGCCCTTGAAGAGCTTTATCTGAACATCACAAAATCTCAAATTTAGAAAAACTGCACCTTTTAACGGTGGCTGATACCTTAAAAGAACAATTATCTTCTGTGACACGAATCATCATGAAAACTGAAAGACACTGAAAAGTGAAAGTTGTCCAAGTGTACCAATAACAACGATGATAAGATGAAAAAGATGTCATTCTGCTAATCGTGTACTGGAATGAAACTTCCCTGAATCATCACAACTCAGTGATATATAATGCCTTGCTTACAGCCTGAAGGGAATTGTACACGGAATGCTAATATTGAGCTAGGAAAATTAGATGACTTATTTTGACTTTTTCTTTTAAAGGGAAGATTCCAGTTCCAGTTCCGGTAGGTACAGTAATTAAGGTTAGCGGGAGTGTTGATCCAAAATAATTGACGAGAACTTGTTTATCTTGATCATACCAAAATATTGTCAAAAAGGATTTTTAAAATTGGAAAGTATTAACCTACTTACAATGATCCTTATGCATTAGAAATGAACTGACATTCTCCAAAAAACGGTCAGAAATATGGACATACAACAAAATCTAAAATATATCCCAGGCTGAATTGGGCCTATAATAAAGGGCAGGAAGCCGGACTGGCCTGTTAGCCGGCGAATTTTGTCCCTTGTTCATATGTTCAAATTTTTACATGGAAATAGTGGTAAAGCGAGATCTTAGAATCTGGAACATTCCGGTTGACCGGACTCTTATGAAGAGATCCTTAAACCAAACTTTAAATGTAACGTTCATAAGAAGTTAAAAATGTCGTTTCCACCGAAAATTTTCGGTTAAGAATGTAAAATAAGCAATAAATTTTTCAACGGCTTAGAGTTATCTCGCGGGTACGAGAGATAGATCACGCTTAGCGTTTCTCTATCAAGTTATGACGCACGCGGTTGGAAGACCTTAAATTTCGTACTCCATTTTTGAAAAAAAGCTAGTATTTCTCGTTTATGGAGCACGGGCGTTCGTTCATCGGGTTATGGATCCACCAAAGCGCTATTGATTTAGATCGCCCAGAATCAAGGAAAACTAGGAAAGGCCCGTCGTCGCAATGGGGAGCTTTTTTAACAATGGCGCCGTGAACAAACTCCATATTTCAGCAAACAGATTCCTGCTTCGCTGTCTTCAAGCTAATGTTACAACAATGCACTGCTATTGCATTCTGCCCTGCTCTTCTGTGAAAAGATAGCTAACACCTATGTTGTTTTCAGCGACTTGAATTGTGAATGAAACTGAATTAGCAGAAACACGGGGGAAAGTAAGGTATGAGACTAAATGTGTCACGCCATAATTCAATGTCTGAGTCGTCTTCGGCTTAGGTACGTGAGTATACGTAAACTCAGTAACCGTTGTGATCTGCAGCCTTATAAATATTGTACATGAAATGAAAAGCCATTGTGTTGGAAGATAGATACCTGCTTACTGTATACTTTTAATTTTATTTCTGTTATTTTGCACTCAACAACTTCCTATTCGAAATCGGAACGCAGCCAATGGTTAGAACGTTTGATGCGGCATTGTTATTTTGAAGGAAAAATCACTTTTGAACCAGATCAGTTGAATCGGCACTACTTTTACCGCAGCAAAATTTAAATCTAAGAAGCATCGCAATTGCCATTTCCGGCCAAAATTATCAGGACATCGTATATGATTATCTTTGAATTTATATGAAAGGAGAAAAACAAAGTGAAAGATCATGTGCTTTGAAAATCATAATATAATAATAAAGAGGGCGGAATGAAAATATATATCACATTCAAGTACATTTATTTTTCTGAAACGTTATTCTGAGCCCAATTATGTCGACAGGAAACATGTTAAGTTCTTGACTTTTTTCTTCAGTCATCTGGAGGCCAGATAAATACACGCCTGACAAAATTACTTTAAAAAATTGCTGTTGCACCATTTTATAACGAATGTGTAATGGTATGGTCAAAATTAGATGAAAAAAAGGCCTAAAATATTATGCGAATTTTCAACCTGATTTCTAGTAGGGATTAAAGAGTTTTCTTGAGGGAATAATACTTATGAAAAAATGGTTGTCATTCATTTCTGTTGTTTGATCAAGTTTTTTAAAACGCTGATGGTGGCACTTAAATATGTATGAAATATTATGCTTTTCTGAGAAGTTTCAGTGTTTTGGATTAAATGGCTGCAAAGTTATGACATTAAAATTTTAGAGATTTGTATGGAAAAAGTCACCCCGGCCTGCCTAGCCTCGTTTTCATGTTTTTGGCAATATAAATACCCCTGTAACTTCCCATTAGATGGACGTATAGCCTTTAAACTTCATACACTGATTTACTTTGACTTTATCTTTAAGTGAGAGTAACTTAATTCCGTTGACAAATTAATTTTCTTTTTTCAGCCGAAATTTAACAGCCGCCACATTTGCATTGGATCTTATTAGGCGGGGTGGACGTCTGACAGTTTCTAACTGGTTGCTGAGATCTTCTCTAAGAGCTGCAAATTTTGTACTGATTCAGCTGATTTCTGAGAAATGAGCTATATTGTTTTTACCGACAGCTGAAAAATCGCTAAAAATTTAACAGATTACTGAGTTTCTATTATTTTCTCAAAAGTACAACTTTTCTTCTTATTCAACAGATATGTTTGACATGAAAAACATGGAGGAAGTCATACAAGCTATCTCCATCGCCCTCATTTTCGTCGACTTCCTTCTCAACACCTGTCGAGTTCTAAAAGCCATCGAATTACTCAAGGAATGCTTGATCATCCTTGACAACAAAGCAGTCACAAAAGAAGAAGTATTCCAAACATTTACTGAAATAATATATTTCAAACTGTTTGAGGCGTACTGTCTGGTCAATAATGATTACACGAGGGCATTACAATACGGCAGAAAACTTCTTAGCATGTTTCACAAAAGAGGTGAAAAAGTATTAGAAAGCAGGCTAAGCTTGCAACTGGCTAAATTATACGAGGAGCAGTGTAAACATTTAGAAGCAAAAGGACTCTGTGAGAAGGCGTTAGCAATCAGTACAGAAATTGGTGACTGCAAAGGACAAGCCTCAGCTTACGGAAACCTAGGAGTCGTCTTTCGATCTCTTGGTGAATATGTCAAAGCTAAAGACTATCACGAGAGAGCAATTAAAATCACCAAAGCAACTTGTGACAGAAGGGAAGAAGCGTCATGTTATGTTAACCTAGGAAATGTGTTCCATTCTCTGGGTGAACATCACAAGGCTAAAGAACACATGGAAAAGGCTCTTCTGATTATGAAAGAGATCGGAGATAAAAGAGGGGAAGCTTTTTGTTACGGAAACCTTGAAGCTGTTTTCCTAATTCTTGGTGAGTATTTAAGTAGCGTGACCCATCTCCAGAAAGCGCTTGCGATGAGAATTAAAATTGGAAATGACAGAAATGGAGAAGCAAGAGACTATGGAAACCTGGGAACTGTGTTTTACTATCTTGCTGAATATGGCAAGGCTAAAATATATCTCGAGAAAGCAATTGCAATCAAAAAAGAAATTGGTGACAAAAGAGGGGAAGCAGCAGATTACGGAACCTTAGGAAATGTGTTTCTCTCACTAAGTGAATATGTCAAGGGTAAAGTGTATCACGAAAAAGCGCTTGCAATTAGTCAAGAGTTTGGCGACAGATATGGTGAAGCCACAGCTTACGGAAATCTGGGAACGGCTTTTGTAAATCTTGGTGAATATGTCAAGGCCGAAGAGTGTCTTGAGAATGCGCTTGCCATCAAAAAAGAAATCGGAGACAGAGACGGAGAAGGAAGAAGTTACGGAAGTTTAGGGAATGTATTTCTCTCCCTTGGCAAATACGCGACGGCTAAAGATTATTTTGAGAAAGCACTTGCAATATCAAAAGAAACTGGTTATAGAAACGGAGAAGCCATATGTTACGGAAACCTTGGAAAAGTGTTTTTCGTTATTGGTGATTATGTCAAGGCTGAAGAACATTACGAGAAAGCACTTGAGATCAGAAAAGAAATCGGTAGCTTAGACGGAGAAGCAGCATATTACGGAAATTTAGGAGGTGTATTTATTTGTCTCGGTGAATATGTCAAAGCTAAAGATTATCTTGAGAAGGCACTAGCAATGAGCAAAGAGATTGGAAACGTTGAACAACAATTTGTGTCACTTTATAAGCTTGCACAGCTTAAGTTTTACCAAGGAAAAACGCAGGAAGCCTTTTCGTATCTCCATTCAAGTATCTGCAAGTGCGAGGAATTGCGAGGTTTTCTCGGAGACAACGATCAATTTAAGATAAACTTTTCCGACCTGCGAGGTTTTCCCTTCTGGAAGCTAAGTGAAATGTTTTGTGATTCTGGAAATCCTTACGAAGCTCTCTATGTGGCAGAACTTGGACGGGCCAGAGCTCTGGCAGATTTAATGTCAGCTCAGTACTCTGTGAAGAATCAAGTCTCAGTCAACCCTCAATCGCGGGCTGGTATCGAACAGATCATGAAGAAGGAAAGTAGTTGCACTTGTTTATACATCTCTTATTCTTCTCAAGTTTTATTATTATGGGTTTTAAATAAAAGTGGTGTCATGCATTTCCGACAAATGAAAATAAATGATGACACTGCAAGCCGTGGACTACAGCAAGTTAGAAATTTAAATGACTTTTTTGCAAAAAGCTTTCGAAGATTTGCTATTTTACCAGAGGAGCGTTGCGAGGATCGCTCTTTACATGATGACGTCAAAGCGACATCAAAGTCAACTCAGAAAGGCAGTCCCGCTTCTTTCCGAATTGTGGAAGAGGAAGAAGAAAACAAAAATCAGGAACCAGACATCTCTTTGTGTTACAAAATGATCATCGCTCCCGTAGCCGACTTACTCGAGGAACCCGAGATCATCATTGTTCCTGATCGCTCCTTGTACAACGTTCCATTTGCAGCGTTACCAGATAAGAGAGGGAAATATTTAGCCGAGACTTTCAGGATCCGCATCGTTCCTTCTTTCACGACTCTCAAGCTCATTCAGGACAGTCCAGCAGACTATCACAGTCAGACCGGTGCACTGATAGTGGGAGATCCTGATGTTGGTTTGGTGCGTTACAAAGGAAAGAAAAAGAACATATCTAGATTACCCTGTGCAGGAAATGAAGCAGCCATGATTGGACGACTGCTGGGCGTTCAGCCTTTGTTGGGAGAGCAAGCAACTAAGCAGGCGGTACTTGATAGGATAAATTCAGTAAGCCTTGTACATTTTGCTGCACATGGTGATGCTGAAAGAGGAGAAATTGCCCTTTGCCCTCCACGTCCCATCACCAAAATTCCTGTCGAAGAAGAATACCTGTTGACAATGTCTGACATTTCTCGAGTTCAACTGAGAGCCAAGCTTGTGGTACTGAGCTGTTGTCACAGTGGCCAAGGAGAGACGAAAGTTGAAGGCGTTGTTGGAATCGCTCGAGCGTTCTTAGGATCCGGTGCACGCTCAGTGTTGGTGGCACTGTGGGCCTTGGAAGACAGTGCAACAGAGCAGTTGATGAATAATTTCTACGATCACCTTGTTCGTGGGGAAAGCGCAAGCGAATCTCTTCACGAGGCCATGAAGTGGATGAGAGCTAACGGCTACAATCACGTAAGACAGTGGGCACCATTTCTGCTGATTGGAGATAACGTGACGTTTGATTTTGGAAAATGAATCGGTAAGTTTGATTTACTAAGAAGACATGCCACGTTAATTTCGACGTAGCAATAATTCTAAAATAAAGCCTAGCAGTACATAGTTTAACTGAATCAGCGACAGTGGACCAAAAAGAAAATCATTCATTCAACCAATATTAAAGGGACCGTGTCACGGATTTTAGCAAAACTTAGGCATAGGAATTGACCACCAAATTCGTTTAAATATATAAAATAACATCTTAAAACAGTGAAGGGATATTTAAATAACACACCAAATGCAAAAGAAGGTACGGATGGCCAAAAGTGACGAAGATTGAAACGGATTGCGATATGGGTTTTTGAAAAATGGTCCGGCGGAACAGTTTTCAAAGTTAATCTTGTTTGCTTGTATCTTTAAATTATAACGCCGGAAAACACATTTGGCTGCAGTGAAACTTTGGTTTTGTCATTTAGAATCATAGAATTAATTTCTTTGCAAACATTTAGTTTCATAGCGGGTGTTTGGCAAAATATAATGTTGCTACTATGCAACTATCTTCCAGGTGTTTTTTATTACCAAGAAATGCATTTTGTGGCTGCCGTAGTTTTAGCTTTTAGTCTTTCCGTATAATAGACCATTTGCATTATGACGTAAAAACGCAAAGAATTCTGGTAGTTGTAGTTAGGTTCGCGGGAAAAAACCATTTCTGGCTTGTAATTGGCTAAGGCCAGCCAAGCGGGAAGGTGGACATTTATGACATTTATATTTGAAGCTGAGCTGCTAAAGTTTACGCTCTTGTCGCTTCGAAACTTGCTTACACATTTATATTTCAGTTACCTGTCAAAAATATAGAAAACAGGATGATAGCTTTGGAATGAAACTTGACTGACAAATGTTGTTCGTGTTCAAGTAAGTTTAATCAATGTACATTGTGTGGCGGAGTTGACCTGGTAGAATTTCATTCATCACGTCCGACAACTTCTCTTCGTAAATAATTTCAGCCTAAAATCACAGTTTTAAAAAAATCGCCCACTGGAAACAGATTGCTTGAAAGGATAAGTCTACGATATGACAAAATTTATGTAGAATCAAATGAACATAAGGCAAGCCATTGACTTTGTTCATCATCTATTTCCATCGATCGTTCGCAGGTGAATTAATTCTTGACTGAAAAAGGTCTTGTGGTTCTACTGGTTCTCGTGGTTCTTCTGGTTCTCGTGGTTCGTCTGGTTCTCGTGGTCCGTCTGGTTCGTCTGGTTCTCGTGGGTCTCGTGGTTCTACTGGTTCTCGTGGTTCGTCTGGTTCTCGTGGTTCTTCTGGTTCTCGCGGTTCTTCTGGTTCTCGTGGTTCGTCTGGTTCTCGTGGTTCTTCTGGTTCTTCTTATTCTTCTGGTTCTTCTTGTTCTTCTGGTTCTTCCTGTTCTTCTGGTTCTTCTTGTTTTCTGCTTTTCGTGATTCTTTTGTTTCTTCCGGTTCTTCTGGTTCTTCTTGTTCTTCTGGTTCTCGTGGTTCTTCTGGTTCTTCTTGTTTTCTGGTTCTCGTGATTCCTCTGGTTCTTCTTGTTCTTCTGCTTTTCGTGATTCTTTTGTTTCTTCTGGTTCTTCTTGTTCTTCTTGTTCTTCTGGTTATCGTGGTTCTTCTGGTTCTTCTTGTTCTTCTATTGGATTTTCTCTGGTTTTTTTCTATTCTTCTATATGATTTTCTCTGCTACAGGTTCCCCGTTGTCAGAAAATACCCCTATCGTTAGGGTTAACCCTGTCGCTATTCCTAGTTGCTAACCCTGACTTTTTTTGCAAAAGTGCTCTGATCCGGAATACGTATTTTCCAAAATCTTTCACCATTCCCATGGGTATAGTTGATCTCAAGATGATTTTCTCTACGATAGCCTCTTAGTTGCAACAAAAAATTACCCTTGCTTCTAACCCTATTCGGCAACAAAAAATTGATTAGAAACACACTTAGCTGTGTGTGAGTAAATGAAGTACATTACAACACGCTTTAGGTTTTCAGCTCAATTTTTGTTGCTATTTAATCTAGAAGTACATTTAAATTTGTAACCCAAAATTTAGTCGCGCTAAAATAAAAAAAATACATTATTGTATCAAAGTGTTTATGTTAGAATCGATTCAAGTTAAATCAGACAATCTGCTTTGAATTTGAATCTTGTAAGGGCGATCCTTTTTTGCTGAAATTAATAAACAGTTTACAAAACTGAAGCGTTCTACAGTCTGAAACTATTTGCAGAGAACATTCTTCAAAAAGCGAGTTTAAATATTGCTCTGTGCTATAGGCGCAAGATTATCCTGAGTAACTATCGATATTATTTAATTTTGATTACAAAACTAACTCACTTTACTTTAAAAAATTACCGTATTTCATGATTGCTCGGAGGGACGGTTAGTTTTATCTATTTTTACAGTGAGACAGAAAAACGAGTCAAATAACTTTCCTCGTTCAATCGACCTTTATCGATGAATTATGAAGAGTCGATGATAAGAGCATTTCCAAGCTGATCAATCAAAACTTCCCTGTGCAGGTGAATACAGATCGGCTAGATGTACAGATTATTTGTTTATTTAATACTGTAATTGCAATTTTCTTTTGTAACAAATAAGATTTCTTGTTTTTGTACTGGTAATGTCAACTCGTCGATTAGGAGTTGTGGTTTCAGTACGAGCGAGGGCCGTGTCAAGTGCAAATATAATTTTATTTACAAAATTTTGTTGATGAGCGATTACTTTTGAGTAAGACGTACGAAGACATACGATGAGCCTCAAAGATTTTAAGGAGTGTACTCCCTCATGTTTAAAAAGGGTAAAATATTGCGTCTTCGTAAATTATTTGAAAATAAAAAATATATATATATATATACCAGCATATTACCTTGCAAGCACAAGTTTTAGGAACTTAATTAAATAAATAACCGCGCGAGTGAGATTCCACTGGAGGACTTTGAAACACTTGTTGAAACTTCACCACACACGCAACCAAGCAAATAAACAATATCTTTCAAAAACTTTTATCATTTTAACGGACTTGGTTTTATACTGAGAGCTTGCTTTTTGCCTTTTAAATGAAGCCACAGGGACGTTTTCTTCGGAGAGGGTAATTTTCTTTACCTCCAACACGATCGATTTTCTTGGGCAAGCGGGCTACGATTCAAAATTTACCACAAACTTTACTACATATTAAACTTACTTGAACACAAACAGCAGTTTGTCAGTCAATTTTCATTTCAAACTGCTATCATTCTCTTTTCTATATTTTGGACAGGTAACTGAAATATAAATGTGTAAGCAAGTTTCGAAGCGACAAGAGCGTAAACTTTAGCAGCTCAGCTTCAAATATAAATGTCATAGATGTCCACCTTCCCGCTTGGCTGCCCTTAGCCAATCACAAGGCAGAAATGGTTTTTTTTCCCGCGAACCTAACTACAACGACCAGAATTCTTGTGCTTTTACGTCATAATGCAAATGGTCTATTGACGATAACGTGACAGTTAAACAAAATTATTGCATTGAATTGAGATTAACTGTGTTGCTGTCATCATATTTAATTATAGGTGTAATATCATAGGTGACAAATTACTCCTTAATTTTGGCGCGAAATTTTAACGTTAATTTATAATTTCACATGTGAAATTATAAAATTGCCATGGCAACGTAGTTAGCGGCAAGATGGCGTCCGTAATAAAAGATGTTTTAAAGCTTAAACTTTGTACATTTTCGCTTGAATTTCATCTTCGCCAGCTAGCCTTGGCCATGTAAAAAACTTTTGATGATATTTTATATTTGAAAACGTCAAAACGACTTCTAGACTTAAGCCAATTACATAAATGGCATCGAGCGGATTTTTAAGCGTTTTACACGGGCACCGTTTTCAGTTCATTCAAAACGAACGACGGTCATAATTGACAGTTGATTCATCTTTGAAACTTTTTGTCAACAGCAAAAAGGAATCTCTAAAAGGTTTTCTTCAAAGACTAAAAAACTTGCGAACTTGAGCAAAATGTATGCTTTCAACTTTTCAAAGCTTTTCGGAGTTCGCGATGCAATATACCAGTCAAAAACCTACGATTGCAAGCGTAATTTGTCGCCTATGATATTAAAATGTAATCAAATGGTATACTCGTGAAATTATTTCCAAATTTCACTCGTCACCATTTGATTACTTATACTTATAACAAGAAAGACCTGATCAATAGACCACAGATCACTGGATCACTGTACTTAAGTGAGAAGTTATGACCTGGATTGAGGAACTCGATGCAAGTGCCAAGTTTTAATGGTGTACTTGACATTTATTCTTTTTATTTGCTTGATCGAATCTACATGGGATCCTGGTGTGAACATCGAAAAAAACAAATTCGAGTTTTTTCTTCACTGCGTTTTAGCTGTCAAATAACGTAAATTTCACTTTCGTCGGGGGCTTGCAAGCAGTGACGTCAAAACGCTGGATTTGAAGGCACGACATAACAAGCTGTGTTCCTTGCTTTCAGTGTCATTCGCGGGGTCTATCCCTCTTTTGTTGTTTTGTTCTGGAAAAAAAAATTGGAAATGAAAAAATGTGGCAATGCAAACTCTCTCGGATTCCGTTCTGTTTGTTTGGTTCTCGAGGACGTTCCGCCACTAGCCCCAGGTCTCCACTTCGGGAGCTTTTTGACCTAATTGGAAGAAAACTTTAACGTTTGGCGGTGAAGAATAATTTATTTCATTTTTTTTGTCTGATTGTTTCGTTGTTCACACCAAGATCCCCTTATGCGCGATGCCCTCAACAAGTTGAGGTGTACTTGTACATAATTTTCTAGCGTGTAAAACAATTTTATTTCACTTTGTGCTCAACAGGTTGTCGAGTTTAAAATTTATCAAAGTAACCGTCTCTTTCAAGCATTAAGCTATGTCAACAATGATGCATCTTAAAAATAAAACATTTGGCTATTTTACAATTTTCTCTTTTGTTACCCGTTTCAGTAGAGAATGGATAACTCCAAAATGAACTTTTTGTTGATAATGGCTGAGAAAAAAAAAAACAGTTTTACTAGTAATTTATTCCAGTATCGGTTTGTTCATCAACGAGCCTTTTAGAGATAGAGAAGTACCGCATAAATGTATGATGTAGATGACTAATTTTAAATGGTATTGAATAATTATTTTATGCATACTCTGCAAGTTTCTCGCGTTAATGATTGTTGAACCTTTATTGGCCTTATATATTAAACGCTTTGTTTCTCTATTCAAGGCTCTCTCTGCAATTTCAATTATATTAAGACAACAATTTCGATTACCCTCCTAATCTAAAGACAATAGTTAGTAATACACGATTGTAAGTAGTATAATGTACATAATGAACTGCCCTGTCGTACACACTAAACAAACAGGAGCAGGTTTCACAACGGTCAAACGCAAAATCCAGCGCCATTTTCAGTTTCCAGTGCCTCGATGTTTGAAGCGAAAATCTGCAAGACGTTTGCAAGAAAACGCTTCTGAAAAGAATAAACCAAATTACAAGTCGATAAACTAGTGCATAGGCAGCGTACAAAACCTAACTTTTCAGTAACTGTAAGAACTTTCGGCTTGAAAGAAAGGATTTTCGAAATTTGAGAAGTTTATCAGCAGCAGTTTTAGCAGAAACTGGGCACGCGCTGCGTTTGATCGCTGTGGATGGAGCCGGTACTTTGTGAGTGTATATTGATTAATTTTTGAAAAATAAACTAGTGGGCAGCACTCTGCTAACGATATTTGCTTTGTAAAAGAAAGGAATTTACTTAGCCTTCATAATTAGTTGCCGATGCAACCTACATTATATCTCGACTGTAAAAATTAAAGCAAGGTTTATATCAATAAAATCAAGACGAATCTGTATCTTATTTACATTACTTGTTATCAGTTTTTCATGGGTTTGATACCAATGATAATAACCTACATAAAGGTCCATAAATCGAAAACCGATTTTTTTTCGGAAATGGACTTCGTGTACAAAGTAGATGGTTTGAACCAAGGAGTGTCAGTAGTCCATATAGTGTCATTGTACGGGTGACAATAGTTCTGAAAAGATATGTTGTTGGCGAGTGACGTTTCGACAACCTGAGCGGAAGTCATCTTCAGAGCCAAGTTAAATGTTGTTGTCAGTCGCTGATGTTATAAAGTCTGGTCCTTTGAAGCTGATTGGTCAGTTTTGCTGTGATGTCAGAAGACTCGTGGGCGCTCGAGTCTTACAGCCAATAAGATCACGGCAAAACTGACCGGTCAGCTTCAACGGACCAGACTTTATAACATCAGCGACGACAACGACAACGAGTCACCAACAACAGTTCTTTTCAGAACTACTCTCACCTGGACGACACTATATGGACAATACAGGGTGTACTTTAGCTCTAGTAGTCATCTTTAAAAATTCACATTTGTTTAATGCACAACTATTGATGCAAAGGATGAATTTTAGATCCTAATGTTAACAATGTCATTATTTTGCCAGATGAATTAATTAATACAGGCTAGACTCTGTCAACATACATGTAAAAAGGCAATGTCCAAAGCATTCTCTCTATATATAGTAACTATCTATCATTAACGCCATTAAACCTGCTGGAAAGTTGGTGACCCGTCACTGGCACATGTAAGAGATTCTTCTCCGATTTTCTCAGTGCATCGTTAACTCTTGGAGACCGTTCAACATTTTGCCGAGAAAATGATTTTCTTGACACGTAACTTGCCTTGACAAAGGTATGTTTGGGAATTTGCGCGTTCAAATTACCTTTCTTAGAACTTGATTTATTTGTCCTTCTTGACAATTCTTGCATACTTTCGTCACCGTTTGCTTGGCTTTGTTCTGAAATGGTACTTATTTCTGCATAAAATAATTTGGATTCTTTTCTTCCAGTCGTTGGAAAATATCCACCATAAACGTGAGAGCCATTCAACTTTTGAGGGTTGAACCCCGACTGTTGCACTTGTTGTAGAGAGTTGTTCACCATGTAAAATGTCGGTAGGGCTCGTGATCGGTTAGTGTAGCTCATCTTCGGTACCATAGCTGATGACCTGGGAGAGGTCGGACTGTTTTGTTCCTTTGTTCCTCGTGTCGGGACCGCCCTCAGGTAATTACTAAGAGAAAGGTTGCTGATTTCTCTCTTTAAATGAAAGTCAGGTTGATTTTGTCTAATAGAGCCAGAGCTCACTGGGGACGTTTCACACCTGACCATTTCAGCTGATGCAATTATATTTGGCTGCTGTACAGAAAGTCCACTGTCTTTTTCTCCATACACGTCGATGGTATGCATTTCTACACCAAGATTTGATTCAGTTGAGTTCTTTTCCAGCTCTTCTGATGGCTTACTAACATCTTTTATCACTGTCTTGATTCCATCTCCAAGGACTTTAGCCGATGGCTTCTCTTTCTTGTCAGCTTTCCTTTTTGAATCAGATTCGACATCAACAGGATCATCAAATGCACCAAATGGAATTATAAACACTTGCCTTGGCTCGTTCATTTTCTTGCTATTCTCATCTGAATTGCCACTCCCAGCTTTGTTTGTCTTATGCTTCGCTTCAGTTTTTCCAAGAACAGGAAGCTTAATAAAAGGCTCAGTGTCGTTGGTGACACCAGCTGAACTTCTGTGATCACCATGCGAAAAAAATGAGCTGTCTGTCAGTAGCGCAGGGAATCCATTTTCGAAATTCAGAGCAAAGTCTTTTCCTTTACATTGAGTGTTAAACTGGCGAACTTTGTCGATGGGATCAAAGATTGAATCCCCAACCTGCCCTCCAGAAACGGCCAAAGGTTCCTTAGTTAATCTGCAGCCACCATTTTCCTGAAACCGTTGAAATGTCTCTGTTATCAGTTTTTCACTAAACCCTTTACAGATCTTTCCTGGTAGATGTCTAGTTGATTCGCTGTGTCTGCAGGTGGCTGTCTTGCATTTTTTGTCCTTGCTTGCAGACCTCATTCGTAGGCTGCCCAAACTATGGATAGATGCTTGTGGTGTTTCTTTGGGTGAGTTAGAAACACCTGAGTGGTGAGATTGGCGCTCGTCTCGCCTGTTCAAAGGAGTACAAGACTTGGATTTCCATCTCTTTGAAATGCCCTCTTTTCTCGACTTTCGTGACTTAGAACTGTTGATTCGCATTGATTGACATCGCACAGCATCAAAGTATATGTTGCCTCCATACCCTTTCCACAGCTGTGGAGAAACACCAACAAATGATGAGACAAAATTTCGGTAAACACACAAACCTTTAAAACTCTCACGTGTACGTTTAGTGGCACTTTCTATGTAATGCACGACATGAATTTAGCATGAAAAGACAACAAACCCCTCACTCGAGAAAGGGAGGCATGGTGGCCTAATAGTTAGTGAACTGGTCTCTGGATCGAGCGGTCCGGTTTCAAGCTCTGGCCGGGCACTGCACTGTGTTCTTGGGTAAGACACTTTACCCTAACAGCGCCTTTCTCCACCCAGGTGTATAAATGGGTATGGCCAAATTTAATGCGGGGGTAACCCTGGACTAGCATCCCATCCAGGGCGGAGTAGAAATACTACTGAAACCACAATGAGCTCTGGCCTGATGGGCCATAGGCTTGAATGCAGACTCCACCTACATGCACCTCTCTTGAAAAAGATATAATATATAAATTTAGGCAAGCCTAAAAGCGGAGCTCCCCAGTTAATTATTTTGCACTTTATTGAACTCTGAATTCTGGCCATTGTAAAACTTTAAGGCTAAGAATTTTATATTCGTTTTATTTTTTTAATAAATAATACCGTATTTTCTCGATTAAACGCCGGGCCCCGAATAAACGCCGGGTCTCCAAGTTGTATTTGAAAATAAACCCCTTACACAATTTAAAATAATGTCTAATTATATAGCTGTCAAAAAGAATGAATAAAAATCATTTCTTAGAAACATAGGGCTTAACAAAACTCCTAAATTCAAATAAACGCCGGCCCTATCGGGCCAAGTTTGAAATAAACGCCGGGGGCGTTTAATCGAGAAAATACGGTAATTAATATTTTTCCTTATTTCTTTTTTACCGTGTCCGGGGTGGGGGGGGGGGGGGTACTCCCTAAAATTTACTATGGGGGTGTGCCGTTGCGTTGCTGAGACTCTGGACCTGTTCCAGAGACAAAAGGTTCAATTTGCGACCCTGTTCCAGACAAACACTGCAAAGTAGGTACCCTGTTCCAGCAATATCCACAATGGAAATATATGAAGATAGATATAAAAACACTACCGTACATCACAAAGCTCTCACTTGAATTCGTCTGTGGCTTGGAGATAAAGCGATGAAAGGAGCGGAGTTTCATAGCTATATACTTGATAGTGTTTAATCAGGATTCTGGGAAAACAATCAACCCTGTTCCAGAGTCAAAAGGGTGATTTGTATACCCTGTTTCAGAGTCAGAGAGACAAAAAGCATACCATGTTGAGCGGCACATACCCGTATAGCTCTTATATGGGAGTACCATCCCCCCCTCCGGGTACCGTGTACAGCAACACCAAATAAGAGAACAAACAAAATCAATCAAAATGTTATAATTCCACCGAAAGCATTATCATAAAGAAGTCTGGATGGGAAATTATGTTGCAAAACGGGCAATTATGTTATCTTCATGTAGAAAAAAGGAGGGAGGAGTAGGGCTGCAAATCGGGGTAGATAGGCATATCACATGGCAAATTAGGCATTTTTGTTGTTGCTTTACCAGCTTTAAAAGAAAGAAAAAATCACTTTACATTTAGAGTATAAAGGAAATAACAAACATCTACATTTATAATAAGGTTGATTTTAATTTTTTTCATTCACTCATTTATTCATTTTCATTTTCACTATTTGCCTATATTTTAATTTTGAATGGAAATGGCAGAGGTTATAGCTAATGGTTTACAGCATGTTGCCCAAACCAAGCTAACTCCAAGCAAACCGGAGTGAAAGCTAACCACAAGCAAACTAGAGTGAAAGCTAACCGCAAGCAAACCAGATGAATAAAGCTAACTGCGAGCAAACAGGGGTGAACCTAACTCCGGAAACAAAGAAGTGACATTCTGTCATTCCTGTCATTCCACCGAACAGGGTCACCCCATCCCCAACCCCCCCCCCCCAAAAAAAAAAAAAAAAAGAAAAGAAGAAAATAGCACCTTGTTCACTTTTACATGTCTTTTGACTCCCCTTCCTCTTAAGGGGTTTCACTTCACTTACAGAAAAAAAGCAAAAATTCTGGGAAGCTAGAATATTGTTTGTGAGTCTCAAACTCAGTTTTGTTATTTGATTACCCAGAAAAAAAATAGAATCATGTCTGCTTGTGTATAAAAAATATAACATCAATACTTTGACTACTCTTTTAAAAATTTGTTTGTATTATTGTCCACATCTTTATGGAGTCATGTTGCCCATTTGTCATGGAGTTCACAAAGTAAGCAAGTGAGTCACAATTTGGTTGCTACATGGTACCTTATGGATACTGCAAATTTTATCTGGCTTTAGAATATTTCACTTATTTTAAAAATATAGCTGTTCTTATAAATTGTACACAGCATACAATACATAAGAATGAAATTGGTAATGTATATTGCTTGCAATAACGGTTTTAAACTCACCTATACTTTAGAATTACAGTACCACCAGTTTCAGCATAACTAATCCAAATTCAAATAATTACATTGCTTTGTAACTCCACTACCTCCCCCAAAGTCAACCAAAGATCTTATCATATAATTAGACAACTACATGTAAGTCCTGTGTAGTTGAGGGCTCAAAACATTTGGACACTTGCAGGTCATGTTAACTTGCCAAACAGATTTTAGCTTGGTCACATGTGGTTTCTTACCAGTCAAAACATTGAAAATAGCAATTTTAAACTACCACCATTTCTGCTGTTACTGTTTTCGCTGCATATTTTTGAAAAGATCACTTCATAATGCCCTTGTTACATCTAACAAGATGTGAAAGTGACAGGTCAATCAAGAAGTCGTTTTCTGAAGTACACTGTAAATAGGTTAACATTTAAAATCTAAATTTTGCTTATTTGCAGCTTTTCTTGATTTTAATTTACATGTAATTTACTAGTCTCTTAAAAATAGCATCATGACGACACCCAAACATCGAGCTGGATTTAATCTTTCCTGTTTTCTATTTATGTCCTTGTCCTTGTCTGTTTTTGTGTCTGTGGCACTGCAAACTCTGCAACTCATGTTAACCCTGAAAAAAGTCAAATGCCACATATTAAATTAAAATTGATTAATTGTCATCAATATCAATAATTTATAAAACAAAACACTTAACTTGAGCTTGTTTAACTGAAGCCAAACCACTGGATGCAAAAGGATCCATCAGATATTTAACAGAGATGGATCAGCACAGACTATTTTTTTTACTGATAACTGCAAAGTCAACTAAATATTTTAATAAACTCAAAGCATCACTGCAAACCCTAACACCCCCTCTTACCGGTAATTAAAAGGTTTGGCCTTTAATCAACCCCCCTCCCCCTCCCGCTAGCCCTTTTGGAACTTCCATTGACCTTACATGGGATGGATCTGAATATTTGGGTTTTCCTTGGTATAAGAACCTGTGAAAAATGTCTGTTTTGAAGCTATTGTTTTCCTGCTCCATGTTGTTTTGAGGCTCTTTGATGCCTTGTTTCACTGGTTCATACACTGAGGATGAGCTGGCCATGGATTTCTGCCATAACCACACATTGGAATTTGTGAGGAGTTTGTGAGGGGAGGTGACATTCAAACCATTTAACCTTCCACAGTGAGGATAGGGTATAGATATTTTCTGGTACAAGATCTAGGCATTTCATGAAAACATACTTTTAGTGAAATATTAATTATTTAAATTGTCTACTAATACATTGTAGTTGTTTTGAATGTCATTGAAGAGAGACAAACTAACTCCCGAGTTAGGATTTCGAGTTAGGATTTCAAGTTGGATTTTTGAGTTGGATTTTCAAGTTGGATTTTTGAGTTAGGATTACAAGTTGGATTTTTGAGTTGGATTTTCGAGTTGGATTTTTGAGTTAGGATTACTAGTTGGATTTTCGAGTTGGATTTCGAGTAAGGATTTCGAGTTGGATTTTCGAGTTGGATTTTCGAGTTAGGATTTCGAGTTGGATTTTCGAGTTAGGATTTCGAGTTGGATTTTTTTGACAAAGCAAAACCCATTACAATTATTGAAAGCTAACCATAAACAGGCTAACTGGAGTGCATAGTAGGCTAACCAAAGTGAATAGTAGGCTAACAGGAGTGTGTAGTAGGCTAACCGGAGTGCATAGTAAGCTAACTGGCGTGTATAGTAGGCTAACCGGAGTGCTTAGTACGGTAAGCAACTTGAAAATCCAACTCGAAATCCTAACTCGAAATCTAACTCGAAATCCAACTCCAAAATCCAACTCGAAAATCCAACTCGAAATCCTAACTTGAAATCCAACTCGAAATCTTAACTCGAAATCCAACTAGAAATCCAACTGGAAAATCGAACTTGTAAATCCAACTCAAAATCCTAACTCGAAATCCAACTCGAAATCCTAACTCGGTGAATAGGCAACCTCCATTGAGGAGTTGAATAATGAATGCAAATATTTCACAAAGTAAGAAGATCAGCAGCAACCAAATGCAGATTAAAGCAGCTGGGTAAAAAAAGAACGAAACTGAATAAAAACATATTTCAATTATAACTAATATAAACTAGATACCTGATTTACTTTGCTGTTGTCCACTTTGCACAGAGCATTCTATACCAAGTTCAACAAAACTTGACTGTAGCCAGTAGGTATTGTTCATTCATTGCGGCTTAATGGCAGAATATAACACTACCTAAAAGAAGGATTGACATAATAATCTATTAAAAACCACCACACTAGCTCTAATTAATGGCCCTGTTTATAAAAAGAATTTATAAAAAATTCTGTCTTATTTAATGGATCTCATCAAATATAATAATATTAGCCTCTTTCGTTTATACACTCAGTGTAGTGACCCTTCCTTCCTACAATGGGATATTTAGCTTTTCTACTTGGAGATTTCTTGTTAACTTACTTGTATAGAAAAAACATTGCCATTGCAAAGATACACATTTAACACTGTCATGGTGATAGTCAATGTAAGTTTGCATACACAGCTGCATACAGTGTCTAAAATGGCATGAATTACAAGTAGAGCGAACAATTGTGTTTTATAAAATTACTCAAAATAATTAACTAAGATAGTTTTATGTGGAAATAAACTGAGTTTTTTTTTGTTTCTGCTAAGGTGTGGTAAAAACGTGTCAACGCAAGAAATTCGCAACGTAACGATCTCTTAGCGTATTCGTCCACGACCCTAAAATAGTTCGTTCAAACGAATTCCAACAGCGAGTAAATAAGAATAAATAGATGAATTAAAAAAACTAAAACACTAAGTTTAGCTGGGAGTTTAAATAAAAACATTAAGTCATTAACAGCTCATGAATTAATCGGAGGCGAAGCGGCCGCAGTTTTTTGTATTATCCAACCGCGTAGTACATGTGTAAGCATATAATTACAGATTTTCACAAAAAACATGGACTTAGTGTATTCAGTAAAGTCAAAGTTTGTTACCTCATATTTGAAGTCGGAGAATGCTTGTCAATTCACAGCAATTCAGCAGGGCAAAGCTTTCAACCAGCTCATGAATTAATCGGAGGCGAAGCGGCCGCAGTTTTTCGTATTATTATCCAACCGCGTAGTACATGATATGTGTAAGCTATAAATTATAACTTACTCCAGCACCACCGACCTTTGAATTATCTGCGAAGGTCTATTTCAGCCTTTTCCATCCGTGTAGCTATTGACACTTCTTTTTTCCTTCACTTCAGTTAATTGCGTTTAGCTCAATTACTAGAGCTGGTCAGCCGCCGAAACGGTAGAAACTCGCTCGCTCTCCACCTGTGCCATTTTTTCGGATCTCCCCGTAAGCCCTTATCGTTTGCCATAACTTCCATGATGTGTAAAGCCTTTAGACGGGATAGACCGAGAAATATTTACGTAGACATTTCTTTTTCCTGCTCGGTTTCTCCTTGTGCTTCGTTCAGCTTTCAAACTGACCGGGTTGTTCACTTTGTCCTTCATGTAAATCTAAATGGACTGACCATGGAAAAGTACTTGCGCCCGCGGACCAATAGCAATGCTATCACTTGGTCAGCGGTCAACTTCAAAAAAACACGCGTCCTTGACTAGTTCTAAACCTGAGCCCGCGATATGGTCATGTGATACTGGTCAGCGGATACGTTGTTTTGACAGCTGTCAATTGACCATAAAATGGATGTCCAATATCAAATATCTTAGTCGATTACCTCACTCATTTCTGGTTAACGAAGGAAGCAGAAGATTGTCTCCCCTCCCCCCTCTGCTTGGGTTGCCTTGGGACTCCCCTCCCCCTCCCCGAGAGTCTGTACGCGCGCGCGGCGGTCGGGCGTACGCACCAAATTTTTTCGGCCTCCTGGGTTTACAAAATTCTCTCGTACCCGCATTACCCATGGTGCTCCGCTCCGCGCGCTGGCGCGCGCTGAGGAGCTCCGCTATTATCATGTCACAAGCATGAGACAGGGATAAAATCTGAGTCCTCGATGGAAATTGAACATGTCACAACCTCCCAAACGCTAGGTGGGCAGTCTATCCACTGAGCTAGGGAGAGAATTGTGGTGAGCAAGGCCATTTACTAGGTTTATATGACACTGATGTGTCTTGCTGTGAGGATAAGCAATGTTGTAACCTCTCTTGTCATACTCAATATTATCTTGACGAGCTATAGTGTAGCAGCTTTTGAAAGGTTGTAATTTTACTAGTCCTTTAGTGAAGCCGTTGCTATTGCTGTGGGGGCTGGGGGCATTGTTTAGACCTGTTCTTTGTTTTATTGTTTTCTCAAACAGAATAGCGAGACTGATTCATGTGAGACCTTGGGAGAGCTGCTATATGATCCACATAATTCAACACTTGCTAGCAATTAAGGTGATTCCACGGTATTGCATTGTGCATCCTTTCTGCGCATAAGTTTTCGCGTCATTTAGCGCGCGCATGAGCGCGCGCGCACACAGAACACTACGAGATTCCCTTCAGGCTAAGCTCGGTAAGGAAATAAATGGTCATTTTCTCTTAAACGAGCACGGTGACCCCCATTTTTTAATGCATTAATTTAAATGTCATACGGTTGTCTACAATATATCGCGATTATAAAAAAAGTTTAAAATTCTACATTGAGATATTTTAATGTTAATGCCGTAAAAAACTCGTTTTTAGGTAGTGCCGTTAACGTGCGCACGAAGCAAAATCTTAAATTTCTTTCCTTATCTTAATTCCTGTACAATAAGAATAGTTTTTAATATAAGATCAAAGTCTATTTTGTTGAACTAGACTAATTCTTTAATGCAAAATGTTTTTTCTGGAAATAATAGCGATCCCCATTTGGATTACTAGGGTTCCTAATATATATCCGGCGGGTCGTATATTTGCTATAATGTCCATCCATTTTACACAAAAACTAGCGCGGTGACCCCCATTTTTTATTTTATTTTTTTAATGCTCATAACATAATTGTAACCTGGACCAAGTTTCAGAAAATTTTTAATACTCCTTCTATTTCAGGAGGGAGGCGCAGTGGCCTAATGGTTAGCGCGCCGGACTCCGGAGCGAGCGTTCCGGGTTCGAGCCCTGGCCGGGGTCACTGTGTTGTGTTCTTGGGCAAAACACTTTACTCTCATAGTGCCTCTCTCCACCCAGGTGTATAAATGGGTACCGGCGAAATAATGCTGGGGGGTTCCCTGCGATGGACTAGCATCCCATCCAGGGGGGAGTAGAAATACTCCTAGCTGCTTAATGCTAAGGAAACCGGGATAAGCTCCGGCAGTATGCGCCACTTTGGCTCGAAGCTGACCTTTTTTTTTTTTTTTTTTTTCTATTTCAGTGGAATCACCTTAAGTCATTTGAGATTCAACTGAGAAGATCCACACCAGTGATCGCTGGTGACGTAGCTCTGTAAACATCCATGTTGATGTAATGTCTCTGATTGATCAGTCACAATGTATGAACTTTGACAAGCAAGAAACAATCAATCAGAGTTATTAGAGCAGTTTTCAATATTGAGTGTTGTAAAACCAAAACCAAAGTAATCAGTCTGGCCAATCACAAATGACACAGACAATCCAGTGAACCAATCAAAACTCAAAGCAAATACATGTAGCTGGCAAGAAGCGCGGAAAAACGTTTTACTCCTGATTGGCTGAGAAAGACACTGGCGCGAGATTTTTTAGCCAATCACTAAGCGTAGTAATGCAAAACCAAAGCAAACGCAATTTACTTTCGACACTCAAGTGAAAACCGCTCTATTAGAAATCTCTGTCTAGTTATGCCATTAGTATAATATATGGAATTTTTCTGGTTGAACCTAGCTCATACAGTGCCCCATGCTTTGCTCTAAAGCATCAGCTTCGTAGGCTTTTCTTTATAGAATCTTGTCAGCAGGGTATTACGGTTACCAATATAGTATTGGTCTGGCTCAAGCAGATGGACATTTAACAATTATTCCATGAGTGCATGTTGGATATGAGATCGTAGATAACCATCTCATATCCAACAAGCTTGAGTGGAATAATTGATTTATATATATATATAAAAAAAAGAATTGCAATATTTGAGGTCCTCGGCTGTTCTCACCGATGCGTACACCTACCATATTTGTGGTCCATGAACCAATCAAAAGGAATTGCAATATACCATGGCTATCTTTTAATAAACATGAATACTATACCCTAATATTATTACCTTCAATTCTTCACTAGTGGACTGAGGCAGGAGACCTAGCTGATAATGCACCGGTTCTGGGACTGTCTTTGGGGTGGCTGGTGGGTTACAGTCTGTAACACTATTGTACGACACCAGTGACATGTGATCACAGTCAAGGGTTGCTACTAAATGACGAACAGTTTTTCTGTTGTCTGTCTCTATTTCCCTGTAAAAAGGCAAGGTATATGGATGATATCATTGTATATCATCATTTTAACACTTACATGCACTTACATTCTCTATGTGCAAAGGCATAAGGTAAAGTCTGTATTCAAGCCTAGTGGGCCATCAGGCCAGAGCTTATCCCACTGTGAGGGTAAAGTATCTTGCCCAAGAACACTACACAACAACCTCAGCCAGGGCTCAAATCTGGACTAAGGATAAGGAGAAGCCACGAGCCAAGCGGCCCACACTGCCGGAGCTTATCCCGGTTTCCATAGCATTAAGCGACTAGGAATATTTCTACTCCCCCCTGAATGGGATGCTAGTCCATTGCAGGGTTCCCCTCCAGCATTATGTTGCCGGTACCCATTTATACACCTGGGTGGAGAGAGGCACTGTGAGAGTAAAGTGTCTTGCCCAAGAACACAACACAAGTGACCCCGGTCGGGGCTTGAACTCGGACCGCTCGATCCGGAGTCCGGCGCACTAACCATTAGGCCACCGCGCCTCCCATTCAAATCTGGACTGCTCCATCCAAATTCAAGCGCACTAACCATTGGGCTACCACAACTCAAAGAAACTACCAGATTCTCCTTCCTCGGCACTAAAGAGTAAAGAGTAAAGCAGGTTCTACCTGCAGCCTACTCACAGTGTGTAACTAATTGCAAGGCTGTCACTCAGGTATTAATCAAGTATAACCCAAAACATGCCAGTGGTACATTTGAAGGGCTTGTAAGTTTGTATATGTCTACAAAACATTGTCTTGTTATTATTTCAACTGGATTTTGCTTCTTTTTTCGAGAAATAATGTATGCAAAAAACCCGGTTTGTCCAGTCGCTGTCTTTTGGAGTTCCTTTGTTGCAATTAAACAAAGAAATTCCTAAAGACGTCGAAGGGAAAAACCAAGTTATTTGCAAATTACAGTATTTCTCTTAAATAAAACAGAAGCCAGCCAAAAGAAATATATTCACATGATTAAAAATAAATAAATAAACACACGTAAACAAACCCGCACGCGAAATTTGGTGATTTCTCGCAATGTTCATTAATTTTAGCCAAAATCACTAACACTCTTTTTCCACCGAACCCTTCATAGGGGACCACGGAGCAGGGGGGCTGGGGGCTGGGAGGGCTTACCCCCCCCCCCCAATATTTTCGAAAAAATAAAGACTTTCCAAGGGAAGAGTCTTTAAAGTCCCCCACTTCAAGCTCTGCAGTCCGTGTTCATATATTATTTTAATGTTTTTTATTTTATTTTTTTATTTTTGGCAGACTTACTCTGGCCCTTCTTTGCTTGGCAATTCATTATCCCAGTTTTTCTCTTCCTCCTCTTCATCTTCTTCAGCCAATTCCCATTTACTCAGGTACTTATCATTTGCATAGTGACTGATCAATTCACGCCTATCGTCATCATCAAAATCACTCTCCTGATCACCAACAGACAGCTCGTCAACAGTCCTCCGCGGCTCAGTCAGCTGGTTCATTGTAGTAGTGTTTAGTCTCATCCATGCTATCTTGGATTGGGTGTAACAATTTGATGTCTAAAATGTTGGAAATTAAAATTACACAATTTGAATATTCTGGTCAGACAAACCGAAATGAACCTTTCCATTTGACTTAAGACCAAAATTTCCGAAATATTTGGCTTAATCAAAAGCACTACCAGTGTTATCTACATGCGTGTACACTCTCAGTGACCAAACCATGACACAAACTGCCAAGATGCGGCCGCAAAAACGAACTTAGAATGGAAAAGAAAAACAATCATAACCATCTGCTCCATTATTTTAGAGGATGTAGAAACATTACAGTGAAAATTTGAAGCTTTAGCAGCATTTACCTATGCTACAAAAAATTGCGGAGAAATTTACAGCCGTTGGTAAGGAGACAACTGTCCTTGGAAGCATGCGGCATTACAACATGGCTTAGTTGGTTACTTGGGAAAGTTGAATACATTGTATCCCACACACTTACCCTTGGGTACCTTTTATTTCAGGTTTGTACCCCAAGCTGTCGCAAAACACACAAGGTTGATCCTGACTTAATTTTTAGCAAGGATCTAAAAAGTGGTAATCCAAAATGTACAGGTCCCACCCCTACTAGGTGGATCTGGTGCAGCTCCTCTAGAAACTTTGCAAAATTTAAACATCTAAGTAAAGTAAAGTCTGTGTCCGAGCCATGAGGCTCATACAGCCGGAGCTTATCCCGGTTTCCGTAGCATTCAGCGACTAGGAGTATTGCTACTCCCCCCTGGATGGGATGCTAGTCCATCGCAGGGTTACCCCCCAGCAGTAAATTCGCCGGTACCCATTAAATTTTATACACCTGGGTGGAGAGAGGCACTATGAGAGTAAAGTGTCTTGCCCAAGAACACAACGCAGCGCCCCGGCTAGGCCTCGAACCCGGGCCGTTCGACTCAGAGTCGAGCGCACATTAGCCCACCGCGCCTCCCACTAATTTTAAACATCTAAGGTTCGATAATTAAGGTGTAGCAGCGCAGGCTTCTGATTATTCTTTATGAAACATGGTGCTGCTCTTGCCCTGTAGCTATTTGAACATAAGCAAAAAAACCACATGCATTCTCCTTTACAACAACCATGAAAAGAAAAGTTGTCTTGAAAGTTTCTGTATTGAAAAATAAAAGGTTTTGAATATGGCTTTTTCCTGCCAGAGTGCTACCATAGTAAACAACGCAAAAGAAGAAAACATGGAAGCTGCAGATTAATTTACGAGTAAACACATGCAGTTGTCACAATTTCATGCTCTTCAAGAGTAAAACAATAACTCTTCAAAATTATGGGACAATAATAATGCATTAAATTTACGTCCCTAGAGCTTGACTTCTACAAATTGCACCAGTTGAAAACATGTCAAAGCAGTTATACACTTACCTAAGATACTATTCTACTATTAAAATTCATTGCAGAAATTAAGAAAAAAGATAAGACAAAATAACAAATTTAATGTAAACAAGCTGTTTCCTTGTGAGCAAGCACACTTCTATTACAAATAACATTCAACAAAATAATGATGAAAATATAATATATAGCACAGTATAAGGCTTTAATAAGATTGATTTTACTTTTCGAAACGTCTAAGACGAGGTTTACATCGAATTTGTAGTATAGTTATTATAAGCTTCCAAATGTTTTCGATAATTTAACTGTCTGGCTGTGGCGAGCCCCCAGTTCTTTAAACTTATTATGAACTTGAATTCGACTTATAAAGCATCAATAATTAAATAACAACCCACTTACTTTTGGCTTTTTTGATTCACTCCTCAATTTCTCGATATTTTTCCGCGCACAACATCGAGCGAATTAACATCGATTTTGCGTTTGTTCGACCAAATCTATTCCCGTTCGAACGGACGGCTTTTAGGTCGAGAATCGCGCGTTGTAATAATCAACTTCCGAAAGCTTGCTTCGCAACGAAATTATGCATAAAAAGAACAAAGCTAGACTTCATAAATATTCATATTTCAATTAGCACTTCCTTTTAATCCCTCCCGTGGATGAATACATAAAAAAGTGCATTCACTCGAAGTAATTCGGAAACAAAAGATCAGATTAGCACGTTGTCAAGGTTGGCAGGGAGTTTTGAATGCAAACACATTTTGGTTTACTACAAAGCGAAACTGAAAAAAGGCAGATCTTAGCTTCCACCCAATATTTCTCAGTCAAAAACAAACAAAAAAGAAAACCCAGACATAATGTAAGCATCACTTTAGTTTAGCAAACAAAGAAACTTACCTGTGATGCTGTGATCTCGAGAATATAGAACAAAGATGGCGTCGGTTTCTGGAACAAATATTTTTCTTTGCGGGACCGGAGAAACGAAGGCGCGGCGCGGCGGGCAGGGGGTGGGGGTAAAGAAAAGTAGCGGTAGGGGTGGGGGTGGGGGAAGTAAAAACTATTCAATACCAGCAGAAATGTATCAATCCCTCCCCCACAAATAAAAAAAAGAATATGCAAAACGCTCAGTCCATGACTATGAAAGCACCCCTACAT
Source organism: Oculina patagonica (assembly GCF_052425735.1). Lineage (NCBI taxonomy): Eukaryota > Metazoa > Cnidaria > Anthozoa > Scleractinia > Oculinidae > Oculina > Oculina patagonica. The sequence goes on along the minus strand of NC_135758.1, from coordinate 8,024,014 downwards.
GTACATTGTCACCACAAACATCAGTTTCCCAACTTTTCTTTTCCTTGACCCAAAATAAAATTCACTGTCTTTTCCCGAGTCTCCCTCACAGCCGTTTTAAGTGTGGGGAGGGGCGTTGTGTGACAACACTAAAAACAGCTGCAAGGGAGACTAACTTTTCCCTGGCCTTCAAGAATTTTATTTTTCCCTGACCCCTGTGACAGCACTGATGTAGCTTCCTGTTCTCACTTACAAGCGAGAACAACCAAAGCTCTAAATGTGGGCCTGGGCACAGGATAATTAACAAATGGTTAATGCCACAGCGTTTACTATTGAGTAATGGATGTATGTGGGAGGCTGCTAAGCACAAAAGAAGCCTAAAAGTCACAGGAGGTGATAACCGAATGCGTCTCTAGCTTCTTGTCGCTCAGGTTGAAGGCATAATTATGTACCCATGGACAAATTAGTAGATGCTAAATTAAGTTGTGCTATAATGTTATTTTATTAATAAATTGACACATCTATTCAATTACAAAAGACAAAAAGTTTTATTCTGGTGTAGTTTAAACAGATTTTATTTACATTCAACTTGACAGCTTGTTTAATCTGACCTTAAAATATTTGGCAAAAAAAGATCTTCCTTCATACCAAACTTACAGCAGAAAAACCCACAAAATTTCACTCAAACTAAAATCAATCATTCTGATCTAAGGTGGAAACCTTTGTTCTCTTTTAATGTCAAACACAAAATCATTTAGTCATATCCATCATAGAATTTTGCCAGAAAGTCTGTTTTCCTTGGTTTTTCAGTCTCCTTGAAGTATCGCATGATATGTGTTGGCTGCTTCCACAAGTTGTGTGTTTCTTCAAGCTCCATTTTGCCCTGAAGAAAAAAAATATATATATCTGATCGATTTTCCAAGAACCTGGCACCCACCACCCAAAACAGCCTAGGCGAATACAAGTCCCTTGCCCTCCCCCCCCCCAGGCTAGAAGGTTGTCATGTCAGGAGCCCAGTTGGCAGCTGCCAGACCGGCAGGGTGCCTTCTATATAGGGAACCCTTGACCCGTGTCATTCTAAATATCCACAGACTCCACAGGGCATTCAAAATTTACACAACTTGCTCAAAGCAGGGTTTTCGTTTGGGGCTGGAGGCCGGACGTATCGTCCGGTCGTTTCCCATTCCACGCCCGGTACTTTGATACCAATATTTGAGATTTTTTTAAATTATTTTTATTTTTTTTACTATTATATTTGTTTTACTTTAGCATCTCGTGAACTTACTGACTAGAGGATAACAGAAACATTTGAATCGCAATGATAATCAACTGAAAATTCTTCGTTGCTGTTCTCCCTCCCCCTACCAACTGTCCATTTTGATGAACTCCAGCCCTGCCTGGGAAACTGATTCCTAAAATTTCCTGGGGGGCATACCCCCAGACCCCCCTAGGTGCTGGTGCGTTTGGCGCTAGCCTTGAGACGCCAAGAAAAATGCCAAGTCCGGTGGTTTCACAACTATGTCCGCTACTTTACAACACTGTTGAAAACCCTGTCAAAGGGGCCAGAACCTAGCTAGGCCCAGCAGTCAAAAGTGACACCTTCCCCTTGACCCCCTTCCCCCAGCTTTTGACAGCTACTTGCCAGCTGGACACCAGCAGATAGCCCAGAGCCTGGGCAAGGTTCCCAAACCATGCTTGACACATAACCCCCTCAAGTTAAGGTTGCTGGCTAGGCTTGAACTCGGGCAAAGCCCGAGTTGAAGCCAGGGCTGCCCCCAGCATCAAATTCGCTGGTACCCGTTTATACTCCCGAATGGAGAGAAGCCTTGTGAACGTAAAATGTCTTCTCTAAGAAATATACAACACACTGAACCCGGCTAGGGCATGAACCCAGACCGCTCAATCAGGAGTCCAGTGCACTAACCATTAGGCAACTGCACCTTCCATATCTACATAAATGCCACAAATTTATTACTGCTATTTGCTTTTTAGTGTTACCCTCTATACAGAGTTTACTTCAAGGTGTTTTGTAATATTTTAACACTTTCTGAACAACTTTTCTCACAGCCAAAAGGTCACACACAAGTCATGAATACAGACAGATGAGTGCACAGTGCAAAGGCAATGTAGCCTTAACCAAACTAACCTTGATGACTAACATGTCAATCACCCTGATGTCTCTGACGTGAGCATTTTTCATGAACTCCTCTCGTACTTTTGCACGGCCAGTTTTGGAAGTGATTTCAAGGGTAAATGCCTCAATAGCATGTGGGACCTAAGAAATTGAAAACAGTGAGCCCAATGTTTCTCGTGACATACAATGTAAAATTTTTTACAGCACATTTGAGTTATATTTTTACTAGGGGGAGGGGTCTTTGAAGGTCTAAAGAGTGATTTATAAGAGTGTGGTGGGGGGAGGAGAGGAGAGGAGCTTGAAAGAGGTAAGGGGCTACATGCAAATAAAACTTTACAAAAAGAGCAAAGTTCTGAGAACTGGAAGTTTCTCATATTTACTTCAATAATTAAAAGCAAACTAGTTAAGTTTATTTTTCATCTCAACTATACAAAATTATATTTTATTACCCACAATTTCAGTTTAAGGTCATTACCTTGAAATAGAACTGAACACAGATTTTGAATCAAACTTCGCCTACTGGTTTATTACTTTAAGGAAACTTAAAATTTTGAAATAAAAAAGGGGGGTCACCAGATTCATTTAGGAGCAGGAAAGACCTTGTATATTCTATATAATTCATCTATAATTCCTCTGCGAGTACTGGCAAAGTACACTTTTTTAGCGATAATTTATTTTTCAAACATAGGAATTGATCTGTTTTCATTTTACAGAAAGAATTTGATCGCTACACTCAAAATATGAGAAAAAATTGATAGGCCACCAGACTTGTTTACGAGAAAGGGACAATTTACTTCTCTCGCGGACTAAGCCGCATAGGAAAAAGCCGCCATTTTGTTTATGTGCGTACTTGTGCGCACATAAAATTCTGCGCAGTAAGGATGCGCAATGCAATACAGGGCAATTACCTTTAAAGATTGACATCTCAATTTGATAGAAACAATTATAACAGATGCAGTGATTTTGTTACTTGTATCCAGACATGCTTAAAATCCCCAAAGATGCAATATTTACTATTAATAATGGCATGCATCCCCGGCCATATGATGCAAGAAGCTCATACATGTGATCTGTGTCATCTGGACATACTAAACTTGTGCAATAGATCAAGTGACGTTTTACAGCAAGGCGCCCAAAAGTGTGACCACTTTTAATTTATTCACATTCTTTCGTGCAGATTTAATCCAATCAAAAGCTGTGGATAGCTTGCAGTTGACTTCTGAATGGATTAAATCGGCACGAAAGAATGTGAATAAATTAAAAGTGGTCACACTTTTGGGCGCCTTGCTGTAAAGGTACATTTGTACTGTTCGTTAAAGTTTTGAATCTGTTATAAAACTTACCACAACAGCAATATGATTATCAGTTACTGTAGCTACATGTAGAATTAAGAAATAGCTCCAGACAATACAATTTCTTTTATTTAAATTGCTGCAGTATTTATTTTTCCTGAAGAAGCAGTTTCTCATTGTAAACAGCCCCCTATACCCCTTTGAAAATTGAACTGGTAAAAATATTTGGCCTTTTCAATGATTGCCAGATGATATCACCTGGACTTACCGTACCCAAATTTGCAAGTAGCCAATCAGAAGTGTGTTCTACTGTCCTCATATCCCACGATATCAAGTCATTGACCTGATATGCCATGATATCATGGTTACTTTCAAGTTAAGTAGTTTTACCATACGAAAAAAGAGTAAAAGAGTAAAAACTTGAGCGCTCGCCAATTGAACAATGTTTGCCAAAGTCAGAAGAGTACTGAAACATTCAGACTGAAACAATTGATTCAGAGGTCCCTAATTGTTTGCTAAGCTCCGAATTTGGGTTCAATAAATATCTAATCGTACCACTTTATACCTGCCAACTCTCACGCCTCTCACACCTGCGAGTTGAAAACTCCGATCTCATGCCAACTCACGCTTACAAACCAATTTCTCACGCCTAGTCGAAAAATGTGAGTTATTACAACCATAACGGACACACTTTCCAGAAAAATGTCAACTCAAACCAATGCGAAAAACGAAAACTCAGTGTAAAATGAGTAAATGACAATGACTTTTTTCCGAAAATCTCAGAGTTTTGACAAGAAATGCATTGGAAACAACGTCGTGTTTAGCAAAACATGTCCTGGGACTGGAACTGGGATAATTTCGGAACGTCTTCGGAATACTTCGGACGGCTTTGGAAATCTTCGGACACGGTCGTGTCGTCTTCGGAAACCTCACTCTCAGGGAAAAAATCTCACGCCTTTGACCCAGAAAAAGTTGGCAGTTATACCACTTTGGTATGCTTTGGAGGCATATCAGGCTCATTTGGTCTCGCCTTGGTTAATACGAGCCATTGCTCGACCAAACTCACCTGATATGCCCCCGAAGTGTACCAAAAAGGTACGATTAGGTATAAATATCACTTATAAGATGCAGATTTGCACTTTGATTTGAATTGAAAAATAACATCAATCAGGATAAACATAGAACTGGTGATGAAAGCTTCAAAAAATAAAGATCTTTTTATACTGTCCATTTCCCATAGTTTTATGTTCCTTTGTAATCAAACACTTCTTTTCTTAGATAAGATAGACCTCGATTTTTTATTAAGTTCGATCTATAGCAGGTTTATTTTTTATTTGTTTAACAGTTGTTGTAATGCCTCTTTGGCTTTATTAATTGCCCCCGCAGGGTTTTGGCCCAGAGGCCAAAACCCGAGGAGGCACCCTAGGACTCCCCGCGTGTATACATACAAGGACAAAGAATATTTGTTGAAAAAGTAAGAAATGTGTTTGTAATGGGCGAAGCGTTCTCGATTTGACAAAACTAGGCGCGCACGGTCGTGACGGGTAATATTTTAGCAAGCGCGCACGGTGGTGTCGGGTACTTGCAACCACAAGGTCGCGTTTGGTCACCTTCGCGTTTCGAGCTTCGCCATCTGCTAGCAGCGTTTTGTTTTCCGGTTTTGGCCTACGCGTGTTCACAGATTTGTTCGAGCGGTTTCTCTGCTTTGGTTGTGTTAAGTGATATTTGAAGCAAATGTTAGTAATACGTCGAAAGATTTCGAGCAATTGGTTTCGTGTTCTTGGCTACGTGCCGGCTACCTATGTTCCAAGCGTTACATTTGTAAGGTTTGCTTTCGGAGGTTTGTTGTATCGTATACATCTTACAAGTTACAACGACTAATAAACAAACGCGTGAACTTTGTCATGTAGTACAAGGTACAACGTAATTCGTTTCGCTAACAAACTGTCAGATTATTTGATCCAAAGAGTGGGTTGTTTTCTCGAATCTTTGAATGTGCCATATTTTGTTACTCGTGGAATTTTTTAGGCTTTTTGGCCTGGAAATTATTGTAAGTTTATTTTGAATGTTATAAGCCCGGGAATAAGCTTGTGTGTTGTCATCACGAATAATGTGTTATGTGTTATTTCCGCTAGGTGTTATTTCCGCGTGCTAGGTGATATATTCGACTTGAACTTGTGAATATTTTTAGGACGCAACGGTGTCACACAACAAGAAATTCCGCATGACACAGTAAAAAAGAAGCCTAATTGTGCAGTCCATCGGCATTAATAATTAAAGGCGACAAAAAAACAAATTATAAAAAGGCGGGGGCAGCTTTATAGTGAGAACTATTACTAGTTTTAACTAGATGATAATGACTCATCTTTAGTGATACTGGTCACACCAAACTATGATTCACATGCAGGACGTTTATGCTATTTACAAAGCCTTAGAGAGCAAAAAATATAACTTATTAGTACCTCTCTCCACCAGGCTCGATAAAGGTTCAATACTCTTCGTCTGGCTTCAACGTGGCTTGTTGAAAGAAGCGGTTTGAACACTGTTTTTCCCGCAGTCTCAGCAACTTGTTTGGCCGCCATCTTGAAAGCGTGCACCAAAGGATCAGGGGAAGCATTTCGTACCTCTCGTTCCAGTTCTCTGAACTGTCAAAACGGACTCGCGCGTGACTCGCGCGTTCATTATGCAGTGTATGCACTGCACTCGGCACTGCACTCACCTTTAGGGACGGACCATTATTTTTTTGGAGGGGGGGGGGGGGGAGGGGATGAAAAATATTGAAAAAAAAAAATGTTTGCAGGGCCTGGAAAGACAAAATAAATTGTTTGCAAACACGATATGTATAAATAAAAAATAGTAAGAATTTCGAAAAAAAAATGTTTGCAGAGGTGCATAAACTAAAAAAAAAAGTTTGCAGAGCAAAATGTTTCATCCCCCCCCCCCCTCCAAGAAAATAATGGTCCGTCCCTTAGCCTGTTCCAGGCATTCGGTTAGTTAGGAAGTAGCGCAGAGAACGGCGAGTGGTAAAAATGGCGAGGGTTTGGGGATAGAAATCGCCTTTTTCCCCACACCCTTCCCTTATTTTTCGCTCACCGTTTTTCGCTCTGCCTTCCCAACGAAATGCATTATGACTGTTTAGCTCCTTAATCCCCAGAACTTGCAAGTTGTTAAGGGGGGAAAAGGTATTTCAAAATCCTCCACTTACCCTAGGCTCGATTTCCAGCCATTTTGTGAGCCTGCGTTCCATGTTGGGTGCCGAAATGCAGAGTCTACCCCTTCCCCTACGCTCTAACCTGCTCCCGTCAAATTAAGGTCATTGCCCTGTATTGTATTGCGCATCCTTACTGCGCAGAATTTTACGCGTCATAAGCGCGCGCGCGCTCGCGTGCATAAACAAAATGGCGGCTTTTTTCTATGCGGCTTAGTCCGCGAGAGAAGTAAATTGTCGCTTTCTCGTAAACGAGTCTGGTGACCTATCATTTTTTTCCCATATTTTGGGTGTAGCGATCAAATTCTTTCTGTAAAATGAAAACAAATCAATTCTTGTATTTGAAAAATAAATTATCGCTAAAAACGTGTACTTTACTAGTACTCGCAGAGGAATTTTAAAGGAATTATATGGAATATACAAAGTCTTCCTGCTCCTAAACGAATCTGGTGACCCCCCTTTTTTATTTCAAAATTTAAGTTCCCTTAAAGTGATAAACCAGTAGGCGAAGTTTGGTTAAAAAATTGTGTTCAGTTCTATTTCAGGGCAATGACCTTAACGATAACAAAGCAAAGGTAGAATGACATCTAATACATCTAAGATCTGAAAAGAGGCCAAAATTTATGTTGTCATGATTTTTTTCTTTCAGTCTTTAGTCAATGCAGCAATCAAACCATCTCTTCTAAATCCTACCCAGAGAGGTTTGATTGCTCTATTAATTTAGTTATCGTTGGCGGTCCCTTGCTGTAATAAAGTTTTACTTTTAGTCAAACTTTACTGCCAGCAGAAAAGTATAACTGCGAGTTCCCACCGTTTTAATTGGGACAAAAATTAAACCTGACTGCTCATAGTTCAAGATTACCCAACTAAAAGAAATCATTACACCAACTCATACAGTACAAAACTTTATTCTTCGTTACTTACACGTATCGTTTTAAAAATACATAATTACAACAGACGGTATTATTGAATTAGGATTGCCTAAGAGTTCTCGTGGGAGGCATGAAATATCTTACTAGATAAATATTTCCGAGGACTGTTCTATTGTCCAAGATTCTTAAGCCGACGGTGAATTTCTAAATGCAACTGATTGGAACAGATTACGAACAACGAACTGGAGAACTACTGACTACACTTTTCAATATGCGCCGTGCTTCGGTGACGCGCCTCCTTAATGCTGGATTTCCACTGACGCGCATTATTTTACGTGCGTGAAAAAAATATAGAGACAATGTATGAACGACTTGCGCAAACGTGTACGCAAGTCGTTCATACATTGTCTCTAATTTTTTACGCACGTAAATTACGTCAGTGGAATCCACCATAATGCTGGATTTCCACTGACGCGTATTATTTTACGTGCGAGAAAAAAATATAGAGACAGTGTATGAACAACTTGCGTTAACGTGTACGCAAGTAATTTTCACGCACGTAAACGCACGTAAAAAATTACTCGTCAGTGGAAATCCACCTTTAGTGATTTTCTTGTTTTTTCTCATGTGACCTTCTCTCTATACTTTGTAAATGACAAGACCCTTGATTTGCCAGAGCCATAGAGTTACTGTTAAGGGAGGCGTTGTTTTACGTACAATTTTCTTGTTGTTTTTCATGTGACCTTCCCTCTAAACTTTGTAAAGGGCAAGACCTTTGATTTGCCAAGGCCATGGAGTTACTGTTAAGTGAGGTGTTCTTTTCTAAAAACTTCGGGTCAGGATGAACTTGAGCTCCGCTCGTAAAGTTTCCCCCGACGAAGGGAAAAATACGCCTTAGATAGTGACAAATGCCCGAGCGATATTCGTGTAAGATCGTACCGTATACGACTGGATTCGTCGAACTGTGAACGTATAGCAAAATTTCACTGAAAATCAAGGCATCACTGAAGTGTTCGAAATCTCCACCACTGCTAAAATCCAGCCAAAGCCACAATACTTGTTTTGGCAACATGAAAATTGCAAAAAGGATCACTATAGTTCGTAAATTCTTGTTGATTTTTGCATTGCTTGCATTTCTTCTAATAACTGCCGCACGCGTGCATGTGTCGGAAATTTTTAACTTGGCGCGGTGCTTCAAGAAAATTCCAATTCTTGCATAAGCGATGGTGATAATGAAGAGAGGTAGGGTGTACTGAAGTAGAACAACGGCTACCGTGTACGCTTGCCGCATGCCAAAGCTAGGCCAGTCTTCCGCGCAGCCGCGTCCTTTGTGGTAAGCAACTACTGTCAGAGGTGAAACACACGCCAGCCCCGCGATCCAGGTAAACACGAGGATGTAGATCACTTTCGAGACCGCAAGCCTCACAGACAGCGGTTTCACAATGGTGCGCCAGCGCTCTATCGCCATGCAGGTCAGCGTGAATACGCTTGCAAATAAACACATCGTCATTAGAGGCCAGACCCCTTTGCAGAGCAAGTCGCCAAGCGGGAATTCTCTGAATTTTAAGTAGAAGTCCGCAGAGATGCTTATAGTGAGCATACAAAAATCGCTTATAGCGAGGTTGAGAATGAAATAGTCGTTGATTTTTCGGTTGTGTTTCTTGTTACGAATCACAAGTATTACAAGGATATTGCCGATGGAGCCAAACAGCAGAATGAGAGGGTATATGGCTAGCTGAACATAGTCAATGGTGTGAAATGACAGATCGTCGTTCGTTCCTTCCGTGTCATTCGCCATTTCTTTCTCGAGTGTGCAGTTTGCTTCTTCCAGCGGTTACTCTTATACAGACTGCAAAACATAATCCAACTTTACAATAAATAAAAGAATTCTGAACTCAAAATGAAAATGATGCCTACTTTTTTTAGTCTGCGTTGTAGACAAACTAAATATACCGGGATTTAGTTCGTCTGCGACGCAGGCTAACTGTTTTTTTTTTTTAGCGGAGCTCCCGCGCGCGCCGAAAGCGCGCGAGAGCGGAGCATCCATACCGATAGAAAATTTACAGAACCATACATTTGGTTTTTCATGATCATCACAGCTAGCGGCATGCTTCGCGGGCGCGTGCGCCCTAGCGACGTCGCCCCGACATGGCGGCTATAGCTTGAAAAAAACGGTTTGGAAAACCTTTTTTTCCTTTCTTCATTCATGGCGTTTTTGGAGAAAATTTTTTGTTCCTACACGTTTTTAAGCGTGCTTCAATGCTGATTGCATTGTAAAAAAAAACAAAATAAAGAGAAAATTCTTGGATTTTTAACATTTGTTAATGGATTAACTTTTACTTCTCCCAGCTGTCTTCATTCGAATTGCAAACTTTCTTTGAAGTTCTTTTAATTTTGGAGGGGCAGGCCAAATGGGATTTTTCATTAAGATTGACCCAAAGACGAGATAAATTTCCTCCCGGATTATTAGTCTCAAACATTGACTTTCGTTTACAATTACTTAATACTCCTACGCTTTCGTGAGTACTACCGACCGTTATAAACCCTGTTGCTAGACAATGTCGAGAGCGGTCGAGGCCAACCACTCAGAAAGCAAATGATCAGTTTATGAGTTGGTCAGTTTCTTAGGTAAATTTCGTTGAAAGAGTGCACGTGCATGAATCAACAAAATTAAGTAACTTTCAGTGTGTGCGGGGTAGTATGTTTGTTCTGGACCAGGCTGAAAACGGTCTGCAAAAAGCCGCGCGGCCCTGTTGACGTCAAAACGTGGGACTGTTTTCTTAAGAATGAGGTGCTCGGGCCGGGGTCTTAATTTCAGTCGTGTGATAATAACTGATATTTAAAACTGAGCACATTATCAAGCCGAGGACGTAAGCATTGTTAAAGGACAAATAGCGTAAGCTGACTTGTTTTTCAAAGCCTGATCATTTTTTTTGAGAAATGCAAAGAAAAAGTATTTCGTCAGTTTATGTATTCATCGCTAAGTCGAAAGTGAATTAGTTAAAAGTACTTTTCTGTTTTTTCTTTCAGATTAATAGTCGTCAGGCCATGGAAATGAAAGCCAGCCTGCCTATATATTGTCTTGGTCGGAAAACGTCTTTATCACTTCCAATTTCCCCTGAGGCACCAGAACTTTGATGTTGATTAAACCACGTTATAAAATGGAGAGTTTCCAAGGTGTTGGCTTGTTATTAAATTCTTTGAACAAATAAATGAACTTGCTTATGAAAAATTAAGGCAGACATTTGAATTAAATCTGTTTTGTTCTGGCCTATCAACGTACGCACACACACAAAATTGATGTGAACAGTAAACCTGCCAAAGCTGTCCAAAATAAACCTACAATTTAAAGTTTTTCTAAAAGAAAGTAACTTGAGCCAGTCTTTTACTCGAAAATAAATCCGATTCTGAAAAAAATATAGTTTTTGTTTCTAATTCTTGAAAAAAATGTATTCAAATAGACAGCCAAAACCGGCGGAAACATTTTTTATCTTCCGATATTAATTTTCTCACCCTTAATATTCACCTCCGCTAAAATTAAAATTACGACAAACGGATTGGAAGAACATTTGATTAATATAATAGGCTTCGGCTTCGCGCAAAATGTTCATCTTGCATGCATAATTGCTTTGGTTTGTGGTTGTTTAAGTATTAAAGTATGCCCGGCTTAAAATGTGTGAAAGATAGTTCTGTTTAATTCGTCGATCTACGGTAGTCATTTTTTTAACCCGTAATGTCTAAAATTGATTTTCATTTTCAGTTCCAGATTTAATGCTAGCTTTTTTTAACCCGCGCAGCTAGCGTTGAAGACTAAACAGTTTTGCTCAAATTATTGGTTGTGTATCCTGCCACAATAATTGATTGTAAGACGGACGAATAACGCCAAAATTAAAATTAAATATTAATTTTTTTGCTCCTTTTTTTCTGGGAATTTTAAACAAAATACCCTAGCTCTTGTTATGCTTCAGTGCATGAAGAAATTGCATTTGTGTAAAAACAACAATAGCTAAATCCGTCGGTTTTAGTTACAGTTCAGCAGAAAAGCCAATAAATTATTGTAACAACACAATTACAATGAGGAAATAAGCTATAACAAAAAAACAAGGAAAAAATCTGCGAACATTTTCATTACAAAAGACAGTGGCTAAATATCAAACGATTTGCTCTTAAAGCAAGATATATAAAACAAAGACCAAATGCAAAAGAAACGGTTAACGTACCTCTAGAAAGCTCTATCACCGTTTTGTTAAACACGACTTGCCTCTCTTAAGCTCGCCTGCGGCCGGCGGCTTGCTTTCGGTGTCAAAATAAAATAAAATTTTCTAGGGCGTTTGAGGCTCAAGAAGCTATTTATTTTCTCTCAATGCAACTCTCGTTCTAGTTGGATTAGTATTTTTTGCAGTCGAGAAAAACCTGTATTTGAACACCAGGCAGATGCTAGTAACAGAATACTCGAGTTATTTGATATCGGGTTTGACTTGTGACTTGGCGTTGGAGATATTATGTCAGCGAACAAAAGCCGGAACGAAGGTGTTTCCTTAGCTACAGTGTAATTTCACCGTATATAAACGCCAATTATTGACTCTTCCCTCCTTGGTTAATCACTTCGTTTTCGTATGATTGTCAGAGCTTGTCAATGCCGATTCATCGTGAGTGTCATAAAATCATCAATATTCTTTTCAAAGACAAGCAAAGCGGTGAATTAATAAAGGCATATCCCCAATAAAAACGCTAATCGCGGTATCAGTAGGGGAAAAACGCAATTTCTTTTCATTTGTTTATAAAATCAACGTTCATACATAATGCGCAGCGATATTGATTCATGTTGATTGTTATTTTTAGAAGTGATAAAAATAATTTCACCTGCTGATATTAGCCTCGTTTTTATAGGTGGACCTCTTTCTGGTAACGAGGCGAGCTTCTCGTTTTGGTAACACTTGTTCTTGGTTGCATTATGGGATTTATATTTTGACCAGTTCTTCCAGCCTACAAACTCTACGGTTTTTAATTGCTTTTCAGCAGCTCTGTGTCAGTTTACTAATTTTCAGCAAACCAAACGGCAAATGGCTTGAATGCGAATGCAAAGATAAGCAAGAAGCCCCAAAAAGCTTAAAAAAGAGACAAAAAGGAAACACAATTCTTTCTTGTTTAGGGGAACAAAGCAATTTCGTTCCCAGAGCCTGCGTTCCCCTTGACCAGCGGTCGGGAAACTCGAGGGACTCTGGACGAATCCAAAACCGGAACCAGGAAATCCTGGTTCCAGTTTGACTGTGCGTGTGCGCCTGAGATTGTGGTGAAACGAACAAGTTTTCAACAGCCAATCAGATTCAGACGCCTTTGTGGCGGGCTTTCAGAATAGCTCAGAGGTCCAGATCCCTGGTGCAGACCAGAAGGATCGCGGCCTCTGGGGACGAGATTGGGAACAAATCTGCATTATTTTCCAGTGCGCATGTGTTTAAAATGTGGTTAAAAAGGTTCAAGGAAGAGATTGACGGTTTGGTGATTCTGAATGCAATATAACCTGGCTACAATATTGCTGGCCAGGCTACATAATAGAAAAAAATGAAGAAAATAGCCTCCAGGAATACCTTAACATGGCTTCCGAATGTGAGCAAACATGCTTTAAAAGACAATAACAGGAAAGTGTTTACCAATAAAGGCATGGGGTATTTTTATTTCTTACATAAAATGAAGTTTTTAGTGCACAAAATACAAACGCTCTTATATATCACTTCTTTTAGTGAGGATCTTAAATTGCAGACCTCCTAATGGCATTGCTATTTAACTATATATACAACATCGAAGATCCCTTTTTATTATTAATTAAATTGCAATTCAATTGGGCTACAACATGTAACCCATCTATTCAACTGCATTTATTTACTTGCAGTTATTTCTCTACCATGTCTCTCTGGCATTTGTGTCAATTTTCAACGACAGCAGACCTTAAGCTTCACGCTGGGCTTGAAAACAATTTACATCATCGCTCAAATTGTCAAAAACACATTTACACTAAACACATTTCGTTTTCGAGGAAAGCGCCATTCTTCAAAAATTAAATTAATCTTAAAATGATCTTAAATGATTTCGTTGTTATCACACATGCCGTCGTCAGATGAATAGTCCCTAGTAATCACAATCTCTGGATGGTTTTCCCGCGGTTGTAGTAAATTTGAGCAACTGCCGCATATACTGCTAGGTCTGGAGCTGCTCCGAAGCTGTGCCAATAGATTCTCTCTTGACGGACAAGCCGAAAAGTCCACTGATTTGCCCATTCTGCTCAATCGTTGAGTCGCCACTGACTCCATGACTTGTCGCATCTCCGGGTATTCATCCACTACCTCCCTAAAGTCCTCCGCGTGTAGAATGAATATGTCGCACAGAGATTTCGCTACGATGGTCGCAGTGCGTCTGGCGTTCGTCAGAAGACAGATTTCTAGAGAAAGAAAAACAACCATATATTTACCCTTAAACACTCTGAAGGGGCAGATCAACAGTTCCTCAAAAAAGGTGGGGTGGGAGAAGGGGAGAGGAGGGGGCGGAGGGCGCGTTCGCTTGGGATTTTCGGGAGTAGGAATATATTATTCTGCTATTCTGCTCCTGAGGGCAGAATAGCCGGAATGAAAATCGGAATGAGAAGAGCTGCCAAACGAACGCTAACTCGCAATATTCCAATTGCTCTTATTCCGCACTGATCTCAAACGAACGCGCCCTTAATTTCTTGCTTGTAAAGAAGTTAAAGCGGGGGAGTAATGGTGGGCCCTTTTCTTGCCCCGGTACCTAGTACCTTAAACGGAGGTGGTGGTGGTGGTGGGAGGGGGGGGGGGGGGGGGGGGGTATGGTGTCGCCCTCTCTAAAGTTAAAAGTTTTAGATGTAAGGTGAAGGATGCAGGTCGGCTCCCTTGCTGTCAATTAAAATTAAAAAAGAGACCATTTGCCTCTTGAACGTGAAATGCAAATTTCAGTACTTTTGCTGAAACTGAACATGCTTCGAGGTCACGTAAGGCAAACCGTACCATTGGCATAAGTATGTTATGCCTTGCTAATGTTTCAACAGAGTATTCTTATAAAATGAAAGACATTTTATTATGAACCATTGTAGAAATCACGACGATTGTTTGTCAGCTGTTCATGCTTCGATGGTTGACCGACAACAGGGCGTGAAAAATGACCAACAAGCCAGGCCAATTTTATACTGGACCTTCTTGTTTAAAAAGAAAGATCTCTATGATGATCCATCCACCTTTCTTCATGGTCTGAGTTACTCACCTCCAAAATATGAGCCATCAGTCAAATCGTCAGTGGTTAACCCATCACAACTCACGCCCACGACCCCCGACTTAAGAAAATACATCTCTGTTCCGAACTCTCCCTCGCGAATGATGACGTCACCTTCCAGGTAGACTTCGAACTCTAGTTTTGTTATTATGGCCGACACGAAGTCTGGATCAGCGTCATAGAAGAATGGTACAGCACGCACGAGCTCTCGGCAGTTATAATTGACGATGGCCTAGCAACAGAAATAAACATTGGATAAGTACAACTAATTCTTGGTTTTCACGTGACGTCAGTAAAATTCTAAAACCCAGAATCGCAAGAACCCTGAGTTTTTATCCTTCACTGGCTATTAGAAATCCTTGATATATTGCATTTGCCGTCTTTAAGATAGAGCATTTTGAATTTCAAAGTTTCGCGCCACACGAGGTCAAAGATGGCCGCCTGAAGGCTCTCACGTTTTCTTAAATAAATGCCTTATCCTGCGATTTTTAACAATCTCGGTTTTGCAAGAAGTGTTTATGTGAATGTTTACTTGTTCATGAGAGCGATCTAAACGCTTTTTGTAGCAGAATTTAATGTCAGATGTTTTCATTGATTTCCGGCCGCCATGTTGGAGTCCAACCAGTTGGACTCCAGCATGGCGTTTCCATATATACTGTGCTCTCTAAATTTGCGTGAAACATTTTGACGGATAACTCAAGTACAGAATAACGTACTGACCTGAGACTTGGATAAGAAGTGCTTGTAGTAATTTTCTACAACCTGTAATATTCTTGATTTTTTTGACTCAATAGTTTTGGATTTATTTTTTCGCGGCGTGACAGTGGCGTGACAGCGAAACCACGTATTGTTGAACTGTTACAAAATATTTTATCTTTTTCTGGTAGAAACCTCGCCCAACGTTAGAAGAACAAGTGGGCGAGAGATTTTCACAATACGTTCTTTCTAGAATTCCAACTGTGTTTACAACAGAAAAGACGGACAGGAAAATTGACTTTTTATTCATATTATCAGCAGTTTATTATTCGGGTGGTGTGCGTTGTTGATAATGGAAAGGCAAACGTTAAACAAAACCAACACTAGAAGCAACAACAACAACACATAACATCGACAACAACAATTGAAGCAATACTAACAACTTCCACCACCAAAACAATAACAACAGCTGCACTAACTAAAATTTAGTTTATAAATCTGCTTGCAGTTAATTTGGTTTTATCTCTGATTAAGTTGGTTAGTCGAAAATAAAGTGTGAAAATAAGTGTGCACATTTCTTTGATGGTAAAACCTATACGATGTATGGTGGTCATGTAGTCCACTAAACAGTTCATAGAAACAAATTTGCATTTTTACTCGAACTTAATTGTATGGACATCAACCTCGTTCCCAGGGGGGAGAGACCCTGGGAACGAGGTTGTGAGGAGATGAATTTCACGTTCTTTTAGCTTCATACCTACCTTTCGCAATGGTCGAGACACCTCGGCCAGAAGTTTCTCCTCTTCAAATAGTTTTCCTTGAAATCTGTGCTCATAATACTTCGTAATTTTGTCTCTGAGATTAACAGGCAGCTTCCGGTGAGCCATGTACTCCTCGATTTGTTGTATCTACGAAAAGTGATAATAAACTTAATTGTGTAGAACACTTTTGCTTGAAGAACCAGAAGTTTACATTGAGGCTTATAAAATATCAACAAAGGAAGGTAAAGATATCGAATATCAAAATGATCTAATTTAAATGGTGTTACAAAAATTAAAAGAGTTAATTACCGTTATAAAAAAAGTTCATATAGAGTAACAGTGTTCATTGAAAGCTTCGCATGTTTCTATTCAACAAATGCATTGATAATGCTCATAATTTTTGAAAGAAAATCAACACTACCCACCTAAATAGGCTTTTGAGAGCTTTGAAATCCTACACATTTGCCTTTTTGTCAAGTAAGATTTTTCGGCTAATAATTTGTTAAAAATTAAAAGAGTTAATTACCGTTCTTAAAAATTAATACTGTAACAGTGTTAATTGAAAGCTTCGTATTTTTCTATTCAACAAATGCATTGATATTGCTGATTGTTTTTGTAAAATAATCGACAGTACCTACGCAGTTGTTGAATAGGCTTTTGTGAATTTTGAAATCCTTTACATTTTCTTTTATTGTATTTTGTTAGATTTTTCGGCTAATGATTAGTTTAAAACAATGTCAAATGTGACAAAAACTAAAAAAGTTAAGTACCGTTCTAAAAAAATTACTTTTTTTTTTTTTTTCCTTCTCTTATCCTATAATAAGGTTATCGTAACAATGTTAGTTGAAAGCTTGGTGTTTTTCTGTTCAACAAATGCATTGATCTCGCCCATTTTTTTTTTGAAAAATAATCAGCACTACCAACACAGTTGTTAAATTGGCTTTTGAGAATTTTGAAATCCTATGCAATTGCTTTTATAGTCTAGTTAGATTTTTTGGCTAATTATTTGTTTAAAACAGCGTTACAAAAATGAAAAGAGTTAAGTACCGTTCTAAACAAATTATAGCAGTGTTAATTGAAAGCTTCGTATTTTTTACTCCAAAAAAGCATTGACTTATTAAATTGCCGATAATGTTTGAGAAATAATCAGCATTACCTACGCAGTTGCTAAATAGGCGCTCGGGAATTTTGAAATCCTATACATTTGCTTTTACATTCTAGTTCGATTTTAAGGCTAATGAAAGATCAAAGAAGTTTACTGTGTCGACCACATTATAGCAATATAAGGTCCTAAACATAGGGATGCGAAAAAAATACTTTAGACTCTACCCCGAGGTCCATACCTTTACCCTTTTTTATAACACTTTGACAGAAAAGGTAACCATTTCAAATACCTTCGATAGAAAAATAGTACTCCTTTTACATACCTACAGTAGGTATACTGCATTTATTTTCTAAATATTCTCTCGAATAACCCCTAAAAATACTTAGATAGATTAACTGTTCGCTGGGTCTGTATGAGTGTTTGAAATATTTAGAAAGGCCCTTTTAAAACCTACATGACAGTTTCCCCCACCATTTTCTATACTGCAAGTCGAGAAATCCCCTGGCTTGAAAAAAGGGAACCCCTTTTGAGCAAAGCTTCTCTATGTGTCAACTATCTGGCAAAAAAAAAAAAAAAAAAAAAAAAAAAAAAAAAAAACCACACCGCATAAAATTACTATCTACTATAGGTAGTATCCCCTCTAGTGTCCAAGCACCTTCCTAAATAAGATCAGCAACAAAAAAATTCTCCCTTACCTTCCCCTTGTAGTTGCGACCAGGAGAAGGGATACTGCCGTCTCTTTTCTAAATTTTTCTCTTGAATTTATAACCTCTGTTTAAAATATTTTGAAAGGCCCCTTTAAAACCTACATGAAAATGTCCCCTTCCCTTTCTAAACTCCAATTCGTGAAATTCCTACCCTCTTAAATACCTCCAGCCTGAATGAACTTGAGGCACCCCTTTCGGGCGGAGCCTCCCCGTAAAGCCCACCACAAGGAGTTCCCCTAGGGTTCCAGGCACGTTTTCTTATATAAGTAACAAAACCATTCTTTAGTAAATAATAAAGATGGTAAATTTTAAGCTCGGTGATAAATGATTAAGATGAATTGTTCAACAATGACACGAGCGTGGGTTTCCTCGACGGGAATCGAACCCATGGCCTTTCAGATACCGGGTGGGCGCTCTAACCAACTGAGCTCCGAGAGACTCGTGGTGAGCTGGGCCATTTACTAGGTTGATATGTGGCACGCGTCCTGTATACTGCTAGAATCAGCAATGTCGAAATCATCTAATCAGTAGTAAATAATAAAGACCAATAAAGATGGTAAATTTTTGAGGGGTACAATTACGGTCGAAGACTCAGATTTTTTTGTCCCACGCTCGTGTCATTGTTGAACGATTCATCTCCATTAAACCATTCTCTCTCACCTTCTCCTTATAGCTGCGACCAGGAGAATCCATCGTCTGTATAACATTAATGGAATAAGCAATAAACAGCGCGTAAAATGTCGCTCCTGTCATCATGCTTGATATCGTGACGCAGGTCTCAGGGATGTTTTGTGGCGGGTGACGCCCATAACCAATACACAACATGTGAGATAAGGCCTTGAAAAGCGCCCATAGATATTGCTCGGTCCATGCCTTGTCCTGTACATATACACAAGTCAGAGGAATACAAGCTAAATATCACATTTGTTTTCAGTTTTAACCTCGATATTTTAAGGGCAATCTTTGCTGACGTCATTGTTTACATTTTGCATCAATCAATCAAATCAAATTAGCATACCGTATTTATTCGATTAAGCGCCCAACCTCGAATAAACGCCCACTCTGAAGGTAGGAAAAGTTAATAAGCGCTCAGCCTCGAATAAGAGCCCACCCCTCCCCCCCCCCCCGTCCCCCAAGAAACTAAAGTCCACAAGAGGAGTATCAATGAGATTGAAATCGACTTAGTATTACTAACAAACTTCCCCGAAGACCGAGTTTTGTTAGTATCAGAAAGCTTAATAGTTAAAATTTTGCTTAGGTACATACCGGTAACCAAGGACTGTTACTATTTGTTGTTTGTTGCAAAATAAACCTGCTACGTGCTGAAAATGGTGAAAATTTAATAAGCGCCCAGCCTCGAATAAGCGCCCACCTCAAATAAACGCCCACTCCCAAACTCAATTTATTTAGCGCCCAGGGCGCTTAATCGAATAAATACGGTACGACTTTGTGTAAAGAGTAGGCATCATGCTTTAAACAAATTGACTACAGATGTCTATAGAGCTTCTTTAATAATCGGCGAAACTGTATATATTGCAAAAACTGCAATATTTCTTGGTGGCAAAAACGCTAATGCGTCCATACGTTCTTTGTGAAATTTTGAGTTTTGAAACTCGCGTCACAGAAAAGGTGCATGTAATTAATATATCGGGCTCAAATTTATAGCGAACGTTAATCGTGCAACATCACGTTACAACTTGAAATGCAACAGTGTTGCGAGACAAGTTGAAAAAAAATGTTGCCCGTATTACTGGGCGCTAAATTATACACCGCGTGACTATGAAATAATGTTTTGAACTGACCCGTAAGCCGTGGATCATAACCCACGAGTCATCCGGAAAATCGTCGAGAACTGGTACGAGATATTGCATACAGCCATTCCAGTGGGCTACCAGCATCATCAGGCTGATCAGGTTTACAAACCGGATTACAGAGCGAGTAACATTCAGAATCTGTAATACATGTGAAGCAAAAAGAAACAGTCAATAGCTAAAAAGGAAGCTATGGTTTATTAGCCACGCCAAAATAGCAGACTGTGACTGATCATGTTTTTATTTATGAGAGGTTAGTTATGACTTATGTCTCGCAATAAAGAAGTTGCGTTCGAGCCTAGTGGCCCATCAGGCCGGAGCTTATCCTGATTTCCGTAGCATGAAGCGACTAGGAGTATTTCTACTTCCCCGGTGGATGGGATGTTAGTCCATCGCAGGGTTATCCCCGGAATTATATTTGCGGGAACTTATTTACATACCTGGGTGAAGAGAGGCACTATGAGAGGAAAGTGTTTTGCCCAAGAGCACAACGGAGTGCCCCGGCCAGGGTTTAAACCCGGACTGCTCGATCCGGAGGCCAGCGCACTAACCATTAGACCACTGCGCCTCCTATTATGACTCACAAAAATAAATAACGCTATCCACCGGTTAAATCACTATCCAGCGGATAAATGTTGGCAAAACACACCACGCTATCCCCTGGATACCGATTTATCCGGTAGATAGCGTTATCCATCCCTTGAGCAACAGGGGCCTAGTTAATTAACTGTTGGAAAAACAAACGACTCTATCCACTGGATAGCTGCTGTTTATCCGGTAGATAACGTTATCCATCCCTTGAGCAACAGGGGCCTAGTAAATTAACTGCGCTGGACTAGCATGACTAGTATCTTATGCAAATTAAAAAATTAGTGATCTTACTAGTCGCTTGATGCTACAGAAACCGAGTTGAAGCACAGGACTCTTAAGTCGATGTAAAAGGCTTAATTATATTTGACCCAGACCTCTCCCGGACTTTATACACACGAGCACGTGATCACCTACCTCTTCATACTGATGGACGTAACGTACAAGACGCGATATTCTGAGCAGGCGCAGTAGACTAAGTAGTTTAGCCATGCGCAGAATGCGTAGCGCCCGAGACGCGCCGAGTAGTCGCCCAGATCCCGAACTGCTAGCCGACGAAACGACATAATCAAATGGAAACGAAGATATAAGATCTAACAGAAACCATGTCCTAGCATACCTACGAATAAGATAAATAATAGTAAGATGGTTAACGTTTAAAGCAATAAAACACACACAAATACTTTTTTTTACATAAGAAAGTGTTCAGTTTAGTTAACTAAGCTTTTATCTCCTCAAATTTGTAAAGATTTCGGGCTGAAAATTCTTCAGTAAAATGAGCTTTCAAAACAGTCAATATCGCTAAAATGTTTCAAAACTGAAATCAAAGTTTATGTAAATCCTGCTTATTAGCAAAAACGTGCTTTGAGCAAACGGGCCCTGAAAACCCCCTCAGAACTCGACCTCCAAAATTCCGCATAAAATGTATAAACATCAACCCTTCTATTCCGTTTCCTTCTTAAAAACGTCTTTGAGGAAAAACTGTACTAACAATGTCCAAACCCACCCTCCCCCCAACCAAAACCAAACCCAACGGCGACTTTCAACAATTAGTTGACATAAGTTTTATTTCTAAGCCAAATAAAATGATTTTCCTCTTATTGTGCATGGAAACAGGCGCCACAAGGAAACCGAGAAGCATGCAGCCGATCGTTTATTGTTCATTGTAGGCGAGAGCTAAAAAAATACTGAGCTAAATTGGCATAAGAAATATTCAAAAATTGATTGGTGCGTCAGGAACTTTCTTTCCTCAAACGTTACTTCAATCTTATTGGACAGAAACATTATCTTTAGAGTTGAAAGGTGACCGTTTTATGTATACGTAATGCGGTAAATGGAATATCTAGATCACGTAGTTGATGTAACTTTGTCCGCATTGACGTTTAATATTAAATTTTCAGCTTCTTTTGACCCCTTTACGTACGTTACTTTCTTTTTTAACTGCATGGCTAATTAAAAACCAGCTTGGCTAATGTCGGCTAATTGACTTCTCCGCCTCCTAGCTTATGTAATTGAATTACTTTAACTGGTAGGCGGAGAAGTCAACAAGCCCCCATTAGCCGATGATAAGGGCATGTGCAAATGACTGGCTGAAAAGTTTGAGAAGTTTGAACACGTCAAAAAGCTGTTAAAAAATTAATATTAAAAAAATACCAAGCACAAAGGAACGACTAGAATCGTGCTGTTTGTCTTGCATTACTAATTTTGGTACATCTTTTACACATTCTGTGTTTAAAATTTTAAGAAATGCAGTTGCCAATCAAAATCCAGCGTTTGACAGGGAAGCGCAGCATGCACGTGCTGTAGTTAGCTTTCTGACATCTGATTGGTCGAGAGGTTTAAGAAAACCAACAAAAATATGGATTTCAGGGTAGCATACAATTTTGTGCCCAGAAGGGTACAATATAAGAGATAGGTTGTTCTAATTAAACTTTACTTACCGTATTGCAATTTTCTTTGGATCTAAGATAAATTTGTTCGGAGTGCCATGAACCAGCACTCCAGTTTTAAAGTTCAAAACAATGTCCAAGAGAAAAAGTCCATCGGATAAGCTGTTAAAAACGATCCAAGAGGTACTAAAATCGTCAGTAAAGAACGCAATGGCGACCGGCAGGACGAACATATTCACAATCAACAAGGAAAGAATCATAAGATCCCAATAGAGCCTGAAAAACAAAGCAGAAAAATACTTAAAGAAGGGAAAATATGAACAAGTTCCAAGACATTCGCGACCGGGTCACGTGACCTGAAATTAAAAGAGCTTGAAGGTTTTAATGATATGGAACAAAATTTTGTTGCTATTATTGTTGTTGTATAATTTATTACTAAAATGCCTTTTTTTTTAAAGTTTTATAGAAAAAAATATTTAGACGGTATAATTATGTTGTCCAATTTTGAGGAGCTTCCAATTTTCTTTTCCAACTGATCAAAAATATACTTAAAATTTATAACCGTAGGCTCAGCTTAAACTAATATAATGTAACTTGCACCCACCCCCCTGCGCGCTCAATAAGCGTCAAGTGGATTCGAATTCATTTTTATAAGCTCTTCACTGATTTGCTTTTCTTGCCTCCTATTTTTATTTTGATTAATCTCAAACCGTAGCTGATCATTTAAATCTGAGTTTAACCTGAAATGGTTTTGAGTTGACCCAAGTTTAGTCGGAGAATTAGTGTAAATCGGCTTACAAAATGAAAACTGACCATGTCTCAGAAAAAAAACCTTGAAGTTGTTTGAAAAATAAACAGCCAAACACCTGGTGTTTAATAGACAAAATAATGATCTGACCGATATTTCGCAAGACGACATCCAATGTACAAAAGAGACATTTATAATTGAGCCAGGTCAAACGAATACTTGAAACGAACAATTTCGGTAACTTCGGTTTGTAATTATCCACGCTAAATTCATTTCGATTTCCCTGTAAAGGCGAACTCGTTCGTTAATTAAACAAAGCTTTTCACAGCTTCTGTCTTCGATGCGACTTAAAATTTTTATTATGACAAATCATTACATCATAAAAACTTCTACCTGGCCAAAAGTATTATTGGTTCGAAAAAAAAATCGCCGATGTTTTCTCCGAAAAATACACCAAAAAATCAATCTCCAGCGATTAACAGAGAAAATTGAATTAATAGAAGGAAAAGTGAACGTGCGAAAAAGGTGTACAAATTCATTGGCAGACTGAATCGCTAAGTAAGTGAAAAAACAAAAACACGACAAAGGCAGAAATGGTGTTTTCACGGGTTTTGTAAGTGATTATTCTCAATTTGCATACGCAAAAGACTGTAATCAAGATATGGTTTCATATGCTAAGAAAGTATATTAAAATTTAAACTTCGCCAAATACAAAAGTGCGGAAATCGCAAATTTGATGCAATCAACGATCATAGCGAATCGCAATCAACAGAATTTAGCTTAACGAAGTTTAACTTGTCTTCTATCTGCGTTGAGGTTTTTGTGGCCTGGTTTTGGAAAATACCTGAATTATAACGTAACACTATTTTACCTCCTAAAAACGTGTGTGAATTTTGCTTTACATAATTCAGTGTGCAACATAACACAAACTACCTCCAGAAAATAACTTCATGTTTTTGATTAATAAAGGTAAAAAAGGTTTCATTGTAGAGAAAAAACTGCTGAACAATCTATGTAAAAGCAAAGGGGACATAAACACAAATGAAAAATAAATGCAAATAGAAAACAACAACAACAACAACATATCTAGGAAACAATAACTTTACTCTTTTCATACCTGAAGGCGCTTGTCGGGTGAATTATCCAACCAGCCTTCTTGTACCGTAAGAGTTCATCTGCCAAAGCTTTCCTACTTCCAAAAACTTTCATGTTCATTTTGTTATCCATTGGTTGAAGCCAGCCTTTCAAACGATCATTAAAAGAGGGCTTTGGTTTTGGTCGCGGATCAAGGACGCTCACTTCATCAGTGTCAATTGTAATAATAACATCGCCGTTGGACCTTTTTGAGTTCGTTCGCGATGTACGCGGTTTCCTGCTGAAGAACGAAATAATCTTTTTACCTCTGTTCTTTACGTGAATGTTTCTTTCCGAATTATTTTCCTGCGGTTTCTCTGTTGTGATATGAACATCATTATCGACTGCATGGCCATTTAGAAGCGGACTACTACACGTCGAGTCGAATTCACGAATGAAAGCTTCAGGATTTTCTTCGATTACAATTTCATTTAACGGTCCTTGTTCGTAAAGGCACATTTCCACAGCACTCCGCATTTCATCATCGCTTTGCGCATTTCCGTCGTTCAGCGCTTGTAGCGCTTGCAGACTCAAATGCGAAGACAAAATCGAGTTTTCCGTTCCGTAAGAAGATTCGCTAGTTCTTTTTTCCTTAGGTGAATCGTCTTCGGATTCATTTTCGGCCGTGGACGATTGTTCAACATGTTTCCCGTCCGTTGCCGGTTCTTCAACTTCCTTACACGCCAGATCTGATTGCAATTTGTCGATCGATTCACAAGATCCACTTTCCTGCTTGAGCTCCGCATCTTCACCGCGAATTTCACTCATTTCTTGAGGATTTGTTGATGATTATAACAAGACGAATCTGAAACCGAGGATTCGCGTCTTTGTGCGCTGTCCATGAACACGAAATCTTCATCATTAAAAGGTATCAAAATCCTTCGAATATCCACGCGCCGGTTTATAGGCTTTCTTTGCCGAGTCCATTTTGCATCGCGATACGCGCTTATTCCCAATCTCAGTGCATGTAGACTTTTGCCTTGTGAATTTTACATGACGTGCGATTGATGATTGTGACATCACAGAAAGAGTATGGGGAATAATAGTCTGGTGTTGTTAATGGAACATATTTAATGTCGCGCGCGCGATCCAGTCAGCGCGCTCGAAAAAATCTAAATGTATCGACCGCATGTTACAGAACGGAGATTTCCTCGGCCTCTCCCGCTGGGAATTTGCAAATGATCTACCCAATACTTATGTGGTGTGGTTGACTTTATTTATTTATTTTTGTTCTCGAAAAGCCGGTTGCTTTGCGCTTAGCGGGCTTTCAAAATCCGACACAAAATCCTAAGCGAAATGTTGCTTGTTTTGAACTGCTAACGAAGTCGACCCCGTTGAAGTATCGCCAAAATAAGCAGATTTTACATTATTTGTAGCCATTTAAAGCACTATCGTTGCTTTATTTTGATTGTTTTCCTCAGATGTGCGGAAGTAATCTTTAAAAGTTGCTCTTAAAAGGCAGACATTGTTATGGAAAAATAAATCAAATGCCAAACTGCCAATCAAATACCTTCCTTAATATCCCTTTAACAGAGACACAAAGAGCAGTAAATTAAGGTTTTAAAACGATTTTACCTTTCAAGAAACCTCAGACATTATCATCATGATTTATACACTTTTTTGCGTTAATTTCGGTAAAATAATCCCCGTCGATCACATTTTCTAAATTTCCCTCAAAACCTCGATGTTTTCCCCCGAAGCATAATATTTTAAATATTGATAATCAAACAATATAAAAACGATAACTAAATTATTTTCCTTTCAATGTAATGATTATATACCCAGGCGGTCGCGCAATAGAGATAGCAGAAAACTGGATAGGTTTGTGTTCATGGATAAGATTTTTATTAACCTGTCAACGTCATGCAAGTCATAATACTTTCAGTATTTTTTTTCGGAAATCGTTTCAAATCTTCTGTATAAAACAACGATAATTTCTGTTTTAAAACTAAATAACCTTGTAAATTTGTTTATTCAAGTGTTCGTTGTTGATTCGGCGACGATTCGATCGAAGGCGAACGATCCATTCAGATTATCTGACATAATATATTTTTCGCCAGGAAATATAGATAATTAACGTTAAGAGACCATGACTCAATCGTATTTGTGAAAATTACAAATTGTCGATCATTGTTTTATGTAAACTGACAAACAGTTTTCTATAAACTGTTGCTCGCCGCTTTCATCGCAAAAACTGCGTTGTGGTATAATATTATATCGAGCTTTCAATTTTTCTAGAGGGCGGAAAACAAATATGCGGCCATTTTTAAATGGGGTCAGTGTTCGCATACAAATATTGTCGAGGGTGCTTTATTTGACTTTAACTTGTTGCTCTGTATGAATGAGCGATTCTATTCGTCAAGAGAGAGAAAGTTGCTTTGTTTAAGAGCTGGCTCAAGGACTCCTCTCGAGCAACTAAAAAATTCGAGTGCAATATAGATGTCAGGAAAAGAACTTAAATTCTAATTTTAAAGTATAGTATTGAATATTTCAACTTTCTAACAAAGAAAATTGAAAAATGGATATGGAGAATGACTCGAAAAAAGATTATATTATTGTAGATAATTGACTAGGAATCAGTAATGAATGACATTGATAAAGTTTTTTTTTTGCTTCAGGCGTCAGTTCTGGAAACGTCTATACACTGTGAATTAACTACAAGAGTTGACATGTATGCATTACCAAAATCTCAGAACGAGTGAAGGAAATAGTACATTTCGAATTTGTCACTAAAAAGGTTAAAATAAGAATTTTAAAGGATCGAAAAAATTTTTTGAGCAAAGTTTTGGTACATGGAGTTGTGTGTTACGTAAATAATGTAATTAACCAATCAGAATAAGGAGCGGTGCACAGCATGGAAACGTAACTTTACTGTGGTGTAAAGCTCAAGTAAAACTGGCGTAAATTTAGAATTTAATCAGCTTTACGCTATCTTTACATTTTTTTAAGCTGACCTTTATGCCAGCCTTACAATTAAGTTTAAAGGTAGAAGAAGATACTTCTTTACATCAACTCAGTTTAAATCACATTTAAACACGGTAGTGTAAAGGTCGGTTTAACCACCTTTAACAACATTTAATTAATGGTTTAAAGTTGGATAACCAGCTTCAATTCAGATTAAATCACCTTTATTTCACGTAAATCCCGACTTTTATGCTGTGGCGAAAAGCGCGGGAAAACACGCTCACCACTTCAAGCGCGGGGAAACTTAAGGTGCTACAAGTTACCAAGCGCGGTAAAACACGCTCAACACTTCAAGCGCGGGAAAACACAAGGAGTTACAAAGTACAAAGCGCGGAAAAACACGAGCTGCCATGCGTTGGAAAACAAGTGGTGCCACGTGGCCAGGCGCGGTAACCGTTCGCAAAGGCCTGGTAAAACGAGGAAACATGTTTTCCCGAAACATTTGAAGCTCGCGCATGTTTCCCTGATGTTTTCGAGTTTGCCATTTGGGAAGCATTGTTTCCAGCGCCAATTTTGCTTCCAGGAAGCAAAATGTGCTTCTGCTACACAGCAGAAACATTCCGTGCTTCTGCGCGGCATGGAAACATGGCAAAACGAGGAAACAATTAAGGAGATATGTTTCTGGAAACATGTTTCCTTGCTTTGCCGGGCCTTAAGGCAAGTCATTTGTTTTTGTTCAGGAAACAGTATGTTGTCTGCGATTGGTCATAGTTACAAACGCAATCTTTGGACCAAAGGTTGCCGGCGCAGTTCCTGTACGGCTTTTTCCCAAGGCCTTCGCGGTATCCTATGACGTCACTACTCGTTTCGGTGACGAATCTGGGGCGAACGGCCTCACTTTTTCGCTCGGACCACGTGACCCGAAACGAGTTTACCGCGACGAAAATAGAGGGCTGGAAACTATGCAAGACTTTCGGGAAAGTTCTCAATGCCACGTACTGTATTTATTCGATAAAGCGCCCTGGCGCTTTTTAAATTTTTGGACCTTGAGAGTGGACGCTTATTCGAGGCTGGGCGCTTATTAAATTTTCACCATTCTTAGCAAGTAGTTAGTTTATTTTCCGACAAAACAATGAATAATAATGAAACGTGAAGATGTACCAAAGCAAAACTGCAATTGAAAGTTTTTGTAAAATACTAAAAAATACTGGGTCTTAACGGGTGTCGTAGTAGTACCAAGGCAATTTCAATATTAATCAATACTAGTACTCCTCTTGAGCACTTCAGGGATTTTTGTGAGGGAGGTGGGGGTTGGGCGCTTATCAACTTTTCCTACCTACAAGATGGGCGCTTATTCGAGGTGAGGTGGGCGCTTAATCGAATAAACACGGTATTATTGTCAACTCTCTCAAAAACGGACACTTTTGGGACCGATTCCAACCGTTCGTCTTAAGGTGTCCGTCTTAAAGGGAGTTAAGTTACAGTAAAATTACTGAAAAACGGCAAGAACGGGACTGACACTAGGCGTCCGTCGTCTTATAGTGGAGTCCGTCTTATAGAGGTGTCCGTTAAGAGAGAGTTGACTGTATTGCAGTAACCAAAATATAATTCCCTGACCTTGCCATCAAGTCTCTATTTAACGTGTTTTTGAAAGTGAGAAAAAATGATCTTCTTCCAGTGGTTTTTCTTAGCGTTTATTCCAATCAGTTTCACTTCAAGCCATTTACAAGCGTGCAATCATACTCTAAGTTTCGTAATAGAAACAAGTCTTGACAAGCACAGCTAAGATTTAAATAGTATTTCACCCCGTTCCTTAAAACATCAGTTGATTACGGCAATGCTGTCAAGTTTGCTTGATATCTGTACTTATTTTATGTCGCGTAGGACACAGCCAATCACAAGGCAACAAAGCCGTTGTATTATTGGCGGTATCGCACACGTGATATGACGAGCCGCTCATATATCAGATAAAATATTTCCTTTTTGATTTCTTGTGGTAAATAATGAGGGTGAATATCCTACTCTTTAGTTTCAATGTCCATGGAGGCGGGTCTCGTGTCAAATTAGAGAAAAAGGTCGAGAACCGAAAAAATAAGAGGTACATCATGAGCGAAAAACTGCAGAAATTTGTCGGAGCTTTCCAAAAAATAACTAAAGATTTCCAAAAAAGGTTCTTGGCTCTTAAACTTGCACTAGCTGACTGTGTATAACACATTCAATACGGCTGACAGAATTTGATATTGAAGATACGCTACTGAATGCACTTAAACATCAAGAAACTCGTACGATATTCCACAAACCAGTCCAAAGCATTGTACTTGTAACTGATATAAAGCGATGGGTAAATAAAAATATACAATCAATATCCTTGAAGTAAATACAAAATGCGTCCATTACTTTCTCTCTGACATTGTTTTCTTGTGTCTTAAAAAAATTGACTTAAAACACTTCACGGCACAAATACCCGAAGGAGAAACGATTTTTTCGAATCTTTGATGTCCAATAACGACGTAACACGAGGACCTTCCGACAGACAGTGCCCGAGTAATTTCGTCCAACCTCAATCCCAGGGTCTTTCTGGCGTTCAAGCCCTGGTAACGAGTATGCATTTTTCTCTGGGTAACATAACTGACCAAGGCATCATAACAGCAGGCTCAAATTCGTTTTTGGCGCTAAATCCCTTGAAAACCACCAAGAGTTCGCCTACAACTTTTCTTATGGGTTCTCGGGAAACAAAACGCAAAGGATCAACCTTTTCTAATTGTGTAAATTAGCTTAGCGTATTCTTATATTTCGTAGTAGCACCGTCACCACCCTATAAAGTTTTTATTAAGTTTTGACATCTTTTTGGCAACTTTTTCACATCTTTTGTTGGTTTCCCGTGGTCTGGCCAATAAATAGCAAGTTTATATTTCGTCTCGAAGGAGGTGCGGTAATTTCCCTCTTGACTGAACGAATAGCTTGGAAAACCATTTAAAAGATGTCGAGTGGTGAACACAAACCGTACAATATGTTTCACTGAAATAAAGCGCAAAGTCTTAAATGAGCAAGCAAGCCTCTTTTTGTTACAATCTACTTGTAAATAATATCAGTAATTACGATGCACAAAAATCACTTTATCTCCAATTGTCTAGTTGCTCAAACTTAATTAACTAGAAAATTTCGCTAGCTTAATGTAATCCAATTTTCAAACTTGGACTTGTCTGCGAAAGCAAGTGGGTTTCGGCGAAAGGTTACTGAACTATTAATTAAATAGAACTAACATACTTCCTTGAGGGAGGCAATCGACTATACTTACTTACTAAATAAAATGATTACTATATCGATTTAACAATTGGTTATAACAGGCTAGCGTTTAGCCGAAGTCAGCCGCTATTGCAACAAGAAAAAAAAACAAAACCAACGCAAGAAAGCGGAACTCTGAGCCGAAATTTGGCTGACAGAAAAAAAGATATCTTTTTTTTAATCCGAGTTTGACCATCCAAACTATTTTACGGGTTTTAAGTACATGTATTTCAAGTATTCCCCTATGAATTGTTTTTTCCTACAAGTCGAGGTTTTAATCGATATAAGCAGTTGAACATAAAAAATCGTCTAAAAAGGATGTCCTAATTCTTTAAACATACACTTTCCGTTTTAGTGGACTTTCTAGTTTACATAAATCATAATAATTATAGTAATTATCTCTTAGTAACTAAAGTGCAGTGGTAGATGACACGTGAATGGCACAAGCTGAGCACGTGATGCGAGCAAGCCCTTCTAAGCGACTGCAGTTTCACCCACTTTGCGCAGGCGCACTTGTCCCCTGTCTCCGTCATCAGTGGAGCTGTAACTGAACTCCATGCGGCCATCTTCCCTAAGAAAAAACAAGATGCAAGAGATTTAGAGAGAAAGAAAGTTAAAGCTCGAGAATTATAGCTGACTTGTACAAGGAAAATAAGGCCTGGTTCACACTAGCGACATAACAAGATAAAGAAAAGTTCAGTTCTTTCCTTATGTCGTTATGCCTATCTGTATGTCATTATATTCCAACTATGTCGTTATGTTATGTTGTTCACACTGGTGACATTAAACATCAATGTGTGTGAACCAGGCTTTAACATGGGATAAAACTAAAGGGACAAATCAGACACCAACATTTTTCCTTTTTGACTACAAAATTAATTTCCATCATTTTCTCCCCTGAGAAATAATTATTAAACACCTAAAAAACATTAAAAAATCACAAAACGTTTTTAGACTTCATCTGACCTGTACGAACTATGAAGACATTTTAAGAAAGAGATAGTGGGAGAATTGTTTTTTAAATTTCTAAATTTCTGCAAGAAGTGACATAAACACAATTTTTTTATGTTGAAGAAATGGGAGTTATAGGAAAATGGGCTATAAAATCGAGGAGGGCGGGGGGAGGCAAACATAGTGGCTTGACTTCCTCATGTAGATTTTTCGTTTAGCTGGGCCATTTCATGCAACACCATGATTACACATGACAAAGTTTAAAGTCGAGGCTTGAAGGTTTAACACTAAAATGTAATATACAAAATAAAATTGTGCTTACTTGTCGGCTGTAATTGCACATAAGCAATGAACAAAGCAGCAACATGAAAATAAAGAAAAAAAAAATCAAATCAGTCAATTTTACTGCAACAAAATACAAATTGTCAATGACAGAGCATCATGTATTTTTGCCATATCAAAGTGGTAAACTTGTTCAGATTCCCACTATTTACTTGTTCACATTCCCACTATTTTCGCTGTGTGCCTAGGGTCCTGTCACAGCAGCTTGTTTTTGAAGCAGTACACATGGAGTGACTTGTCGCTTAAAGACACACTGCACGGCCTAGCTGCCAACGTCACCTCTCCTTACTAAAGACCATACATAATTTGTTTAAATTTTACTTCTAAGAATTTAGTGGTAGATCAAGACAATTCCCCTAGTTGATAATTTTCTATATTCTTTTCACCTATCTGCTTAAAAATGTATCATTATTGTAAGGAGAAATTACATGTAGATGGTCATCACTCTAATGACATTTCACACCTTTTTGCTTCTTCTTCTTAAATTTCTCTGATAAGAAGATGATCAGGAAAAGGACAATGGCTTCAATCAGGATACCAATCACAGGCCACAGTGCACCCAAAGGATCTGAAACAAAATCAACAATTAACCACTGCTATTTAATTAAGGAGAAATAATTATACCCGAAGATCGTTTTTTCACCGCTTTACACGGATTTAACAGAAATATCTTGTTTGTGATTAAACGTAAGCCACCTTACATATTTTTCAGAAATTTGAGGTG
The DNA here is from genome assembly GCF_052425735.1 of Oculina patagonica. Lineage (NCBI taxonomy): Eukaryota > Metazoa > Cnidaria > Anthozoa > Scleractinia > Oculinidae > Oculina > Oculina patagonica. The sequence continues at coordinate 7,991,606 of NC_135758.1, read as the reverse complement.
GCTCTGAAATCACTCTGCAGAATTTTTTTTTTAAAACTTTGCAAAAAGTTGTATCTTAACATGCTAATCATTACTCAATAATAAAAAATGGCAGTCACCGGAGTTGTTTTTGATTTACATGTATAGGTGCTTAAAAGGAAAATTACGGGTGTTTTTAACAGGTTATACTGTTGGTATGGTAACCAGTGACTTCACGAAAATGACCCCAACTTGTTAAGCAATGACTGGACATTTGTTTGATATCCTTATTGTAGCAGCAACTAATAAAGGTTTGTAGTACTGACCCATCAAAGTATAAGTGCCGGCTGGAAAGTTCTGGAAACCATTGTGAGCCTCCTTAACATGTCTCACAATGTTTTTGTTGTGGCAAATGTTGCACAAGATACATGTAAAAATTTAGAATAAAATTCTATTTTTTGCAGCCAATGCGGCAAAACCACAGCAAAGATTAATTTTATGCATTGTCAGGGGTGTTACAATAAGCAATATTTTATGCAACTTGTCTCTCAATGTCACAAACGCATTGCTAACACAGGGATTAGGAAGGACGTGCGCCATGCGCATATGGCGTATAAAGCTACGAAATGGCGCATTAAAAAAGTACTTACCGGGCCTGTGATGCGCCCAAGCCGCCAAACAGCTAGTAAAATATACACTACTTTGTGAAAAGGATTTTAATGCGTAAAATTTTCAGTTTTATCACGAATAAAGAAGCGAAAAACCACGGTGCCTTCGCTCTTTTCGACTCTTTCATCCGCATTCGCTTTATTTTTGTCCCCAGATCCTCAACCCGGACTTTGCTTGCAAACGAGGCTCTCGCTCGAGGCTTTCGTGTTTTTGTCTGTATCGTCATTCTAATAGGCCGCTTTGAATTTATTTGCATCTGTTGTTAGCCTCATTTGTTTAAAGTTAACATGCCTCACAAAAAAGTGTTAAAATTGGACAGCTTTTAGAGAAAATTGTCGACATTTTCCATCACGAACGCCAAGTCCGCCACAACTGAGCAGAATCGTGATCCTGTAAACAATGACGAAAACGAAGGTCTGGTGAAACGACTCATGATCAAAGTGTATCTTCCAAGCAATCTAGTTCTGAGGTCCAGTTCAGAATCTATAGTTTTATCTCAATGATATTGTTAGTTTTGATGGAATAACGTTAAACCTGTATAATTTCATTTGTGTAAGTTACGCAGTACTTATGTAATTTTTATTAGCTATATAAGATCTGTGACTTTGCATTTACACTTTGCTTGAACCAGTGTAAAATACAAGCAATAAAGAATTATGTAACCTTTGTTGAAATTTTTTCTGGCCCATTTATTTACCCTAATGGCCCAAACTTTTTATAAATGGCCCATAACTTTCCAATGACAGGGGCCATGGGCTCATTTGCCTGTTTTCCTTCCTAATCCCTGCTAACAAGTCACACAAAACATTGGCTAGTGTAAAAGTACACCTTTGCTTTGTACAGTGCCATTTCCCTTAACCATAACTATGATTTTGAGGAAAAGGGTCTATGAAAATGTTTATGTCTCAACAAAAATTCCTTTTCTATTCTTGTTGTACAGTGACTACATGTATTAGTAGTTTCTACACATGACCACACTAGTTCCCTACAAATAAGCATAAGTACGATGAACATTTAACTAACTATCTTGCAGCTGAAAAAACATTATAATACACTTAGGAACAGATTTACCTCTGACACGGAGGATGAATTTCTGGCATCCTTCTACACTATCAGAGCAATTGGATGGAAGGCAACAGTAGTAAAATCCACGGTCAGTGTACTGTACATCAGAGATGGTGAGAATGTAAGGGCTGTAAATATTGTCACGATCAATCTTGTAATTTCCATTTGATCCATCTAACATAACAAACAAAACATGTTATTACACGTATTACACCACCATCACAGTTGAGAGGTCCTAGGAAAACAATACATATAGCTCCAAATGAATAATCACTTCAAAGATTTTTACACTGAGGTGAACTTATTTTCACACTACAGTCGAAGCTGTCGTAAGCGGACACCTTCGGGACGCGAAAAAAGTGTCTGCAACTGGAGCTGGCCGCTTACGAGAATGGTTCTCGTAAGCGGCCACTAGAGGTGTAGGGGATAGTTGGCCACTTACGGGAGCTTGCCCAGCTAACATAATGCTAATTATGTAAGTGGTGTTTCGAAATGTAACCGGACGTGGATGACGACAAAACTAACGGGTAACACTGAAATATGGTACTGTAATTACTGTAAAATCATTGTGACGAACGGCGATGTGAAGTTGATTGAAAGAAACAAAATACAGAGGTTGTCAAAAGGATTTTTTGGGGGGTGTCCACTTATGGGAGCTTAAAAACAGAGAAAAAGTCCAAGTCGTTATCTCTGAAATTGTCCGCGGCCGCTTACGGGAATGGCCGCTTACGAGCATGTAAAAATACAGAGTTTGTATGGGAGTTAAAACGGGGTTTCAGACAAGGCGGCCGTAAGTAGAGCTGTCCGCTTACGAGAGTGTCCGTTAAGAGAGCTTCGACTGTAGATGCTTTCGACATTGATGATCCTAGCAGTATGCAGGATGCCTGTCATACTGTATATGAACCTAGTAAACAGCCCAGCTCACCACAAGTCTCTCACAGCTCAGTGTTTATAGAGCAACCAAAATTATTGGTATCTGGGAAGCCATGGGTTCAATTCTCGTCAGGGACTCAGATTTTTTCTTTGTGCCAAGCTCGTAACATAATTGGTAACATTTCATCTTCATCATGTATCGCCAAGCTTAAAATTTACCATCTTTATTATTTATTTCAAACTTGATGCTTTTAACTTTGCTGATCCTAGCAGTATGCAGGATGCGTGTCATAATTATAATTTATGAAGCTACAAATGTAGTTTTAATCGCCCAGCTTACCATGGGACTTAGAGTTTTTCTTTGTTCCATGCTCATGACATAATGAACAAGCCATATTTATTTGATTAAGCGCCCACTTCAAATTTAAGCGCCCACCCTGAAAGCAGGAAAAGTTAATAAGCGCCCAGCCTCGAATAAGTGCCCACCCCCACCCCAGTAAGAAGGTGAACTACTAAGAGACTTCCCCGAAGACCGAATTTTCTTAGTATTATACAGAAACTTTCAATGAACAGTGAAAATTTTGCTTTGGTACACCTTCACGTTTTGTTATAAAATAAACTTACTAGTTACTTGCTGAAAATAGTGAAAATTTAATAAGTGCCCAGCCTCAAATAAGCGCCCACTCTCAAGGTCCAAAAATTAAATAAGCGCCCAGGGTGCTTAATTGAATAAATAAGGTAAATTCCATCTTTGCCATTTGTCATGATTCAAACCTTCACCAAATCAAAACAAAAGATCAATCAGACTTACTAATGCAAGACTGTACAGAGTCCTCGCTCTTCTTCTTAACTTTCCATTCAACCTCTAGAGGAAATCCTCTCGCAGCACACCGAAATGACACGTCTTTTCCCTTGAACGACTTCTCCTCAATATCCTCCTTGGGTGCCGGAAGCCACGGCTCAACTAAAATGAATGAAAGCAGTACATGTGGGAAGTGCATTTGAGGCACAGTAGCCTAGTGGTTAGTATGCTGGAGTCTGGTCTGGATTTGAGCCCTGCTCATTCTCGTCTCCATAGCCCTTTCCGTTTCTCTTAGCTGGTGGGGTTTTGGCACAAGAAACAGAGAAGGATGGATTTTGACAAAAAACAATCAATCAGTTTTGTCTGCCTGTTCAGTTTCTAGTGCCGTAGCTTAATGTACAGATCTGTACTGAGACAATAGACATTAAAGAACAATTGTTCAGTAGCCTGCGAATACAGCCACCTCTCGTTCGCATCCCGCAACGAAGAGCGAAACGCGAAGAGAGACGTCTGCGATTCATGGCCAGAAGTTCCATACTGATGACGTTACCGCTAATTAGATTTCCCCACACCGCACGCAGTTGGTCTTCCATAATTATACTTTCGTTCTCAGCCGCTCATTACTTGCTTGATCACAAACACTTTCAAGGCAGTCAAGGACACGTTTACAGCGGATAACTTCATCGCAAAAATTAGGAATCCCTATATGAGTTGTACATAATATTTGGAAAAATAAGCTGTGAAATCACTAAATGACATTGATTGTTTTGGAACATGAGCGCATCTCTCGGAGGTATTGGGCCATAAATATACTGCAACGATCATAACAATTCTACTGAAAGACACTTAGTTTCCTCTTACCCTGTTCTTCGTTAGATTCTGCTTTTCTGTAGCATTTATTCTTTGGTTGAGAATCGTTCAGGTTATCTGTATTTCACATTTTTGTTGCTTGTTGGTTTTGCCGGCTGCCTTTATGTCAATGTTAGGTGTCAAAATTGATCTATTTTTAACAGCTGCAGTGGCGCATCCTTTCTGTACTTTGAGGTCGTTTGTCTGGTTCATAAAGCAGTTTCTTTTGTCTCCCATTTACATATGAAGCGAGAAATTACAGAAATTGTAGAGGTAAAGCTTGAGAGTAGCTTCACGATCCTTCCCCCGGTCAACTTTTAGTCTGCAATAACATCCGTTTTTTTTCCGTTCGTGTAATCACATGAGTGGTAATGAAGTGTTATATTTCGCATACATTATGTAAATTAGCTAGCTGACCAATCAGCGCTCCTGTCCGGATTCTGGACAGATTTACGTCATCAGTATGAAATTTCTGGCCGTGAATCGCAGACGTCTCTCTTCGCGTTTCTCTCTTCGTTGCGGGACGCAAATGAGAGGCGGCTGTATTTGCAGGCTAATTGTTCAGTAGTTTTATAATTGTTCAGATTTGTATCCACACCAGTATAATGTAACACCACTGAAAATTAATTGTTAACTGTACCTTGATATAATATCAAAGTTTTCGATATAACGAACAAATTTCCTCAGTCCCTTGGCACTTTGTTAAATTGAGGTTCCACTGTCTCATGACATACTCCTTTAATCACTTAAGCATACATTATTGATTTCAGTTGAAAGAAACCATGTGGAGAAACAAGCTAGCTACTCACAAGATATTTTTTTCTAATTTAAAATTAGAAAAAAAAAACTGGGATTCCGTTTTCCCACTGGAATGTACTAAACCGCTTTTCCGGGAATTTGACCGCTTAAGATTTGAGATCAGAGACTTCAAAATGGCGTCTTCGAATCGTGAAGTGAAGGAAAAGAACTCTATAAAAACATGAAATGAAGACGTGCGAATCAACCATTTTTCACCATATTTTGATTGACTAAGAAGACGCTCTTTCCAAGAGTTAGATTTTGAGGCCATTTTAAAAACTTGAAAGGAATTATTTTCACAATTAATTTGTTAATGGTGAATGGCTCGAGTTATTGAAGACCTCTTCAAACCTCTGATTCCAACATCAAAGCCGTATGGACTCAAACTGTGCTACCGTTTTCTACAGTCAAGTCTTCAGTGCGGGTGAACAACGCGGTAAGAGTTGTACAAACTTTCCATTAATTTTCTGCTCTTTTTTGAATGAAATAAATGTTCTAATTTAACATGATGTTTTTGTCTAGGATTTTCTTGCTTGTGTTGTAATTTTTAGAATACACTTGAGATAAGATTTGCAACCTACATGTACTTATGCTAGAAGCTCTACATTTACATGTACATTTACATCGCACCATTCAAAAGAGAGCACGCTGTGTATAGAAATGTACTTACTGTGAATCACAGTGTCATCTGACACATTGTATTGTTTGACATTTCGTAGCAGCACTTCCAGCAGGCAGGTGTAATGTCCTCCATCTGTGACCTTGACTTTTTCAATTTTCAGTGGACCAAGTGTGTCCTTGGCTTCTTGTGGGTCAGGATTTCGCACACTTTCCAACAACTCGCCATCTTTAAACCACGAAATCCTCTTCAGTGGGGTGGAAGCTTTATTTCCTCTTTCAGTCAAGTTACAGATGAGTGTGACATCATCATCATGTTGCAAGACACTGATATCAGGGACAACGACTTGGGGAATTTCATCTCCTAAAAAAATCAGCAAGAAAAATGTCACTAAACGAAAAATACCAAAATTGCAGTCAGGAGTTGACATTAATGCTCTTTATAAATTGTGACGCTGACTTAGTTGAGCGTAAACAACGCTCATAATCTACATGTTGTACTCAAGACGTTTCGACCGAGAATCTTCGGTCTTCTTTGGTTGTTAACATGGCAGAAAAAGCAAAGGCTTTTTTTAACGGTTTCACATTTTGTACGTGCGTGTGAGTGACTAATACAAGTACATGTGAACGCTGCGCGAGACTATGAACATTATGAGGGATGTCTATGTGTTCATTTCCCGCATTCTGGTCTCTCTGCGAATGCCACGCTTCTAGGAAAAGTCTCTTGTGGTAATCGCCTGACTTGTCCACCACCGCTGCATGATTGAAATCCATATCATGGCCAAACTTGTTCGCGTGTTGCGCGATCTTAGAGTTTGTGTCGCAAACATGGACTGCTCTTTGATGTTGTTAGACATCCCTCATGTATATAAGTCACTTACATAATTTTCATAGTCTCGTGCAGCGTTCGCGTGTACTTGTATTAGTCACTCGCGTGCACGTACAAATGTGAAACCATTAAAAAAAGCCGTCGCTTTTTCTACCATGTTAACAACCGAAGAAGACGGAAGATTCTTGGTCGAAACGTCTTGAGTAGATTATGAGCGTTGTTTACGCTCAAATAAGCCAGGGTCAGAATTTATAAAATGTCACTAACTTGAACACAACTTCTCAAACTCATTTATTATTCATCAAGTTAAAACTAAGAAAATCACAACCGTGAAGGAGGTTTGGATACCCAGTCTGAATTAGCATAGATTTTTTACAATTTTATTACTCTGTTTACTTCTTAGCTTTTGTTTTGATCGAGAAGATAATATCAAACACTCGAGACAGTGTTTCATCAGCTATTTACAGCAGAGTATTTTAGACAAACTTTGAGGTGTTAGGAAATCAGATCAAACTTCCTCTCACGTCCTTGGTATTATAATTATCTGCTCAATGAAAAGAAAAACTACAGAGAAAATGGAGAAATAAAATCATAAAAAAACCTATTGCTAATTAAGATCAGTTTTCCAAACCACTGATGCGGTTATGGTTTCCTTTGTTTTGACTTGATAAATTTATTAATCAGTTTGAGAAAGAACATTCATAACTGCAGAAATGCAAGTTATAAAAACACTTTTCATACACATGTTTAAAGCACACATCAATTTAATTTGTTTATAGCATACACACACAATGTACATAAATACTGTAGTTACTTTGAAATGGTCAGGTTTAAGAAGTTTTCCTCTGTCTGGAAATACATGTACATGTACATTTAAAGTTGACAGAAAATCAGACTGTTCCTAAATATCCACAGAATGTGTACAATTGACATTGCTATCCTGAGAAACTACCGTTGCACATCTACGGCTATAATAGTGGGTAACTTAAACAAAGGTACCAGTAAAATACATGAATTCTTAACTAATCTTTTTGTTAATATTGAGCGAAGGAAAAGAAAATGGGGAGAGAAAAGTTCTCAGGTGTTCTGCATGTTACATGATTGTATGCATTCTCGTCCCCAGAGCTGGCCATCTCATCTTAGCCGGCAAAGCCTGTGCAAGAGAAACAAGTGTTTCTGGAGACACATGGATTGATTGTTTTGATTGGCTGGATGTTAACAAAAGGAACAGCCAATCAAATGAACTGTTTTAAGATCCCTTTGTTATCCAAGAGTTTAAAATGGTTGATTTGTTTGGCTAGATTTGAAACTCTCTTTGTTAAAATCTAATCAATCAAATCATGTGTCCCAAGAGCCACTTGTTTCTTGCGCACAGGCTACAGCGGCTAATAATAATAATAATAATAATAATAATCATTTCTATAGCGCTATTTAGCTAATCTTTCATAGCGCTTTACAATCACTATGCTAAAAAATAAAAATAAAATATAAAAAATACCTAACTAAATTAATCTATTGAGCTAAAATATCTATACATGCAGAGAGTGAAGTTTTAAAAGTTAAAAATTTAAAAACTAAAAAAAAACTAAAAGCTAAGAGGGACAAGCGGCTCTGGGGACGAGAATTTTCACAATAATTACTCACAAAATATGCACAAGTGCAGTGCAGGACTTACTTGTGATGACGCTAACACTAAAGCCATGCCTTGATCTCTCGTTGACATCACCAACCGCATATGCATGGCACTCGTAGCTTCCTAGTGCTCCATACAAGCTGTCGTCTTCCAATGTCACATTTTTGATCTTCATGGTGGCAGATAGCTTGGTTTTTCCATCTGCAAGTTACATGTAAAGTGTTAGATGTCTCAAGCAGTTGTACTGTATAAAATTGGGTCTACTGACAACATGTAGAGGCGACAAATGTGGAGGAGGGTCACAAATGCTATTTTGGTTCATTTTTCATGTACATGCATGCAAATAATTATTTTATTCTCTCAATTATGAACAGCAAAACTTTGTGCATAATATTATTTTCTAAAATACTGACAAAGACATGGGGTGCTTACCATTTGTCAGAAAGAACCAGACCAAGAGAGATGCCACTTACCATTAATAATTCAGTTTTTTTTTTCCTGTTGTTTTCTGTTAATAGGAGGCTGGAACTGGAAAGCCGTGCAAATGGTAAGAGAAATTCCATTTGGTTCGTTCCAACCTTTGGAGCCGTCCATTAGTTCCAACTAAAAATTCCGGAAAATTAACCTAACCATTTGCGTTCCAAACCTAAATGCCAGGTTTTGTGGCTAAATGGTAATGTAAGCACCCATGATATGGGTTTTGTTGTGATAAGTTTCCAGTTTTACTCTTTGAGCGGAAGATATACTGTCTGCACAGGGCTCGAGACTAACGGTAGCCAACTAGCCACAGGCTAGTAGAAATGCAGTTTTGGCTGAAGGTTCTGGGCTTTCACTAGCCAAAATTGCAAAATAAAATTCAGGAATGATTGGAACAAAACCATACACGAAGACAGTTTGTTAGGAAACAAGGCAGGTAAAAGTGAAGGTAGCAACGACATTAATTTTAGTAGTTTTAAAACATATTTTTAGAAACAAACCCTTTAACATGAGTAGAAAGTCTTAAAAAAAACTGTTACTTTTATGAAACATCGAAATCAACACCGAGAGAACAGAACTCACAAGTACACCGTTATCATATATACAAAATTATCAGACTGTGGACAAGCTGAAATTACCAAAAAGCAACATAAAATTACCCTTTAAGATAATGATAACACAGCCAGTGAAGACAAAAAAAAGTTCCTCTGCTAAACCTAACTTAGCTTGAGAATTCTGGCTAGTAGAAAATTGGTTTTGGCTAGTGACATCAAAGCTGTCACTAGCCAATTGGCTAGCTAGCAAAAAAGTAAGTCTCGAGCCCTGTACTGTGGCATACAATAAACTAAATAATAATAATTATGTGCTCACACCTTCTATGTCTGTTCGGCTTTCAAAGTGCAAGTTGGGATTTATGGTTGAGTTGAGTGGTTTGTAGTTATTAAACTCATCTCTCCTCTCAAACAGGATTTTCTCAGGGGTTTTAGTTCCACTTTTATCAAAAGCAACACATGTCACCTCTGCTGAAGTGAACTCAAGTGGATAAATGTTTTCTGGAAAGGGCTCCACAATTCCAAAAAGTGACTCTGAAAGAAGAAGATGAAGAAAATGCATTTATTACATGTTCAGTTGAGTCACCATAACTCAAATAAACCTTCAAGTTAGTCATGGGTCGCACTATAGACTTTTTATGCTCTTCTCGCCCATAAGCTGTCATGCAAATATGCCGGGACATATCAACCACAAGGGTCAAGGTGGTCGCACATATGCGACATAAGCGATAAATGATACAGGACTGGCAATTTTTTAAATTTTCTTGTGCAAAAAAGCGCCAAACGGTTTTGTTAGCTATAAGGTTGGTGTGCGTTATGTGTCTTGTTGCCGACTTTTCTCCAAATCAATTTACAAAAACCTTATTGGTTTGTATGCTTTGAACAACAAGATTCGCTGATGGTAAATGTTGGCTATTGCTGCTGTATATCCCATACTGAGAGTACTGAAAAGCTTGTGAAAATTCGTATGGATTGAAGTTGCCCATGTTGTAGAAATCCTGGAGAATTTTTAAAAGCGCCTTTCAATTTTAACTCAGGAGCTGTGCACAAGAGGCATCTTTGCAGTCTTGCAAAAGTTCAATTTATTTCAGGTTTGATTGATGTTGCGACAGTAGAAAAATAAAAATTGTTTTTTTAAGGCCATTAGGCAAGATATGACCTGCTCCGAGGCAGTACATCGGCTTCCTTTGATTTTATGGTGTCGCAGCCATAGTTATGTCTGGTCTTGACATAAGGGTCGCACATGCCGTGAGCATGCGATGACAGAAGTTATGTCCAGAATAATAAACATCAAACCTGTAAGTGCGACCCCTGCCTTATTGGGAGTTTGAGTTATCAAGAGCTGAGATCAAATGACCGTAAACACAGAAAAAAGGTGTTTACTGTTTTTCTATTCATACAGTGCAGTGTACATTTTTATAAAATTTAATTACACTATAGAGAAGTCAAGTGAAAATGGAACAGTACATTTCAAAATAACTGTATAAATCAGTGCCTTGAACACTGCACTTCAAGAGACAGACAAGATTTATTGACATTTTCAAGAAGGAGTGTAGTTAAATGTACCCTAAATCAGAGAAACCTGAACTGAAGTGATTAAGTTTTCTGTAATAAAAAAAGCACAACGATTGCTTATGGCTACTTGTCATGCATTGACAGAAATGGTTCAGGTTACCGTGGGTAAAAATATATAGAAAATGACCTAAAGGGAAATGAAAATTGCTTTGCTTTAGCAGGGGATTCAAGTATCAAGGTTTTGAGTTACCGAGGGTAAAATTACAGTAAATGTATGAAAGAAATCCGGGGAAAATCGACTTTGGTTTGAGTTAGCACAAGGTTTGAGTTAGCACGAGGTTTGAGTTACTGAGGGTTCAAGATAATCAATAATAAAATAATAAATTTACAATTTATAAAAATTTATAAATTATGTGCCTTTTCCATAGAAATATGCTCAAAAGCGCGTAAGTTATCGGGCATTGCTGTATGTCTCTTAGCTCAGTGGTTAGAGTGCCCAACCAGTATCTTGGAGGCCATGAGTTTGATTCCTGTCGGGGACTCGGGTTTTTTTCTTTGTCCCATGCTCATGAAACATTTCATCTTTAAAACTTATTTACCGAGCTTCAATTTTACCATCTTTATTTATTAGAGTTTGTTTTCTCTGACCTCCATTTCAGCTGTCAAGCTGTAATAAGCACAGTTCTGCACTGACAGCAACATCAGCATAGTGTTTATGAAGTGAAATTATGCGTTACATGACACAGAGAGAAAATATCACTTCTTGTTTATTTTTTACATGTAAACTTGCAACGATCCAAATACACAACTAATAAAAAGCTTTCAGATCTAAAAGACCTTAAAACATGGGAATTAATTCAAGTCTTCGTTACATTTAAAACTAAGCAGTACCCCCCTTTTTTTTTTTGGGTTTTTTTCCTTTTTTTTTTAATTTAAATAAGGAAATTGAGGTTTAATTTCTAGGTTCTTACACGCGGGTTTTTACTGTACCTCAAAATACTAACGGAATAAGAACAATAGAAATGAAATTCCTGTTTAGCAAAAATAAGCTTACCTTTTCAGAAGTTGTTACGTACATCGATATAACAAATTTTTCTGACAATCGTTCCACAAAATATTATTTTTAATTCGATAGTCCTTCCTTGTACATCACCAAAGATTTTGATCCCAAAGCCAGCAGAATATAAATCAGATGCTTGGAAATCGTGCAAAATACATGACAATCACTTGCAAGCACGAAGCCTGTCGAATGTTCGTCACGCCAATTTGGCCTGTGCCAATTTCAACACCAAGAACCGACAATTTTCGAATCGTCTTTTAAAATTTCAAAGGAAATTGAAATCGAATAACTTTCAATCACTACTGACGGTTCGAAAAACCGCTTCATTATTTATAAACACCACAATAAAACCCATCTTATAGCCACATTCAAAATTTGCATTGGCAGAAACTCAATTATTTTCTATAGCGATGCTTTCATACATGTTTTGACAGAAATTCCGAAACAAAGATCAACCTCGGCGTAAAGATCTCTCCATATAGTCGTAAATGTTTTCTTGACATTTAGCTTCACTGAGGAAAAATCGAGATGTTCTAAATCGTCGCTTCAACCTTGCAAAATAATTCGAATCGGCATGTTCTTGTCGCCTTCTTCGGCCTGTTGTTAATTGCATGAGAAGATTTTTAGGAGCCACTTGTGCTCAGTTTTAGTGAGAAAATTTCCTTCGCAGCTATCGCTTCATTTACTTAAGAATAGTAGTAACACATTCATCCCTACCTTGAGCCCTTATTGCAGGACAAATCGCCAAAACTAGAAACAATATTCTAGCACGGTCGGCCATCTTGCAAGCTCTTTCTGTCAACCGCACCTCCTGTGAAAATCACTCGACCGAGGTCTCCAAGGAGAAAACAGCCTCCGGGCAAACGTGAAAACGAGGCAAATTTTCATTTCTTTCCAGGGACTTTTGTGTAGGCTTACATGACCGAGTACCCTCCCAAGATTTCAAGGTATTTTTTTATTTCTTTCTGCGGCTTTCTCGCGTTATTAGAAGAATTAAGAAGAGCGAAAAACCTCTAGGATGAAGGCCAGATTCAGCACAGACGAACCTTTAAATATATGCACGTAAGTTTCAAGACGCACGTGGGAGATACACGCGTACGCGAGGGGGGAATGTTTCTCTCCTCGCGTGCCTTGTGCTCGCGCGCGTGCACTGCAACTCGCGCCCTATACTGACAAAAATATTAAAATGATAAAAAAAAGGAAAACGTGAAATTTGTTAATCTTTAATTTATCGTCTCAAAATTCCAGAAGCAAATAGATCATTTCACTATCCCGGCTAGCGCTAGCTACCGTCGTTTTGAAACTGAAGACAATCATTTAACGAAATACGCACATTGTTTATTTGGCAGTCCATTGCAAATAACTGTACGTATAATAAAACAGCAAATTTTCGAATATCATCAAGTCCGTAAGCTAAATTAATATTTTTGGCGAAAGATTTTACTCTTTTAAACTTAAAATTTAAGTGATTTATCCCGCCGGTGATTTATACACATTGGGAACGAGCTTTCAGCAGTTTTCTAGACATTTGTCTGTCAATCGACGTCTCGGCAATGGACTTTGCTTCAGCGATCTGCTGACAACAATGACCTGGAAAAAAACAGCGGTGCGCTCTAACCCCGAATAGACAGAAGGACAGGCACGGACGATATAAAAACCAGCTAACAATCACATTTGATCATAAATTATTTTTTCGGATGCATTGATTTATTTACGAACTTCGAGAATTTCGGAGTATCGGTCTCACGAAAAATGTTTTATCGTCGGACTTGAGTCGTATTTCTACTACTGACTTTCTGAAATGTCGGCCACGACAATAGCAACGAAATCGTCCTTTGTGTTGGAAACAGTTTACGCAAGATTACAGTAAAACCCAATATTCTTACCTCACAACCTCACATAAAAAATAAATCCAGAGCGAACAGGCCAAAGGAATGTAATATGCACATGCGAAGTGCACTTGTCCCCCAAACCTCTCTTAGTGCAGACAAAGCCAGATAAAACGTCATCCCTCCTTCTAATATTTTCTCCTTAGCAAGGCAGGTTATGGAGACGGTTTGCGTAGCATGGAAACAAGACATTTGTTTTGTGTTCCGCTCGTTTGCTCGCCCAAGAAACATGAGCAACAATGTATCTTCGTTTGTCATGGCCTTAATATTTAAAGAGAATTGTTTGGTCACGAAATCACATAGGTACGTCACGACATGGATCACGCACGTGATTGAAATGTGACCATGAATGTTTCCACCCACGTCCATCGACCAAAGGTCAAATGTGCCAGAAAAAAAAAATACAGCAAAGACTTGTCAAAAGTCTGATACACCTAATCTACGTGTTCATCTTTGTCTCTGATGGAGTAACGAGCATACAAAACGATAAACCGTCATGCCGTCTGAATCAACGCCGGGTATAAAAAGTTAATAGAGAGCTTAGAAACGGAGGGAGATACATTAAGAACACATAACAGTGATCATGACATAAAATGAGGTGAGAAAATGACTAGATGACTTAGTATACACAAGCACCAACTTAAATTGTGTTTGGGCGATTGGGTTTTCAGCATTCGATTCCTTTCTCTTCCTTTTTCCATCTTTATTGTTTGTAATCGGAATCACTGTTTGTAGGCGGGACTTTGGATTCCAGTTCTACTTCTTGTGCAGCGACTCAGTGGCGACTGAACTGATTTCGATATCGTTTTTGGCCCTCGTCACATAGATGTTGAAAAACCAAAACAACCTTTTGATAAGAAAGGTCAGCTTTTAGTAGTCCATACGAGGTTGCCTTGTCAGTTTAATGTAATTTTTAAAAACAATCAAAAAGAAAATGACGTCTAATCGATTCCCACACAATCTGGGATGGAGACTAATGGTGGATTTCCACTGACGCGTAATTTTTTACGTGCGTAAAAATTAGAGACAATGTATGAACGGCTTGCGTACACGTTTACGCAGGCCTTTCATACATTGTCTCTAATTTTTTTCACGCACGTAAAAATTTACGCGTCAGTGGAAATCCACCATAACTGAAATTTTGGACCGAAATTTGCAACGTTCAGTTTTGTTAAAACAGTTCATTTTCTTTGTATATCATTTTTTTCTCTGGAAACGTGGTCAGAAGCGGTAGATTGGAAGAGAGGATGCGGAGATAGACCTCGAGAGATATTCCATCTGATTGAGGCGGAAAAAATTTATTTTCAAAATTGCAACAGTTGTGTATCTTGTCTCTCAAATAGTAGAATAAGCATCGATAGCGTGCCCTACGTCTCCTTTCAAGATTGTAGACTGTGAGTTACTAATCTGGAAAGCACTTTTCCTTCTTTCTATGGCCTCAATAATAACTTACCATCAAACATACCGAACACACAGTCATTGTGCATAATTGTAGTGTTGCAGGCCAGGTGAACACCTCGCCTCCGAAAAGCCTCCCTCCTATGGGATATCGCTGCGACCCAATCGAGGTACCCGCGAAACGAACTGGAAGCTATTTAAAGTTGCCGGTAACTAGCTACAGAAAGTCGAAGTAAGGAAGATATGTTTTAAGACTTACAGCGATTCTAGGATTCATCAATGTGGATGCTTCGAAAACTGGGCACCGCCATTCAGAATTGAGGCAAGAGAAGATTTTGTTTTCTGGTTCTGTTTTTGTGTTGTTGTTGTTGTTGCTGCTGTTGCTGTTGTCAATCACGCATTTTGAATGAACTTAAAGTACGATTTGTTTGTTTTGATGCTTTTTTTCGGGCGTGGAGATTATAGACATGTGAAATATACCTTTTGAAGGGCGCGGCAGTTGGATATGGGGTAACATTTTCATCTCGAGCTCTCGCAAAGTTGATTGCATTTATAACCAGTTGCTCATTTAACGGTTGCAACATTCTGCAATTGTTGCACAAGCAAGTTGTCTGAACTTGCAACGCCGATTTGACCGTTTTCCGTCGCATGCCATTGCAGGTTCACATTTTTTATGCAAAGCAAGTCTTTGTTTTGAGCGAACTGCGAGACAAACTAGCTAGTCGCATGAAACGTTAAAACATCCTATATAAACAATGCTATGTAATTATGGGAACAACAGAATCGGCTGCCGATCCCAGGGAAAGTTCATGCATGCAGCATTTTCCGAGCTTTTCCCGGCGCCGTCGGGGACCGACGATAGCATGTGCTGACTGTGAGAACACACCTTCCTGCATGTACGCAAAAGGGCGTCCTGCCGAACGATCCGCATTAGGTCACTAATTTTAATGTTTTAATTGCTCCTTTCCCGATTCGATCTGCAACAAAAATGCACTTTATTCATACAACAGACCGTTAAATCACAGATTTTCTCGGCGATGTGATAATAAGTTTTTTTGGCTCTCTAGACTATTTCTGCAATGTCTCTATAGCACTTCAACTCTGGGGGAAACACACGCTTGCTACGGGAAGGCCAGGATCTGTTACAGGAATATTATCATCGAAGACCAACTAGAACAGGCAGACTTGAATCCAACATAAGGTTTAATCCAACAAACATAACCACCGGCAGTAAATTAACGGGATGTTCGTCTAACCGGCGTCCCACCACCGGGGGAGTAACCCAAGGATAATTTACAGTGCAGTTCTACTTAAGCGGAAACTGCAATGTTAACACATTAGGTAATGTCATAAAATAATCTAACTTAAGAATTATCCAATACATTTCACAAAGGCCTATTGGCTATAACAGAATTTCACTTTTACAAAATTAATCACTTACAAAGCAGTGCAGGTAGATAACAGTTATACAAAAGGCTAGTGCGGGTTCCGTTACACTTCAACGCTAATTTCAGTTATGATCTTCAACAAAACAACAGGTGACTGCTACGGTTAATGAACTGGAACATTAACCTGCTACATGTATTTCAAAACCAAAACAATAACTTCTATGTTGGAATTTTCTATGTTTTTATCAGCGAATGCGAATAACTAAAATCAAACTAAATCATCGTAATTTCTCTCCTCACATTCCTCCAACCTTAGCTTGAAACTCTCCCGAGTCAAGCAATAAAAAAACCAACAATTCCACATTAAACCACTCCTAAATAGCGATGCAATACTTATTGACATGTATGTTTGCCGGTTATTGAATTTTAAATTTTTGTATTTGATTTTCGTGCCTGGACCGTGGCATAAACCGAACAAGCCCAAATATACTGGCCTCGGGGGTCCAATAAACCAAACGCTTTATCATTTGATCCTCTGTCATCTTAACAACATGTAACTTATTTTCGGTAACTAACCGACTCTACTTTCTTTTGGGTAGTAAGGCAAAACAAATTCTTAATAGCTATCCTAACTTCTCATAGATTAACGAGATGTGCCTTGTAACTACTTCACTTTTTCAATGCTTAGTCTAAAATTACTTTCATAGATCCTTTTGTGATCTTTCCTGAATTTTGTATTACGTTATGAACTTTGGGTTCCTTGTGTGACTTGGACAGCAATCTCTTGTTCCTTCTACGAAGTATGATACTTTATCCACTTCGGCCACCTGTAGTGCGAGAAACAGTTCATGCATGTAACAACTCAACGGCTGCGTCGTCAGATGTTTCTTGCCTAAACATCTTTTTAACAGTGTGACCAGGGCAACTGGTACCTGTTTTCTGTGTGAACGGCGGGAATTTTTCTTTCTCCTCGTCGCTTGATTGGTCGTCAGAGTCGCTAACGTTTCCTCTGCTGCCAATTTCTTCTGAACTTGAAGTGTCTGTATCCCTAAAACTTTCCTGAATTTTGTCCTGAAGGGTTACTCTTCGCGGAAAATGTTTATATATGTCAGCGGGCGAGGTACTAACTGGTACCTGTAGACCACCTGCTGTAGGGACAGTTTCTTATAAATTATCCGTAATTTCCTCTTGTTGTTGTCCTTTTTCTGTAGTTTTATTATAAATTGTTCTCTGGTTGCGATTTTCTTCCACTGTTGATGAACTTGTTTCTTGTTCACAATAAATGTCGTCGACGCGCGTCGCCGAAAGTCCACTAGCACTTACGTCAAGGCTAATGTCAACCGTTTCCAAATTTGTACGGTTTAAAGGAGGCCTCTCTTCGCGAGAGTCGGGTGTGTCCCTACTAAAATCTTCTCTTCGCAACTCGGTAGCTGATTCACTCTGGTCAAATGACAAATCGCAATTTACACAAGCATCAGCCTTACCCTTCGGGGTACTTGTGTGTGAATACAAATGTTTCTGGCTTCTCAAGTAATACGGTTTACTGTTCTTCTTGAAAACTTCTTCATGAATCAAATTTACTGCACTTACTTGGGCGATCCTTCGTTAGTCGCTCCAAGGGGTTACATTCCGTTCTGGACTGCTCTAAACGTCTTCTGATAATTCGCTGTAACTACCACTCTTCTCGGCACCACTGTGATAATAAGTTTTTTTGGCTCTCTAGACTATTTCTGCAATGTCTCTATAGCACTTCAACTCTGGGGGAAACACACGCTTGCTACGGGAAGGCCAGGATCTGTTACAGGAATATTATCATCGAAGACCAACTAGAACAGGCAGACTTGAATCCAACATAAGGTTTAATCCAACAAACATAACCACCGGCAGTAAATTAACGGGATGTTCGTCTAACCGGCGTCCCACCACCGGGGGAGTAACCCAAGGATAATTTACAGTGCAGTTCTACTTAAGCGGAAACTGCAATGTTAACACATTAGGTAATGTCATAAAATAATCTAACTTAAGAATTATCCAATACATTTCACAAAGGCCTATTGGCTATAACAGAATTTCACTTTTACAAAATTAATCACTTACAAAGCAGTGCAGGTAGATAACAGTTATACAAAAGGCTAGTGCGGGTTCCGTTACACTTCAACGCTAATTTCAGTTATGATCTTCAACAAAACAACAGGTGACTGCTACGGTTAATGAACTGGAACATTAACCTGCTACATGTATTTCAAAACCAAAACAATAACTTCTATGTTGGAATTTTCTATGTTTTTATCAGCGAATGCGAATAACTAAAATCAAACTAAATCATCGTAATTTCTCTCCTCACAGCGATGACCTGTGATAGTGCCTTTTAAAAAGCACTTCAAAAAAGTAATACCTGTGTTCTTTTTCCCAGTGAGTCAATTACAAGTTAACAAAATTCGCGTCCTGACCCATGCATCACAAAAAGCTCTGTAAAAGTAATTTTCTTTCTTTTTTCAGGGGTTGAAAGCGGTGATTTTCGCGGAAAATCGATAACATGTTATTTTGATAACCCGGGTCTATCGATTTGTTTCTTTTTAATTTTTTTTTTCATTTTCTTTTGTTATTTGTATTATCTTGCACTATCCTAGCCCAGAGGTTAATGCATTAAATGCGTTGTGAACGAGACTAAAAACATTTGAAGTCGGGTTGAGTTTGTAGCTGTCTTAAATCAGTTGATAACAAATGTCAAAATCGTTGAACGTGCAGAAACAAATGAAGCTCACCCAATCTAGGAAATATAACTCGATACTACCCCTTTATATCGGAAATATTAAACCTTGAATAAAGAAAACTAAAGAGTGAATTCGAAATTAAAACTATTTTATTCCCGGCTATGAATAAGGCAACAACAACAAATCACATAACTATTATGCTAAACAGCTTTGTTTTTAATTATTCCATTGTTTTAAAAGCTGCAAAATCAGCCACTAAGAATCGAGCTTTTCAAGAGTCTGTCATCGCTGTTTTTACAAGAACAGCGTAGACAATTCAGGGGTTTAGACACGTTAAGCTTTGTTGTTACATTTTCTCGCTCCGAGCGGCAAGAACAAGAACAGGAACAACAGAAATGGCAAATTGCGCGCTTTTTTGCAGCCTGGTTTTGTTGGTTTACATTTGTAGATCTGCGGAAGGTAGGTTTAATTATAGAAACGTAACTATATGTACTCATGATCTTCTAAAAAGGCAAATAAATGTCGGATACAAAAATCATTCAAAAATTCACTTCAAAAAATTCCCTCTGTAGATTCAATATCGTGCAAGTATATTTTACTAAACCCTTTTTGCGTGCGGTTGTAGTTCAGAGTTTTGCTAGCTGTCGAGTTAAATCGGCGAAATTCTAGTTCTAAAAATAATAATTGTCCTTTAATGGGAGCTTTTTTTTAAAAAAAATAGGGGATTTTTCAAAGGGATTTGTGCACGATGAAGCATCTTTTGCTAATGCTTGTCAACATGTATGTCTCAGTTTCAATATCATACGCGAGTAGTCCAATTTTCCTCTAGCTTCTGCAACGCTAGGGCTAGTTTTAACAACTTTAATATAAACTCCAACGCAATGCAAAGAAAACTCAAACGTTTTCAGCTGCGATTTGCACAAATTGTGTTCCTTCACATGCACGTGTGTCGTGACATGCATGTGCGCTTCGAAAAAAATCACGTCAGTATTCAAGAAATGATCACACACAAGTTAGCAATATATTATACTCAAAGCAATTACCAATTCAAGTCTTCAGCTTTTTTTACATTTGACCATTTAAACACTTGGAGGTTTAAGGGGTATGGTAATTGCGGGGATGAAATAAAACATTAATTTAATATTTTGTTTATGTTCCGATCCATTTAACTACCGATTTTTAGTGGTTTCCCCCTTTTCTTCATGCACACAAAATATCGTACAGCGACATCACCGATGCTGAATAACGTAATTTAACTCCAACTTGCCTAGGTTTACCATCATAGCGCAGTTTTATGTGAAAAATATACGACTAAACTAGCATTGTCAAAAAACTCATTCAAGAAAATTAGTTGGCTTAGAATTTATTTTTCTTCGAAGATATACTAACATGACGTGACAGGTTGTCTCATACTCAATTCGTTCGTGTCATGCCAACATCAAATCTTTCCCCATATCTAAATAATGTTATTGGCTGGGCTAAAACAAGTTTTTGCATATGCAATGTTTCTTTATGATGACTTTTTAAAGTTAAAATCAATCTCTGGTTTTGCAGTTTAAAGATTGTTGCAGAGCTTGCGAATATTGCTACTGTGGGGTGGCTATAGCTATAGCTTCAATAGCATTTATGTTAAACATGAAAAAGTAGAATATAGATACTGCATTCGCAGGTGACAGGAGGTTCAAACAAAAATTGAATGAAGCCGAAAACCGAACAGGCAGAAAATCAGGTTGCTAGGGTATCGCTTCATGCGAACCATAAATTTACGTAAAATAAATTAGAAATGAAGCAATGTGAGGCATTTATCTTGGCTTTCTGACTTGACAAGCAAGGTTAAATCGATACGGATTATACTTTAAGAACCCAAAAACCTTTCAGGAAAAACAATTGATCTTCATGTCGTGCGTTATGAACAGTAAAAGTATAGTACATTTTCTCAATTTTTAATCATTTTCAAATCATCCAGTGCAAATATTAATTAAACGAAATATATAGTTAGGGGCATATCCCATCGACCTAACTGCCCAATGCTGCAACGTCCCATTCGTAGCAAACGCCAGCACGTTTGGACACACACAAAGCGTCCACCGGAAAGTGAAATGAATATTAAATACTGGGTACGCACGTACAGTTACGCACGATTGTGCAACTGGCGGGTTTAAAAATTGCGTCACTTTTGTTTGCGCGTTTTCACCGATTTGGGCCAGGAAATGACCAGCACAAGTGGCAAGCTGAGGAAACAAATGCATGGAGGTGCATTTTTCTGATGGAGACGAACTGCATAAAAATGACAAGGCGTTCTTTTAATATGAATCTCGTTGAAGCCGGAATTTTTTTCTGTTTTTTTTTTCTTTGCAATTTCTTTACTTGCAATTCACTGCGAGGATCATTTATTCAGTTTGAATCCATTTCCACTGGCAAGTAATTTTTACGTGCGCGCGTATACTGCGTTTATATTGTGGCGGCACGTATTAAAACATTGAAAACATATGAATGCATTGAGTCTGCAGAAAGAAGTTAAACGTAAATTGGTAAAAACTGCCCTCAAAGAAATTGAAAGAACATAAAATTCAATTAAAAAATGGAAAACCATAGTTAAACAGGATTAAAGCGCATGCGCCGCAAACAGCTCAAGCGATACTTCCATGCCGTTCAAATCCTCGCAGTTTAAAGAGTTTTATTTAATTCTGAGCTAAGTAGACATTTTGTTATATATGTTGTCTTCCTCTAGCTGTGACAATTATCAAGCCGTATCCGAACGACGCATTCGTACTCAGTGGATCAGCGGTCAATTTCACGTGCATTATTGTTGGTGACAATGGACAGTCTCCACTAAGGGTGACGTTTCAGAGAAGAAAGGAAATTGGAGATCCTTGGTTTGATATTGCCAACACGGAGAGAGTTTTTCAGACGAACGAGACCGAAGGTGAGACTAGCGATTACTTCTACAACTGGGATGAATCATAGAAGAATTGAATTCGTACCAGTTTACTCGAGACCTTGAAAGTGTCGAAAGCCAGCAAACATGCAGCTAGGCCTATGCCAATTGGGCTCGTTACATGCTGGAATTCTTCACAATAATTGCTAACATCAGTCATGAAAAATAGCTTGTCAAGTGACGGTGTTATGTTTAAAAGGTTGATAAACATTCAAGAATGTGGCATAAATTGAAGTTTTCTATGAAATCGTTGACTTTTCGCATTGATATGTGCTGTAAACCTAAAATTGTTCAGAAGTTTCTTTAAACGCCAAACGTCGTTCAAAAGTTGCCGAGTACAGTACATGTAGACGGGTCTACATGCAGCGGCCGTTGCTAAAATACAGTGTTTTTATATGAATCTAATTGTCAAACAAATTCTGTTAATTTGGCGAAGGGGCAGGGCAAGAGGGGGGAAGGTAAGCTTGGAAAACATTAAAGTTGGAGTGCAGTGTATTTGCAAAAGACTGGAGGAGGCAGTGAAACTAAAATAATGTGGTGGAACCCTTTTATTGATTGTCATAAGGGCCTCGTGTAAACTGCCAAACACGGACGGCAGCTCACGTGACATTTACCGCTTGTACAGCGAACCCAAGCACGAAAATCTAACATGGTGAACTGGAGGTTATTAAATTTAAGATGTGGCCATTCTCTATGATTGACATCATTACGGTATATCCATTTAAATTATTTAAGGGTTAAAAAGCTAAGGTGTTTTTTCTTGGGAGAGATGTATATGAGTTCAATTTACTAAAGGAATATTTTTTGGAAGTAGCATATATACGAACGGACCCGCGCAGAGGTTGTGCATAGGAAACCTAGCATAGTTAAGCTTCTTAATAGACACCAAAGAGGCATATCTGAGTGCCCGTATTATGGAGATGTTCCTATTATAGACCGCCAGCGTAGCGCTTTAGCGCGTTGGGCTAGGTAGGTAGGTAGGTAGGTAGGTAGGAAGGTAGGTAGGTAGGTAGGTAGGTAGGTAGGTAGGTAGGTAGGTAGGTAGGTAGGTAGGTAGGTAGGTAGGTAGGTAGGTAGGTAGGTAGGTAATCTTTATTTCCACATGGTTTAAACATCAGCTTTTTAAAACGCTATATGCTCGGGTCGAGCGGTCCCGGTGTCGAGCCCTGGCCGGGGTCACTGTGTTGCATGTGTTTTTGGGCAAGACACTTTACTTTCATAGTCCCCCTCTCCACCCAGGTGTATAAATTGGTACAGGCGAATTTAATGCTGGGGTAACCCTGCGATAGACTAGCATCCCACCCAGGGAGGAGTAGAAATATTCCTAGTCGCTTAATGCTACGGAGACTGGGATAAGCTCCGGCCTGGAATAGGCTCGACGCAACTTTAACTTTTACCGGCTATAAAGGTAAAAGGTAAAAAGGAAGTTATTCATATGATTTCTAGTCTCGTTGGACCAAGTGAACTGCTTGAAGGTGTCCGTAAACTGAGAGGCTTAAGTGTAAATGTGTTCCTCTTTGCCGCTAAAGAAATACTGTTACTCTTGTTTATATATCCAGGGAACAGAACAAGCGCTACATTGCACGTCATGAACATTACAGTAGAGGATGACCATGATAAGGGACAATACCGGTGCGAGGGAATGTCTGCAACAGGAGGAAGTTCGCAAAGTCATAGGTTCACCGTACGAGTCATACCAAGTAAGTAAGAAGTGCCAGATTAAACTCGCTGTTGCAATCAATAGTAAACCCAAGACTACCTTAAGGTTACTATTTTTAGCGACTACTAATTTTAGCGATTTTTTCTGAGCAAGATTTAGCGACTCTATTTAATTTAGCGATTTTCCGAAAAGTTTTTAAAAAATCAGTGATCTCCTGTAAACCAGTTTTTGATGAGCCTGCCAATGCACACGTATTTCCGGCTGTCGCTTGTCGTTCACAGGCTAGTTTTTGATAAACATAAAGCTAAGATAGGATAAATGTTCAGTAACAGAACAAACTCACTTAAAATTGAACGAACATTTGCATTTTTTCATTGCCAGAAATAACAAAGTCACCGGCATCCATTTCTTGAAGAATTTTTCAAGTCAGCTATGTTTAATTTTGTTTTTCTTTGGGGTCGGAGGGGGGAGTACATAAATTTAACGAGTATTAAATTTGACCGAGACAAATTTTAGCGAGTACAAATTTTAGCGATTTTCGCCCAACTCGCTAAAATCTCTAAAATTAGTAGCCGCTAACAAGAGAGTCCAGGATAACTTGCATGCGCATGCGCCAGTTTTTCCCCCAAAATTGGGGGGAAAAACCATATTTGGAAGCACTTTTGAAAACGTGCGCGCACAGATGACGAGTTCAACTACGCGACCGTGTACTAAAGCAGGATCACCGGAATAACTTTAAAAAAGCGTAGCTTTCCAGTCAGTGTCTACTAAAAACTAACGGCCAAAACACAAAGCGCTATCCGTCAACTATTCCAAGTATTTTGTAGATGTTTATTGAATTGGTTTTGGATGAAATTTAGCAAAATTTTTTTTTCTTGCATTTATTCGCGCGCTTGGTCGCGTTGTTGAATTCGTCATTTGAGCGAGCATTTTTACCCAGCGCGCGCGTCCCAAACAAGTGACGCCACACTCCTCGCTTCTGATTGGTTCGTCCTGAGCTAGACTACCGGTATAAAACTGGTTTTAAAGAATAAATCTTTGTTCCTGCCAGACTACCGGTAGTCTGTCTTTTCTCTTAGGGTCAAAGGAGCGCGCGCATATACTAATCTGCAGAGACGCGAGCCGCAAACTTGCGGATGAACGAGAAAGGGATTGGGGCGAGACGAGAAAAAACATGTTTTTCCTCGATCGCGCGGGGTGAGCGCGCGCGCTCTCTTGTCTTGCCCCAGTCTCTCCTCGCGCGTACTGAACCTTCTCCTAAGCCTCATACTGCCTTACAAATTTCTAGAAAAAAACAGACTGCAAGCAGTCTAGTTCTGAGCATGTGCATGCAAGTTATTCTGAACTCTCTCTTCGCGCGCCTGGGTTCAAACCATATAAAAGCGCGCGGAAGAGAGAGTTCAGGGACTGGACTACTGACAATAGTAATCATGACTATAGCTCACACACGTTTTCCTGCGCGCTTTGCATCGGCTTCAAGCGTTGCTTTGAGTTTATTTGGTTCTCTGAACTAGTGATTTGTGATTACTTTGGTTTTGGTTTTTGCGACACTCATTTGCAAACCGCTCCAAATTAAAATTAAAATTATCTTGACAGGGGAAGATCTGCCAGTGGCTCGTGTTATTCCAAACCTGACAGTATCATGGGGAGACAGCGCGACGCTTTACTGCAACCTCACTCACAAGAACAACGAGATGACGACACCGATAGACAAGGTTACATACCTAAGGGGTAACAACACTGTGAAAATAACCAATGACGTCACACAGGCGTTGATCCTACCTTCTGTCAAGTCCAGAGATGGAGGAGATTATGTGTGCAGGATCCGAGTGCTGCTTCATTCGAATTCACGATTCCCATACTACGTGACCTCGTCTCCTGCATATCTTCACAGTAAGAGTTGGGCGGGGCGTTAGAAATAGGAACTCTAACTAAAATACTAACGTGAATCTGTTAAAGGTCCCCCCCCCCCCCAAAGTTGTATTGGAAGTAGTGTTCCCGGTCCATAAAAAAATTATTCTTCTTATGAGTCCTCACAAAAAGAAAAGCAATAGAGTTAGTTAATCACATATTCACTTAGCCGCTTTCCCTCTTTCCCTAGCCTCTTAACCGCTTATTCAGCAGTTCGCGAGCTGGACTTCCCAAGTGATATATATTGCAGCAATCTCTTATAACTTGATCGGAAAATTTTAAATAATTTCGAAATCGTAAATATAAGTCTTCACCCCAGATACTAGCGTAACCTTTCTCTACACTCTTAACAGTATCTTGAAGTGGCGTGCTGAAAGGAAAAATGGACAAGTAGATGCGAAACAACCATTTAGTCTGTGTCTGAGCCAAGTGGCCCATACAGCCGGAGCTTATCCCGGTTTCCGTAGCATTAAGCGACTAGGAGTATTGCTACTCTCCCCTGGATGGGATGCTAGTCCATCGCAGGGAAACAACCATACCATAATGATAAATATCAACCCAAAAATACCTCGACAAATTACTTAAACCAGGGAAGATTCCATGCCACACATGGTAGAATACGTTAATCTTAAACTTTTTTAGACTTACATTATTGAAAAAAAAAGAGAAAAAAATAAAAAAAAAAAAAAAAAATAAAAAAAATTATAAACAAAAAAAAAAAAACGCGTCAGAGGAAATCCACCTTTAGTCTGAAGTGGCAGCCGTCTTCTAGGCCTAGCACCTGGACGAGGGGCGCGGGCGAGACGTTCCTTCTCGCCAGTGCCTCCAGGAGCTAGCTGCTGTCGCTTCAGACTATAAATTTAACTCAGAGATTAAAAGAAAACGATGTCTTTCCGTTCAACAGTTCGTGTCAGGTTTCCCATCAAGGAGGCGAAGCTTGTGGCTTACATTGGAGATAGTGTGGCCCTGGTCTGCAGCGCTGAAGGTTACCCCTTGGATGTTGAATGGAAGAAAAATGAAGCAGGATCTTCTGTGATTATCAAACGTAAGTGCGATAGTAAAAGTTAAGGTAAAGCATGCTGTCGAGCCAAGTGGCTCATCTGGCTGGAGCTTATCCCGGTTTCTGTAGCATTAGAGCGACTAAGAGTATTTCTACTCCCCCCTGAATGGGATACTAGTAATAGTCCGTCGCAGGGTTACCCTGCAGCGAATTCGCCGGTACCAATTTATTCACCTGATCAGTGGAGAGAGACACTATGAGGGTAAAGTGTCTTGCCTAAGGAGACAACGCAGTGAACCAGCCAGGTGTCGAACCCGGACCGCTCGATCCGCAGTGCGGCGCACTATTAGCACACCTCGCCTCCCACAAAGTGCGATATTTTAATTTAAAGCTATATCAGACTTGCCCTCAGAGTTTTTTCTCTCAAACCAGTTACAACATGGTATTAAAATGAATTACGGGACATAAGTCTAAAGAAGCTGTTTCGTTCAGTCGAAGGATATGTGAAACACTTTGTTAACTTATTTAGACCAGGGACAGACTAAATGACGTCATAACAGACAAATGATCGCCAATAAAATACTCACGTTCGGATCGATTCTCAGATTACTGATTCACTGTTTCACATCACTGAATCAATCACGATCTCAGCGTCTAACAGCCACATCAGTTAAAAATTTAAATGATTTTTGTTATGTTTTTATCATCAACAGCCAATGGTCGTTTCATACTGCAGGGTGATTCAATTCTCATGATCCAAAACATAACCGTTGAGGATTCTGGGAACTACTCGTGCAGTGCAAGTGACGGTGCTGGTCAGCAGTTTTTCCTAGTTACAGTGAATTCCACCCCGACTTCTACCAATGGTGAGAGAAAATATTAAATTAAACCATGCATGCAGGACCGCTTTCGATATAGTTTATTATGCATTAATTGGTGACATTGCTTCTTTCTCCGCAACAGTTTCTGAATCAAATATCACTGCCACGTTTAAACGTTCACTGCGGTAAAACTCCCTGCTTGATTCTATTTAGCCTTAAAAAATACACAGCCGGTTTCTGAATATCTTATATTACGTACAGCTTTGAGAAATAATCCATCGAAAGTATTACAATCTAGGCTGGCAACACTTTATGTCAGAGGGACAGTCCAAACATTCTACAGAATTAGTCTAAACAGTGCCAGTTTAAGTTTTCTTTGCACCTTTGCTTAAATATACACCTCAACGATTGCCTTAAGGCGAATTTACACGAGCAATTTCCATATGGCAGTATTGATGTCACAATCTTTATTTGCTCGTGTAGATGAGAAAACTTGGCTAATTTTTATGTGTAAAATATATTTGTTGAAAACCTGGCGAGTTAGCTTTTACGTGACCAGGTATCACATACAAAAATTGCTCGTGTAGACGACTCGTCACATAAAATGTGGAAAATATTGCGTCAGAATATGTGGTCCCCAATCTCCTTAGCTCCCACAAAGCACTGCACGCATACCTCTGTGCGTATTTCTGCTACCCAATGTTTTTACTGGCGCACTTAACTTTGGACTGCTGACAAATAATTGTTGTGTCATCTACACGATCAAATATATTTGCCACATAAAAATTAAATTACCCGCTTTAATGGGACATATCCTAGCTAAGAAGCTATGAGACCGATCTTGCATTTCCGAATTAAGGCCAATTTTCTCAGACGCAGGTTGCAAGGCCCGAGGTTGCCAGAAAGTGCATGCATTAACTGCCTGATTAAGGGTTGCATTGCTTATTAATAATGCTCACGATTTTCGTATATTTCAGTGGCTGTTACTACCATGGGTCCTTGTTATCTGGCAACCATTTTACCAGCATTGATGTGGATTTGGTGGAGGCCCTCAATATGGCAGTGAAAATAGAAATAACATTAATTAGGCGCAAACATCTAGTTATTTCTTACGCCTAGCACTTTTATACCGGCTTTTGGCCTTTGGTTACATGGTATTGACATTAAGGGACGGACCATAATAATTGTTTTGGAGGGCGGGGAGATCTTTTTTTTTTTCCAAAATAACCAATTTTTTTTGTCAGTGTCGTTGTTTGTTCCAAAAAAAATTCGGCTGCAGTGTCCTGCAGATAAGGTTTTTTGATGTCTGCAGGCAAGTCATTAGGGCTTTTTTTTGCTTTTGCAAACGATTTTTTTCAACCACCATTTTTGAACCCCCCCCCCCCCCCCCCCGCCCCGTCCCACAAGACGGATAGAAATAATTTGCAGTGATTGTGAAGTTCATTCAGATAGATCGTGCCTTAAGCCAGGAATTCGAAGGACCTTTTTTGTGAAAGATAGAGTTGAGATTAGGAATTTCTTTATTAGTCCCTTGACTATTGACGTTACTTTGAATGATTTCCAGGCATTAGATGAGTGGATTAGAATTAGTGTTACTGCATTGTAAGGCCGTGAACCAGGTCTAACTTAGATTTGGAATTACTTAATAATTTCCGAGTTTATTGAAGTAAAATGTGAAGCTGAGCCAAGTATTACTAACGTACTTACAATCTGTTTTGAGATTTAGTAATAATAGCTATTGCGATATTTTATGAAGCAGGAATTTCGCTTACGTACAATGCAGTAAGATAATAACTTATTTCCCTCTCACAGTTTTAGTTTTATTTATAGTAAGAGTAATCACAATGAAATCTCATCTCTTTTCCATCCACCAATACATTAAAGTAATAAATCAGATTTTGACTAGCCAAGGAAAATAAAATTTTTAACTTAAAATAAAAAAAAACTGTTGCTACATTTAAAAATAATTTATACGAAATACATTTCTGTTGTTCTTGACAATTATCATGTTTAAATCAATTAAAGTATTTCTTGATGATTTTTTAAAATAAAATTTTCTAAAATTAGTTCCTGTCGATAACCAATTTCTTAACACTTGAGGACTCGAGGAGAACGTGGGACTTCGTTTTGAGCTCAGTAAACTAGTTAAAGAGAACGGACTTTCCATACATATTGTGGGCATTTGTCGATTTTCCGCGGTATCGCAAGCAGCCCTTTGTTCTCTCGCCAAGATGCAGTGTAAGTCAAGGTTTTAAAGTTGTATTAAGAGCTTATTATTTACGCTTTTTCTTCAATGCGCGCGAGTAGACGCCCCAAGTCGCTCGTTTTCGGCTTTGAATCGATAGAGTTATTTGAATAAAATCGCTTTGAAATCGCGCGCAGGAGATCGCACGGGATTCATTTGTGTAACGAACTAAGCTATGCTCCTCCGCCATTTTGTGTTACATGTCCGCGCGCACCCTCTGTCCGTTTTTGTATCCAGCAGTCTCCTGCGAATCAAACGAGCGACTTGGAGCAAGTGCATTTTATGTAAATACCCCGCACACAACAGAACGTCAAATCACAGATTTTTTTCGGCGATGACCTAATAGATAGTGCCTTTTAAACCAGAAGTACTTCAAGAAATGTAAAACCGACGTTTTATTTCCCTTTCAGTCAATTAGAAGCTGACAAAATTTGCTGACCCATGTACAGGCTAAACTACACAGGCTTATCAAGGGATAAACAAACTTTAAACAGCTAGGGACTGATGTTATAAATTTATTTTGGCCCAATATTTCGGTTGAACAAAACCAACCTTCATCAGGGGCATACAATGCTAAGTGAGTATGGAAACAAACGGTAACAAAATTTAAATAAACTAAGATGAAAAACCGGTACGTGATAGGCTGATAATAAGAAAACAAAACAAATAACGGTAGAAGATAGAAATAGCATACAACTGACAAACAAAATATATCAAGTTTCATCCCGTCTATTCATGCCATAGGGTTCAAGTGTTTTTCCTAATTAGAAATTAAAAATGCTTCTGTGGCTTTGCGGATGCTGTCTCTATGTGAGTTTATGAGTTCTATGGGGATGAATTCAAGGTTGTCCATTGAGTGTCCGGCGAGAGCGAAGTGGTCTGAAACGGCGGTGGGTTGATCAAGTGACTGTTTACGAATTACTTTTTCTATTGCACGTCGGTGTTCTCCGAATCGGTTTCTTGCTTTACGTTTTGTTTCTCCGATGTACTGTAGCTTGCATTTATTACACTGGATCATGTATATTAAGTTGGAGGAATAGCATGATATGTGCTGCCGTATTTGACGTTGTTCGTTTGTAGAGTGGAAAGTGTAAGAGCTAGTTCCTTCTTTGATAAAAGGGCAGGTCTTACACCGTCTTCTATTGCATCGGAAAACTCCGGGAGGCTTAGGGGGTTGCTTGCGGTGCTGGGCTCTAACAAGGATGTCACGTAAGTTCTTCGATCTACGGTAGGATATCAAGGGAAGAGAAGGGAAAGCTTCCCTGCATTTTTGGGAAGAATGTAGAATGCTGATATTATTGCGAATGACTTTAGATATGTTGGGAAGGATTGGGTTGAATGTTACGACAAACGGTATTCTGTTTTCCTCCCTCGATTTGGTGGACGTTTCTAAGGCTCTGCTTCTCGGGATTTCTACGACTTTCTTTATTTGCTCTTGGACAAAGCGGTGGTCGTATCCTCTTTTCACTAAATGCCCTTTGAGGGCTGTCGTTCTTTTGGTGAAAAGGGCTTCCGTTGAACAGATTCTACGAAGTCGAAGAGCCATGCTATATGGGATTGACTGTTTAGTGTGGGAGGGGTGGCAGGATGACTATAGAAGGTACTGGTGAAGGTTGGTTTTGTTCAACCGAAATATTGGGCCAAAATAAATTTATAACATCAGTCCCTAGCTGTTTGATCAGCCCTGCATTTAAAGTTTGTTTATTAAGTCTACTGCTGATCCTGATCTACACCAAGATCCGGCTACAATTTGCTCCTGTTTGTCAGAGTTATCAAGGGATAGCCTTTCACAGCGGTCGAACGCAGTGCGCGTGCGCAGTTCATGTGTAATTGTCTAAATTTTTAATTTTTTTTAAAAACCCCCCCAAAATTATACCCCGAGGAAAATTATAATTATCTCCCAGGTCCCCTTATTTTTTTACCCTAATATTTTTTTAAAAAATTTTTAAAAAAATTTTCCCCCTTTCGATTAAAAATTCGGGGGGGCGGAGACCGGATGTGCGTAAATTTTGCGTTTGACCCCTGTGCATGTGAAAGATAGCCTTCTGCTGAGCAGGCGCATGTGTAGTTTTGGGCGCGTATTTGGAAAACGCGTGACCGTCTCGTGCCTTTCACGTTTCCCAAATGCGAGCTCAAAATCGATCAAAAAGTTAAACTACACTAGCCTGTTCCATGCTCTCGGTCAGTCAGCGGGAAGCGAAGCGAGCGGAAAGCGAAAAAAACGAACGGAAGTGAGCGAAGCAAGCGGAAGCACACTTTCTCCCGCTTCGCTCACGTTCCGCTCGCTTTTTCTTTTCCGCTTGCTTCGCTTCCCAATGACTGACTGAGAGCCTGGAACAGGCTAAACTACAGTTCACAGGCTTATCAAGGGCGGGACCGGGAAGGGGAAATTTTCGTGGTGATAATCGAAATCGTTTAGTCGTACATTTTCGTTTTATAGGCCGGCTTAAGGGTACGTGATTACAAATTAAAATAACCAAAGTCTATCGATCTGTTCCTTTTCATTTTCATTTCTTCTGTTGTTAATTTGTATTATTTTCCACGATTCTAAGCGACCACCCCCCCCCCCCCCCCATTAAAGGCGCAGAAGTTGATGTGTTTAAGTACTTTAACTAAGCGTTCTGAACGAGACTAGAATCCGTTCTAATCGGGTTAAGTTTAAAGCCCTCTTGAACCACTTGATAACATATGTCCGATTCATTGAGCGTGCAAAAACAAACGCAACTCACGCAATCTAACTCGAAATATAATTCGTTATCCCTCTAGATCGGAAATAACCTTCACCAAAGAAACGAAAGTCGGGTTTTATTCCCGGTTATGAATAAGGCAACAACAACAGATGACATCATAATTATCGGCTAAACAGCTTTGTTTTGAATTATCCCATTGTTTTGAAAGCTGCAAAATCAGCCACTAAGAATCGAGCCCTTTAAAAGTCTGTCATCGCTGTTTTTACAGGAACAGTTCAGACAATTCAGGCGTTTAGACACGTTAAGCTTTGTTGTTACATTTTCTCGCTCCGAGTTACAAGAACAGGGACCTAAGAGATGGCAAATTACGCTTTTTTCTGCAGCCTGGTTTTGTTGGTTTACATTTCTAGATCTGCAGAAGGTAGGTTTAATCATAGAAACATATTGTATACTCCGATAATTCTAAAAAGTCAAATTAAAGTCGTATACAAAAATATTCAAAATTGCACGTTAAACGATTCCCTCTGTAGGTTGTCATGTTCAGTCGTGCCAATGTGTGTTTTAATTGAACCCACATTGCGTGAGGTTCTACTCTGAGTTTTGCTAGCGGTTGAGTCATAGATCGGCAAAATTCTAGCGCTTAAAGTATTAATTTTCCTTTAATGGGAGTTTTAGCTGGAAAAAATCAGGCGATTGATCAAAGAAATTTGTGCACGACAAAGCATCTTTTACTAATGCTTGTCAACATTAAAATTTCAATTTCGCAGAGACAATACCATACATGGGCAGCTAAAATTTTCTTTAGCTCATTCTTCATGGTTTTATAGGTCTAGTTTTTGTAACAATTTCTTTTATAAACGGTAACGCAATACGAAGAAAACTCGAACTTTTTCTGCTGATCTGCGCAAAATTTGTTTTCCTTGCATGTGTGTCGTGACAAAACTCCGAGGAAACATGCATTTTCACCTCGCAAAATGATCACGTAATCAAGAAATGATCACACGCAAGTTAGGAATACAGTCGAAGCTCTCGTAAACGGACACCCTCGGGACGCGAAGTGTCCGTAACTGGAGCGGCCGCTTCGGTTGTTCTCGTGCGGCCCGTGGGGGTGTGGCCGCTCGGGGCGCCCGCTCACCGACGGACGTGATGACGACAAACTAACACTACATGGTATTGTTACTGTCAGTGACGAACGGCGTGTGTTGATTGATACAGATACAGAGGCTTTTTAGGGATTTCCGTGTCCCTTCGGGAGCTTAAAAACAAAGAAAAAGTCCAAGTCGTAATCTGTGGTGTCCGCGGCCGCTTACGGGAATGTCCGCTTACGAGAATGTAAATACAGAGTTGTATGGGAGTTAAAACGGGGTTTCCCAGGCGCGTAGAGAGCTGCCCGCTTACGAGAGTGTCCGTTAAGAGAGCTTCGACTGTATATCATATTTACGGCAATTATGTTTATCGACTAAAGTTTTTCGTTTTTTAACATTTAAACATGTGGAGTTTTAAGGGGTATGTTATTTTCGGGGAAAGAACAAAAAAAATAATGAAATATTTCGTTAATATTCCAATCGATTTAACTGCCAATTTTGAATGGTTTTCCCCTTTCTCGTGGACTAAAAATATCGTACAGTGACATCATTGATGCTAAATACGTAATTTATTTTAACTTGCCTAGGTTAACGATCTTAGTATAAGCGCAATTTTATATGTGACAGTAAAATATACAACTATATTGACATTTCCTAAGACCAATTTACATGTAGAAAATATATTTTTTTCTCTTCAAATATGTACGACATGACGTGACAGGTTGTCAAAAGCATTATTCTTTTATGTCAGGTCAACATCAAATCTTTCACCATGTTTAAATTCATGTAATTCGCTGGGCTGATGTCAGGTTGTTGCATTGTTTGTTTATCACGACTTTCTAAACTAAAAATTGATAAATGGTTTACAGTCTTATAAATTTGTGAATACTGCCGCTGTAGAGTAGCTAGTCTTCAATAGCGTTCGTGTTAAACATGAAAGAGTAAAATAAACAATACTGCTATTGCAGGCTACTGGAACTGAAAAAAAAAATCGAACGTACCCAAAAAACTGATTAACAGATGATTATAATCAGGTTGCTAAGGTATCGTTTCGTGCTATAGTGTAATCAGTTTTCCTAAATTTTCCACCAATTTACATAAAATTAATGAGGAATTTACCTTGAGGGATTTACCTTGGCTCTATTTTCTAAAAAAAATATATAGCCAAAAAAAAAAAAAAAAAAAATTTGATAAGGTCTAGCCTTGACACGAAAGGTTAACTCGACAAGAATAACACTTCAAGTACCCAAAAACCTTTCAGGGGAAAAAATTGATCTTTATGTCGTACGTCTAATACGGTTAGTAAAACTAAAGAACCTACTTTAATACTTTTCTCGATTTTCAAAAGACCTGAAGTTAAGTAATGGTCCGTGTAAGAACTAGGCAAAAGAACAATAGGCTAGTGAAATAGCGGCAGTTAGGCTTCAGGCGCTAATTTCTCTAATCAAATTAAATCTGAACGACCTGATTGGCCCATACGCGAAAAGCGCGAAATTTGAATTTAAAATTTAAATTAAGATAACTCGTAAATCATTCAAACAACATTTTATTTCGGCTACCCATTCAATACATTCAAAACTGTAACATATCTAAAATTTGGACAATTTCTACGCGCCAAAAGGGAGAAAGTTACAATGATATAAAATAACTTTGGGATTAGCTCAGCGATACATCAATCAGCGACCTCGTGAAAACCATTTTGCTCGGATTTCACAAAGGAACTGCCAATTTGTGATCCAAAACAGCAACAATTCACGCGGATATCGGGAACGCGCCAAAGTCGCGCGAAATATCACCAACAGCAACAAACATTCTAAATACAGACTGAAAACAAAAATACCTCAGTGAAAACGTTCGATAATGCTTTTCAAAACGAGTCTTCTAATACATCTTATGCTGAAATAATGTCCACCACATCAACAATAATAATAATCGCCGTCTGCCGTGTCCGTTTCCAGGTCGAGTCCATTTCCGAGCCGCGGGAAAGGTTTTGATAAAAACAGACTCCATGTACTCCAAATCGATCCCCCTGGCACAAATTTCTTTGAGACTCTACAAAGAACAGATACAAGCGATAACGAGAACGCCGAAATGTTCGTTTTTGTAAAATGTTTATGCTTTCTTGTCAAGAATCGAAGCGACGGTTCAGCTTTGAACAGCTTGTTCTGCAATTCCGTCACCAGACTTGTATGTTCAATTCCTGAAGTGGCGTAGCAGTTGAAAATGAAGCAGCCTACAAAAATAACAAAGTCGAATGAGAGAAGAGTTTTAAAAGACAGACGCGTTTCGAAAGAAACAAACAAGCCAGTTGTAAGAAGTCACACGCGCGGACGTGTGAAAATATTTCCACTGCCTTCAGCCGGCTTACCTCAATGCAAGTGCTAAATTCGCATCTCGTTTGGAGTGGTATTCTCCCTACAAAAGCATATCTTTTGCTTTCACTTGTTGTGACCAGTTAGACTCCATTTACCAGTGCCACAAAAATTTTCTTCTTGGCAGGCGACAGCAAACAACTGTTCCAGGTCAACATTTCCAAATCCGTCACCCCTCGTGTTGTGGAAAGCAGCAGTCACTCTTGAAGGACATTTTCATCGATATTTTCGACGATATTTACTTTTCAATTGTAATAAATAATATGTTTGTATCCGAGAAATATATAATAAATAAATTTGGTGAAAAATACGACAAGATTCGCTCATAAAGGGCTAGAAAGCTCAGAGCTCCGATCGCAAATCCAACATGGCGTCGCATGAGATCGCGCTTGCTGAATGTTTTGCGTTCTCTTTTGATTGGCGCATAGAACAATGCTGAAACTTGGCCGTGAGAGGGATAACAGGGGCATGGGGAAAACTACGTGAAAAAATGTTGTTTTTGTCAGGATTTTCTTGTTTTTTTGGGCGATTTTTTGATATTGACCAATCAGATGCGTCGATTTAATTGAAATTAATAATTAAGACTTAACACCTTTTAATCGATTTTGCGTTTGGCCTGCCTAGTTTTTACGCGGACCATTACTTAAATATATGGATTAAGGGGCATATATCATCGATCTATCTGCTCAATGCTGTAACATCCCATTCGTAGCAAAACGCCAGCACGTTTGGACAGAGAGTGGTCACCGGAAAGCGAAACGAATATTAAATTCTCCCTGGGTAGCCATGTCAGTCATTACGCACGTTTGTGCACTGGCTGAAGGCTTTAATAAATACGTCATTTTTGTTTGCGCGTTTTAACTCACTGGGGCCAGACGATGACCAATACTCACAAGTTTCTTTAATTCGTTGCTATAGGGGAAAACCTGAGCACTAGTTTTCGACACTTGGACTACTGAGATCGCTTGAATAATCAGTGTGAGCTATGATACATGATTGGTCCCCGGTTTCCAAGGG
Organism: Oculina patagonica; assembly: GCF_052425735.1. Lineage (NCBI taxonomy): Eukaryota > Metazoa > Cnidaria > Anthozoa > Scleractinia > Oculinidae > Oculina > Oculina patagonica. The sequence goes on along the minus strand of NC_135758.1, from coordinate 7,954,781 downwards.
CAACCATGAACCAATCATATACCGTATTTACTCGAATAAGCGCCGTGGCTCTTATTAAATTTTTCACGCCTCAAGTGCGGCGCTTATTCGAGGGCGGCGCTTATTTGATGGCGGCGCTTATTTAAAATTTGGACGCCACAAAGAATCTAATACTTTGCAGTAATCGAAAATAGCGTCTTTTGGACATGTTTGAGTGTCAGTATTGGTCTCTTGCTAAAGCGAGAAGTGGCGCTAGCTGTCCTTGTAAAGTTTGCGGCCTTCACAACATTTACAGAACTGCGTGATGTAAAAATGTTTGATAGAAAACAAGTGGGCGAGCGGTAAAAGAATCACTTTGAACTACAAAACATTGCTTTTGATGGTAAGAAATGTCCAAGTTTGTTCAAAAGTTGCTTTGTATGGCTGTTTTTAGTTAAAAGGAATTTCTCAAATAAGGGCCGCATCGGGACTGCGGCGCTTATTCGAGGGCGGCGCTTATTCGGGTTACCAACGCATCCTGGCGCTCAGTCTCCCCAGAGGTTTTGATGTGCGGTAAACCACATAGGGATGTTACTTGCTTAACCTGAGAAAACAAATGCACGTGCATTTTTCTGATCGACACGGACTACACAAATATGGTACGGTGTTCCTTTATACCTCTTTATTATGAATGCTTTGCTTAACTGCCAACCATCAAAACTCGCTTAAGGTGGATGTCCACTGGCGCGAAATTTTTGCGTGCGCGCGTATATGTTGCACAGTAATTTTCAAAGAGTTATTACTAGTTTATGTTGAGGTGCATAACTCGACGATTCTCTGTATTCGAATTAAAGATGTTTTTAGTTAAACTTTTTAGAATAAAAACAAGCGATATAAAAAGTGAACAACGTTTCGCTGTCTTCATGACAGCATTTTCAAGTGCAGTGTATATCGATTCTCTGCATGTTTTTTCCTTCGATATTTTACCATGATACCTGCTGGCTTTTCCTACTCACATAGTCTTTATATGTTTTCTTTCTCTAGCTGTGACACTTGTTGAGCCTTATCCGAACAACGTATTCGCAATCAGTGGATCAGCGGTCAATTTCACGTGCATTTTTGTTGGAGACAATGGGAAGCCTCCACTTAGGGTGATGTTTCAGAGACGAAAGGAAATTGAATTTCAGTGGTATGATATTCCGGAGACGGAGAGAGTTTATCAGACGAACAAGACCGAAGGTGAGACTAGCGATTACTTCTACAACTGGGATGGTATTATAGAAGATTTCAATTCGCACCATTTTGTTCAAGCTAAGACTTTAAGGGAAGTGGTCATAACAAGTGTACTCGACGAGGACCCACCTTGTGTAGGGGTAGGGGGGCTAGCAAGACACCACCTATCTAATTAGCCTAATGGACGAAATTTATTGGCCTCAAAATTCAAGTTGAGACTTTCATATTAGGTGTGTATAAAGCTTGTATTGCTGGAGAAATGGCACAAGGAGGTTTGAATATTTTTCTTAGTTTCTACTCCTGATAGAGTGGGGGCTATACAAACAAGGCACCATCTTTTAAGGCGGGAAAGGTAGGATACATGAAGAGACCACCTGTCTGTTTGCAGAGTGCACGTGGAGGGTCCTGTCTGAGAAAAATAGTTTTGACCATTTCCCTAAAAGTACCGAGAGCGAACATGTAGCGGCCGGTACTAAAATACAGTGTTTCTTGATATATGCCGAATTTGATTAAGAGAAGGAGAAGGGGAGGAAAGTGTATTTGTCACGGCTTTTAACAATTTTTTTTACCGCCAAAATATATATTTGTGTCGTAGGAAATCTAAAAAGAAAAGGTCCATTTTTATTACAGGGTCGTAACCAGGTATATGGGATCAGGGATTTCAGCCTTGGGATCGGGATCACAGCCTCGGGATCGGGATCATGGACACGGGATCCCGGGTCACAAGTCATGGGATCCGGATCGGCCAATCAGATGGGATCAGAATGGAATCAGGGATCAAATGTTGCCACATTTTGGGGATCAGAAATCAAAATTTAGAGCTAAAATTTGGGATCAGCAATAAAAAAATATACCTGGTTACGACCCTGTTATTAACAATTGCTATATTCTAATGAGAGAACATTTCGACATACAATTAAGAATAAAAATAAGCGAAAATAAGCCACGACGTTTCGAACTCATCTTGAGTTCATTATCAAGTAGATAAGACCGTAGATAAGATACTCGACCGTTATTTCATCTTATCTACTTGATAATGAACTCAAGATGAGTTCGAAACGTCGTGGCTTATTTTCGCTTATTTGTATTCTTAATTGCTATATTACACAGAAACTGTTAACAAGCGTCTTTGGCTGTGGATGGCTCGGATAACAATGGATTATACAACTTGAAAAATAAATAAGGCTAAATTTTTCAAGTTGTTTCCGAGTTGTTAAAAAAAACGATATTAACAGCCGGGATTTGATTTCTTAGCGCAAATTAAAGTGCACCTAACCCCCGAAACAATACTTTCAAAATTGATTGTACATGAGTTAGAGAGTTGAATGGTTAAATATTTCTTCATCTCAATGTTGCGTTTTTAAGTTATGAAGGTTTATTTTTCCAATATGTTAATGAGTATGACGTCTACCCAGGCTTTTAAGCATACTTGTTTTGCTTATATCATTATTTACTCGCCATTACCAGACACCAAATTTACAATAAAAATTGTGGAAATTGCGAGTATTATGATAATGCTTTTTAAATACTGCTTGTGTGAACCAGTCAAAATCTGTATATTGAATGAAGACTGGGTAGACGTCATACTCATTAACATATTGGAAAAATAAACCTTCATAACTTAAAAACGCAACATTGAGATGAAGAAATATTTAACCATTCAACTCTCTAACTCATGTACAATCAATTTTGAAAGTATTGTTTCGGGGGTTAGGTGCACTTTAAGGTTATATCGTCCTTTAGATTTTCAAAGATAATGTTTCTTCTTGTTGCGCATCTATAATTTCGAAACAGTTAAGAACAAATATCGGTGAAATCCCCTTGACGTAACTCCTTTAAGGTGGAGAATTCGGGGCTATAGTAGAATACAGATTTTTCGAATCCTCAGTTTCTTGAAACTCCCGATTCCTCGAACCAATTGTCGTTTGCTTTGGATGGTGCTTCTCTGTAATTTTAACCTCGATTTTTCGAATAAATTTTCGTTGCCTTTCTTTAACTGCGCCAAATTGGACCGGATTGGCAAAAAGGTTGCTAAATAGGCCTTATTCGTATTCTCGGTATTGGACTGGACTGCTTGCTGGAGGCTCATGCGGGTAATCTTTTCAAATGCATACATGAAGCTGTTTTTAATGATATTCCCCCGCATGAGCCTCCATTCAAGCTGTTCCAGTCCAATACCGAGAATACGAATATGGTCCATTAGCCAAAGATCGTTCAAAATGGCGTTTCTTTGTGGATACCCTATATGCTCCTTCTAGGATCTACGGGGTAAGTAGTAAAAAGGTATTACTAAGTAGAGGCTCGAGAAATCGGGATTCCAACGAGCATGTGCATAGGTATTGCATGGGAAAACTAGCACAGTTAAGCCTCTTTTATATATGGACACCAACGGGGTAGCTCTGAGTGCCTGTATTGTGTAGGTGTCCGTATATTGTATATGGTTTCTCGTCTCGTTTGACCAAGTGAATGAAGCTGCACGTAAAGAGAGATTCAAGTATACTTGTACTCTTCTTTGTAATTGCCGCATATGCTGAAGAAATACGTTACTATTGTTTTTATATTCAGGGAACAGAACAAGCGCTACACTGCATTTTACGAACATTACAGTAGAGGATGACCATGATATGGGGAAATACAAGTGTGTTGGATTGTCTGGAACAGGAGGAAGCTCAGACAGTCAGAGATTTACCGTACGAGTTACAGCAAGTAAGTAAGAAATGCCAGCCACCGAGCCAATTAAAATGGCAGTCCCGTCAGATTCGCTGTTGTTACCCTTGCTTAATATATGCCTTTTGTATGTCGTCGGTCCGTCCGTCCGTCCGTCCGTCCGTCCGTCCTCCGTCCGTCCGTCAGCCAGCCAGCCAGCCAGCCAGCCAGCCAGCCAGCCAGCCAGCCAGTCAGTCAGTCAGTCAGTCAGTCAGTCAGTCAGTCAGTCAGTCAGTCAGTCAGTCAGTCAGTCGGTCAGTCAGCCAGTCGACCAGTCAGTCGGCTGCAGTAGATGGGTTTGCAGGAAGGTAGTTCAAAGTAAGCCTCATAGATTACTTCCCTATAGCTACCGATAAAAACACTTTGGCCCAAGGACTCTTATTCTTAAAACAAAAAGAGCATTTTTCTTTCGAGTGCCGAGTTTTCGCGTTTGCTATGGTTTTTCATTACTGAGCTAAGTGATTGGTTGAAAAAAGTCGCGCCACTTCAAAACCAACTTTGTAGACGAGCCTAGTGGACCATCAGGCCGGAGCTTATCCAAGTTTCAATAGCTGACGAAAAGACCTAGCGGGAAGGTATTTCTTCGATTCGACCCTTTGGATTTGGGATGCTAGTCCATTGCAGGGTTACCCCCATCATTAAAATTCGCCAGTACCCAATTACACACCTGGGTGAAGATTTGAGGCACCGCCGTATGAGATAAGTGTCTTGCCCAAGAACATACTTTTCCGAGACCAAACATGACTGCGCTACACCCGTTTTCCTTTTGCGCTTTGCACCGGCTACTTCTTCAATCAGGTATATGTATTTGCTCCGAGTTTTTATTGGTTCACTGGATTTTTTGTGTCCATTGTGATCACATGATTGGCCAGAGTGTTTGCTTTGGATTGGTTTTACCAAAATTAAAAACCCTTTCTTAGACGTAATGAAATTAATTTATACAGGAGAGGATCTGCCAGTAGCTCGTGTTATTCCAAACGTGACATTATCATGGGGAGACGGTGTGAAGCTATACTGCAACCTCACTCACAAGAACAACGAGATGACGACACCGATAGACAAGGTTACATACCTGAGGGGTAACAGCCCTGTAAAAATAACCAATGACGTAACACAGGCGTTGATCCTGCCTTCTGTCAGGTCCAGAGATGGGGGAAACTACGTGTGCAGGATCCGTGTGCTGCTTCATTCACGAGTCCCCTACGAAGTTACTTCATCTCCTGCATATCTTCACAGTAAGAGTTGGGCGGGGCGTTAGAAGTAGGAGCTCTAACTAAAATACTAATTGAAGTTGATAAAGGTCCCCTACCCCACTTAAGGTTGCAAGTAGTTTTTTTAGGTCCAGGAAATTAAATAAATTATTCTTCTGTTAAAAAAGGTAAAGTCTGTGTCCGAGCCAAGTGGCCCATACAGCCGGAGCTTATCCTGGTTTCTGTAGCATGAAGCGACTAGGAGCATTTCTACTCCCCCCTGGATGGGATGCCAGTCCATTGCAGGGTTACCCCCAGCAGTAAATTCGCCGTTACCCATTTATACGCCTGGGTGGAGAGAAGCACTGTGAAAGTAAAGTGTCTTGCCTAAGAACACAACGCAGCGCCCCGGCCAGGGCTCGAACCCGGGCCGTTCGTCTCGGAGTCGAGCGCGCTAACCATTAGGCCACCGCGGCTCCCACTATTCTTCTAATCAGTCCACAAAAAACCTCATAAGTAAAAGATTTAGTTGTTCACCATTAATCACTTAGTCACTTTTCCTTTTCCTTACTATGCACTTCTCTCGCGTTCTTTAAACTCCTGCGTACTTGTATAATTAAACAATCAGATCCGTTAAACTCCGAAATAAGAATAAAAATTTGAAATGTTTTTTCCTTTCAACAGTTCGTGTCAGGTTTCCCATCAAGGAGGCGAAGCTTGTGGCTGACATAGGAGATAGTGTGGCGCTTGTCTGCAGTGCTGAAGGTTATCCCTTGGATGTTGAATGGAAGAAAAATGAGCCAGGATCTTCTGCTATTATTAAACGTAAGATAATAAGGCGTTTTAAAGCTATATCAGACTGTCATATCGTGCCCTCGGAGTCTTTTCATTCAAACCAATTAGAGCACTTGAAATACTTAAAATTTATTTCAAGTGAAAATGGGAATCATGCTTGGTACTGGGCATATGTGCTTAATGTTTTATGGCTTGTACTTTTTTTCACAAAACAGACAAAAATAATTAAACTGCTCTATCCTTTTGTAAACGTTTTTTTTATACTTAAAGTTTATTTTCGAAATTGGAATATTCAACTTTCTGTTTAATTCCCCACTTCCGTGCATGACGTTTTGCAAGTTTCTTACGCCGTTCGTAGTTCCGAAATTGTTAAATCAATTTGAGTAAATTCCTGATGTCATCAAAAAATCGTTAAAACCAAGAGTAATGGAAGTTCCTGACGTAATTCAGACCATATGACGTCATGATTGGCTTGTTACCACCTGCTATAAAATATTAGGTTCAAAGTTAAATGATTTTTTTTATCATCCACAGCCGATGGTCGTTTCATTCTGCAGGGTGATTGCGCCTACTGTGACTCACTTCTCATGATCCAAAACGTAACCGCAGAGGATTCTGGGAACTACTCGTGTAGTGCACGTGATGGGTCTGGTCAGCAGTTTTTTCTTGTAACAGTGAATTCCAACTCAACTTCTGGAACTGGTGAGAGACACACAGATTAACTTAGCACATGCATGCGGGACCTTCTTTCTTTGCGCCATTTTCTGAACCAAATGTCACTGTTACCTTCACTGCGGTATAAACTTACTGCTTTATTCCATTTAGCCCTGAAAATTTACAGAGATTCCGGGAATAAGGTTAACTTTGCGCACTTCCTCACACCTCAATGATAAGGGGACATAACTTAAGAAATTATGAAAGCAGTATTAAAGCAGTAACTAAAGGCCAATTTTTCCATACGCAGCATTAAATAACACTTAATGATTTGAAGTGCATGCAAAGCCAAACCTGGAGGCTATAAGGCCCAAGATTGAAAGAGAGTCCTGCATGAACTGCATGCAGGTATGCATACAGTTGTGACAAAAAACAATACTTCTCACCGTTTCTCTTATATTTCAGTGGCTGTTACAACCACGGGTCCTCGTTATGTGACAACCGTTTTGCCAGCATTCTTGTGGATTTGGTGGCCTTCAATATGGTAGTGAAAACAAACCTAACATCAGACGCATACGCACTTTTTCATCAGCCGCTGGCCTTTAGCTCATTACATGCCATTAAGCACAAGATGGAAAGGAATAATTTGCAGTGATTGTGAAGCCGGCATTCAGATAGACCGTGCTAAAAGCCAGGAAGGATTTGTGACTGAGTTAGACTGGTTTATGTTAGAAATTGCTGTATCACTCCTGAACCATCCCTTGGGTAATGGCGTTTAATACTTTGAATGATTCCCAGGCATTAGAAGAGTGGATTTAAATTAGTGTTACCGTAAAGGCCGTAAACCAGGTTTAACTAATATTTTGTTTACAGCGATTTTCGCGTAAGTGTTGAAAGTAATTCGCATTTGCTTTGGTTTTGCATTACTATGTTTAGCGATTAGTTTAAAAGGTTAGCCCCTGTTTTCACAACCAATTAGAAGGAAACCCCAAACGGTCGTGACGTTTTCCCGCGTTTCAAGCTACATGTATTTACGTCGGGTTTTGACAGGTTTTGATTACTTCACTGGATTGTCTGTGTCCTTCGTGATTGGCCAAAAGTGGTTACTTTGGTTTTGGTTTTTCTACACTCAGTCGAAAAATGCTCTAAATAATCTCGAAGTTTATTCAAGTTAAATTTGAGGCCAAGCCAAGTATTACTAACGTACTTACAATTATTAATACGATATTTTTCCATCTAGTTTGTATGAATCCTCTTGTTCATATGCATTAGAGCATTTAAAATGTACTCACTGTTGCTACGAATAGCAACAGTGGCGGATCCAGGGGAAAATAGCGCATTTTCTTTGAAGTGCCGGAATTATCTTTGCAGAATTTAACATTTATAGCCAAGCTGTTAAAAGTGGGCCCCCTCCTTAGCTGAAGGTCTGGATCCGCCACTGAGCAAGCATTATTTTATTGAAGCATGAATTTCGCCAACGCGCGATAAAGAAAAACAATAACTTATTTTCCCTCACAGCATTAGTTATATTTATTGTAAGAGTAATCACAGTGTAAAAAGCCAAGGAAGGAAGAATTTTTTTTACTTAAAATAGAAAAATCATTTCGATATCTAATAGTTATAGCCCCCCAAAAAAAAAAAAAAAATTTTCTCCAAAAAAAAAAAAAGGGACCCAAAAAAAACCAAAAAAAAGGGGGAAACCCCAAAAAAAAATAATTTTAAACAAAAAAAAAAAAAAACAAAAAAAAAAAAAAATTTTAAAAATTTAGAAAAAAAAAAAATTTTTTTAAAACCTCTTACCCCAAAAAAAAATATTTTTCCCCCAAAAAAATATTTTCGCCATTAAGCCAATCTTTATATCGGAGTTTCGATATAACGATATATTTTACTGCTTCCTTGGCATATCGTTATATCGGGGTTCTACTGTAACACGAAATTATCTATTGCTCTTGATTATCATGTTTAGGTTTATAAGCATTAGGTGTAATTAGTTTAAATACTATATTGTAATTAGAGCATCGTAATTTGAGTAATGTAACATGTCGCATTGTAAATATTGCTGTAGTGTAATGTAATGCAATGTAATAAAAAAATGTTTAGAATAAAATAAAATAAAAATGTTTAGGTTTATAAAAGTATTCCTTTATGATTTGCTATTATATCGTATTTAAAATATTTCCTTTTAATGCGTTCAATAAATTATTTCTAGAAATTTTGCCGATCCAAAGGCTCTTTGTTTAATAAGCGAATGGCCCGTCACTTTTTGCGCCATGCTTGTAAATAACTTATACGAACGAAACGACGTCAAGAATATATCAAATGGTGTTAAAGTCTTTGCCGGCAGTTTTAATTTTCTGAAGACATTTCAGGATAGGATGATTCCCCACCCCGCTGTATTGGTCTTCTATATTGCAGTGTTATAGGACTCTTTTATTATGCAACTCAGTACAATGTACAATGTTCAATGTACAGTACATTTATCCCGATTTCTGAAACCACCAAGGGGAAAGAAAATTGGTTCAAGAAATCGGGGAGGTCGAGAAATTAGAGATAAAATTTCAGTGCTCAATTTAGGGAGGGAAACAACTTTTGGTTTGAGTTATCGAGAGGTTCAAGGAACCGAGAGATCGAGAAATCTTGATTTTACTGTAGTTTCATGATCACGTTTTGCAATATCGAAGTCTAGATCTTGCCCTAGCTAGTTTAAAAATAATGGGGCGATTCCCTACAAATGGTCTACAAAGCTTCCCTCTGTTATCAGGGCTTATTGTTGACACAATTGATGGTGAGGTCCCAGGAAAAATAGCAATCCTTCCTCTCTCGACGTCCTAATATTAATTTTGCTAGAAATTAAAATTAGCGCTGTAGTTAGCAATAGCGAGAAAGAGATGAGAAGTGGCGAATCTATCGACAAAGCTGACTCAGCACTTTGATCCTTGTTACACCAGATGTGTGCGTTACCTCCCGTCACGGCACGTTAAGAACACTTCACCTCTGTCAAGACATGATACATCAACTTATCTTTATTTAAAAGTTATTTCTAGAAATACATCATCACTGTTTTGTTTTGGGATTAAGCTGTCTTAACAAGTGAAGACAAATGTAGCTCAAGAAATGACCAAAATTTGCGACGTTTATACAAAAACTAGGTGTTTTTTGGAGTATGATGGCTTAAGCCTTTTACCAAAGATTTTGCAACCTTCCTGCGTCAATTTCTTTGCGGAGTTTAACTGAAAATATCTGGGATTTTTTTGCGTGACATAACACTGCATAACATCAAAATGTCCACACGCAATGAGCACTTGAAGTACAACTCGCGTGACCGCGACAGCCTAGGCCGATTACTAAATAAAGCGATGATGACACATTTGTTTTCGACTTATAAAGGGTAAAGATTGGACAGACTCTTTCCAGGGGAACTATTCGATGATCTTGATACCTTGGCATTGAACAAAGTCTCTTTAGTCAGCGAGCCAATCACATGCGCCCTTGTTTGATAAGCATTTACAGGACTTGCCTTTGATTGGATTCGCTCTCCTACATAAACGAGCTTGTTGCATTGTCAAAGGAAAAATCCTGTCCCATTTTGCGCATCGTCGAAACCATTCCTGGCAAAAGAGCGTCTTTTTGAATTCCCTGCAAAATGGTGGTTTTCTCTGCTCGTGAAATCACTTTATTGGCCTTATTTTCAGCATTTGGAGTTGCTAAAGGTAAGTTAAACTATTCTCCTTGTAACCCAAACGCTCATTTTTTCGATCCATGTTTTCGTCGAGTATTTTTCTAGATGCAATTTTCAACGGCAACACGAAAAGACTCGTTTTCGTCGCAGTATTAAACAGTCAAATTATCAACCAGCTATTTTGTAATGGAGCATTTCGTTTTGAATTTTCCATCTGTTACTTTATGACAACGACGGAATTTTACAAAAAGGAAACAATGCATTTCATTTTTCCGATGATTTCAAGCTATATTTCACCGAGATAATATTAAAGTATATGTTTGGCATTAATTCGCTGGGAAACGATAAAACAATTCATCATTTGGTTTTGCAGTTGCGACGAAAATGAACAAAAAACATTTATCCGTTTATTTTTCTACTTTCCCTCTTTCTTGGATTTCAAAAAGACTACAACTTACATTGATATTTTTATCCCACTTTCCTACCCTACCTTGTTCATAGTCCATTGTTTTGCCTCCGGAATTTTTGTTATTCACTGAGCCCAGTTTACATCTTTTTTCTTTTCTTGTTTTTCAACCAGATCAATTTACTTCACACTCTGTCATGGCGTTTTGTGATTTGAATTATGTTTGTTTTTTTTTTCGCTCTAAAATCTGGTACTTTTATTTCACAAAAATGCAACATTCGAGGCGCTTGTTTTATAAAATGCTGAATACGGCTAGTTCTTCAGTAAACATTGCGTTGTGCGAATGTACACAGTCTATACATAAGATCACATAAGGCCATCCCAATAAAATGTTTCGTTTCCCATCGCCCCGTCTCTTGTAATGGTGGGTCGGTCGGTCGGGCAAAAAAAAAGAATGAACACTTTAAGGAGAGGCAGAACCGAAAGATTTTGTTTCGGTCGATCTCGCTGAGAACAGTTGGAACAATCGTTAATGCCCTTGGCACAAGGACATCACATCATACCAATTAATGTAAATAAAACAAGATCGCGTGCTTGTAAATTTAAGTACTTGCCTCTTTGACTAGTGAAACTGATTTTTTTTTTACATTTTAAAAAAAAAATGGGTCGGTCGAGCGACTGGGAAACGAACAATTTTATTGGGATGGCCTAAAGAAAATCGTCATCTCGAAATGTTGTCTTGTCGGGTCACGAAATTCTCAGAACTACATTGAAATAAATGTATTGGATTTAGTATGGAGAATATAAATTCCGAGCTTGACATCACTAAAAAATTTTGTTTCCTACTTTTCTTTGTGGAAAGAATCCGTCAAGTACGCGTTTCGACTCTTTCCGGCGTTTCACTAAGTTGGACTCTGGTCAGTACATCGAAATTGAAAGCGCACCAAATAGACATGATATAATCTTTTTGGTATTTGCATGGCTGTATGAATTTTCAAATGATGTTGACGAGACCCAATGATAAATTTCCGTACTTGACAGGCTTCTTCTTGCCTCAAAGTAAATGTCTCTTTGACGCTATTGTTAAGAACAAAGAGCGTTTTAAACAGATTAAAATACGACGCGACAAAGAGACAAAAGTCTATTTCATAAACTGCGCTGATACGCGAGTTCGCGTCTACGTGACGCGAAAAATCGTGAGGTTCGTGCCTTTTCCCTTTGCCTACGGTTTCTTTTTTTTATTGTTTTAGTGTCAATAATATCATCTGTTAGGGCAAGGCCTGACAAGACAATAATTTCCTCTCTCCAGGTTTTTCGTTTCTCACAAAAAATGCTTAGCAAAACGAAATTATTAAGGGGAAAGGTATATGCCTATTTAATAAGAGCTTTGAGGGAGGAGGGAATAAAATTTCACAGGTCTTTTAGGTCCAGCATTTTTTTTAACGGCGCGTTTCTCGCCAAAAATGTTGAGCGAAAACGAAATTCTTCAAAACATTCACATAATAAGTGAATGTATGTACACCCCTTCAGGGGAAAGGTTTGCCTATAAGAGCTCTTTAGCGAGGAGAAAAAAACATTTTTACAGGCCTTTTTTCATTCGCCAAAAAAAGTGCGTAGAAAAAACGAAATTCTTCAGGGGAAAGGTGGGAATAAAATTTCACAGATCTTTTTTTCATTCCCTTAAAATGCGTAGCAAAACGAAATTCTTCAGGGGAAAGGTGGAAATAAAATTTCACAGACCTTTTTTCATTCGCTTAAAATGCGTAGCAAAACGAAATTCTTCAGGGGAAAAGTGGGAAATAAAATTTCACAGATCTTTTTTCATTCGCTTTAAATGCGTAGCAAAACGAAATTCTTCATCAGGGTAAAGGTATGTCTATTAAAGCTCTTGAGCGAGGAGGGAATAAAATTTCAGAGGCCTTTTTCATCCAGCAATTCTTTTTTGAACGAGGGTCAGAGTTTTCGTTCTTGGTTGTTTATTTTAACCTTGTTAAAACATATCCAAGCAGATTACTTATGTTGATGCAGTTGACCCCAGTGGCCAAAATCTAGTCACGAAAGCATACTCGAGGTTTATTTTTATCAGCGTGATGTCGTAATGTTTTGAATGATTTCCCCGAACTTGAACCAGCTCAGACTTGATGGCCATAAGCCACAATTAGACGATGATATAAAGGAACAATTGTCTTTAGAACCGGAAATAATTAGTTGAATTTTTCCTCCACAAGTGTCTACAAGCGCGGACATGAATCAGTTAAATTTAGCAAGCAATTGGCACATCATATGCCTGAAGTCGCTGTCGAGCAAAGTTTCCGGCGCACAAAACTGATGAAAGAAACTTGTTGCAAGAATTATCCCTGCAAATACCGAATGCACCGTTTACAGCAGGTTTTGCACCCTTTGCTTTCAAATTTACCACGATAAATATATAAAAACGTTTCTTTTATTTATGTCTGTTGGTTCTGAACTCTGAACGCTCGATGTAAACAATGACGTCATTCTCAGACTTCTCTCTCTTCTCTCGTCCCTCTTGCGTTTAAAGTTTTTTGAAGTCATCGGATGATAAGATGCCCGGCCGCGCTAAACAAAAACACCGAATCATAGGATCTTTAGAATCGTTAGAATCCAGTGGCAAAGTCGTTACGACAAATATCTCTCGTTCCTTCGGCTGTGTTCCTTCGGTTGTGACTTTTTCAGTGGATATTTCTGTTTATAATTCTGTCCTATGGTATTGATTTTGACTAATCTCATATTTCACAAAACAGTACATTGAGAGTGAATTAAAATACTTTTATAAAAGGGAAAGTAAAAGCGTTAATGGGCCTTCAAACAATTTGCGGGCCTAGAGGTCGAACTCCAACTGTCCAAACTCCGGAGTGCAACGTATACAACTTATGTCCAACATAAAATTTAGAGTGCAAATGGAATGGCAACATTTTTTGTTTTTATTTTTCCCAGCTGAATTTGAAATCGTGGAGCCATACCCAGAAATCATCTATCCAATTGAGTACTCTTCAGCTGAAGTGACCTGTGTTGCATATGATTCGTCAGGAGTCAAGGTTCCCGATACAATCCTTTTTGTGAGGCGAGACGATTTCAATAACTATGTCAATCTTACAGATGATGGCAACTTGTACTTCACTAACAGAACAGAAGGTAGTAAAGTGCACTAAATTGTCACTAGAGAGAATATCTTGATTAGCAAGTTATAAAGTAAGACCTTTTTGTCTGGTTAAACTCTTTCTACTCAATCTTGCTTCCCAAACAATTTCAGTGAGGGTTTTAAGAACCAAAGACAAAACCCCCTTCCCCTCGAAATTTATCTTCTACTTAGACATAAACAACAATTATGTTCACAACTGGCTGGGAATGAAGAAACTACAACCAAAGTGGGGATGAGCTTCGCTGGCTATCTATATTCAAGCAATAACCTCTATTTCGAGCACAAATTTGCAGGGGTATTTGTCCGTGGACATTATATGTTCCCGGGAATTGTTTGAGAGCGCAGCTAGGACAAGTTAAGGGATAAAACGGTCAGCTAGCTGCAAGCGTTATCGTCTAACTCAGTTCTATATTGTGCTATACTTAACTCCGGCGAGAAAGATTGAACAAGTCTTTTAGAACTAGACCATACATGTTTGATTCGAAGAAAGAGGGTCTCAATGTGGTTAATCGTTAGTCGTAAAACGGCCGAAAATTTTCCCGTTAGGCGTAAAAATTGAGACAATTTTAACCGTTAGCCGAAAATATGTTAACCTTAAAAAAGTCGGTCAGTAATTATACCTAATCGTACCTTTTGTCCGCGTCGGCGGGCCCTGGTCGGGCGGACGCGTCCCCCCGCGCCTGTTCCGCGGTACTTAGGTTCGCCCCCCTCCGGTGATTCGCTCAGTCGGCCGCTGCCCGGTGCGCGCGTCTTCTTCCACTTCTCGCCTCTTTTTTCTCGTTGTGGTTCTCCTTCTCCCTGGGGCCCACTTCTTGTTCGGGGTTCAGTTCGTCGGTCTCCGCTGGCGGCGCGCTCAGGGGCGGGGTTTTCTCCGGTCCGCTAATCTGTTTTGGTACCTCTTCTCTCGTCGGCACTCTTTTTCAAGTGACCGTGATATGGTGGCATCGGTCGTGACTTGATTCGTGGATATCAGGACAGTGTCGCGCTCTGATTGGCTACTTGCAAATTTGGGTACGGTAATTATAAATACAGCATACTGGATCACTTTATCGTCCCAGAATGGTCCTAAGACCTAAAATATGTTCTTCAATAATGGAAATTAATTTTTAACTTTTAAAATAATGGACACTAATTTTTATTTTCTGTTAACTGCGTAATGGAAATAAAGTAACCGTTAGCCGTAAAAAGGCCAAAATTTTAACCGTTAACCGTAAAAGCCAGCACCCCATTTAGACCCTCTTGAAAGAGTTTGCGCACGTTTCATTTGCAGAAAATGGACGGAAGCTCTTTGTTACAATGCATATTCGCAATGTCACAATGGACGACGACAGTGCCAAGGGCAAGCTGGGAAATTACGAGTGCCATGCGTATGCAGTAAATCATTATGTCCCGGCTAGGTATGGCTTCAGCGTCAACGTCATCACAGGTAATGCACTGATGAGCGACCAATGATGATGGTTTTAGAAATGTAGGTCCGCTATGCGTGCATGTGTGAATTAGTGACCTTCAGATTTGACTTACGAGTTCGAGATCGAGTACGAGTACGACTTTGGAATTTCAACACAATTGTATCCCCCAAACTATAACTCTTCCCTGTTGCTGACTAACATATAAATAAACGTTAGGGATAAGACTGGTGTGATAAGTAATTATAGGAGGCACACGAATTTGGTTTGAAAACTCTTACTCGTACTCAATCTCGTACTCGTAGTCCAATCTGAGGGTCACTAATTAGCAGCATAGTGCGGCGAACAGAGAACGACAGGCGATATATATATGTTCGATTGGAAGTGCGCATGCTAAAAGTCAATAGCATGAAAGCTAACAAACTAACCTTAGTGATTTTCCTGTTCAATTTTTTAACATAAGTGATCTGACAAAAAAATACTGTGCTATGATTATTAAATGCAATTAGGCTTAATTAGATAAGGCGATTATGAGACTTAAATTAGATTCACGCTTTTGCTAGGGATAGGGTCATTTATTATATACTAAAACGGTGGATATCGTTTTTGGTACGCGCTGATTGGCTACTCAAACTCCAAATATGCTTTGCTGTTCACCCAGAGCAACGCGCGCGAGAAAATTGTAATCTTTGGCTGGAATAAACTAGTCATCAAATCATCCTTTTGGGCTCGTTTATCTCACTGTTTTAGAATATACTAAAACAACTATTCGCAGAAGAGGAGGTGGCTAGTGGTGGATATTTACCGAGCCGCGAACTATTATAGATTTGACAGCTAAAGAAAGGCACCTTATTTGATTGCATTTTAGGGGTTTTGAGGGATCAACCCGGCGGTGTAGTGTTTTGGGATGCTAACAAGCTAAAGGTCATAGCTGGTGACATAAAAAAAAACTTGGATGATAGTAAAAAAAAATTCTGCGTCGCTACTGGCATCGATTGTTTACGAAAGAAAAACGTGTGGTGCCTTCTTATTTGTGCTAAGTAATAAAGACAATTTTTGTTACTTTCTTTTAGCAAAGGAAATCCCCAAAGTGGTTGTTTCTAAAGTTAAGCTCCTGGAACACGATACGGACGCTTCAATCCTTTGCAACATGACGGAACGAGGAAGTCAGGACACACGACTTGTGAAGGTTTCGTGGTTCAAAGACGGCGTAGTGAACCGCACCGTGCTAATCCCTAACCCGCCAAATTCCAATAACCCGCTTGGTCCGTTTGTTCTCGAAGATGTCGGCGTCAAAGATGGAGGCGAATACACTTGTCTCTTGGAAGTGCTCTTGCAAAACAAACGGCCGTACAATGTAACAGACAGCACTGTTGTTAGCAGTAAGTGTGTGCTACTAATAATAATAATACAGCTTTTGTTTCAATTTATTTTGTTTCGTACGCGGTCCAGATAAACTGAATGCGATACACACAAACTAATTGTTTTTTATTTATCTGAAACGGCGGCATTTTTTATCCGGACAGCTAGCATGCTAGGCAATCAAAATGTTAATAACATACCGGTTTGTTGAGTTTAACTAGTAATAAAGTTATTTAACTAGAGTTATGACAAAGAGTCAGAGTAAGGCAAGGTTAAGTCGGTATACGGGCCCAGTAATCCAACAGGCCGGAGCTTATTGCGGTTCAACCCCTCCCCCCGACCTGGATGGGATGCTAGCCCATTAGGGTTATCCCCTAGCATTAAAAGACTTCTAAAACGTTCCATTATAAATTCCTGAATTCAAGACTAAAATCTTAAATCTCGAATACAGGAGCCTGGCTTACAAAGTCTTGAATTCAGGATTTTAGTCTTTGGTTATAACTCCAAAAATATAACTTTTAGAATAGCTTTCCCCTACCTTGCTCGGTACAAATGTAGATCTAGTATGTTCGAGTAATATTGACCTCTTTCATTATGTTTTGTTAATTTGTGAATTTTTATTGCGTTTTTTATTCTAGTTGCACCGTGGTTTGAACATGAAGGCGAGAAGGAAATCGTAAAGGAGACAGGAGAGGGCGCGAAACTGGAGTGCAGCGCAAAAGGATTTCCTTTGAACGTGGAATGGAAATTTAAAAACGAGAGCGACGAAGTGGTTAAAACCTGTATTGGTAAGTTTGAAGTTTGGACAGATTGAGTCAGTTTTGCCAACTTCGAGTCCCGTTCTGGAATAAAGAAAAGTCTCCCTTTAAATTCAGTGTTTCAAAAATTAAATCCTAAATTAAAAGGCTTTGTCCTCTCAAGAGCAACGCTGTTTGAGCTTTTGAGAAAGCACTTTTTGTGGTCTGGTGTGTATTGATCGTTTTTACTCTTTCAACGTTATTGAAAGACGAAAGAAAGAAATAGCAAATGCAACACTGTGCATACTAACATCAGTCAGTCGTTCGATCGGTCGATCGGTGGGTCGGTGGGTCGGTGGGTGGCGGGTGGTCCGTCTTTCGTTCGTTCGGTCGGCCGTCGTTTGGTCGGTCGGTCAGTCAGTCAGTCACACCAATAAAGTATTCGAAACCGGTAGAAACAAGTAATGGTCCATTAATTTTCGCGTTTGACTGTATTGCAGGTTCTTCAACGAATAAGCGTTACAATATCACACGCAAGGGAGTGTATGACCTTTATTACCTGGCCGTCAGTGACCTGGTCACGACTGACACCGGAAGCTACTACTGCTGCCTGCCATCAAACTGCTCTGAGAGCGTCGACGAGGATCGGTGTCAGCGGTTTGTCCTCACTGTCGAAGGTAAGGTATAGGTGTAGACTAGTCCTGAGATTGGGTTTTTGCTACCATTTGAATGAAAGGATTGAGAAAAGTTTGGATTCATCGTTGTCTTGACAAAATTAATTTGTGTTCTTGGGACCGTCTACTTTTAATTATACTATACATCTAGCAGAAAAGATAAGGGAATCTGACCTATTCACAAAAACCATCATGTTGTAGAACATAATAATAATAAATAATAATAAAAAGTATTTTTATAGCGCCAAAATCCAATAATTGCTCATGGCGCTTTACAGTAAAAAATATTAATAAAATGATGTTAAAAAGTTAAAAACTCTAAAAAATTTAAAAACGGATATTTACAAATATAAGTTCAAATGTACCTAAAAAATAATAATTATTAAAAAGCCTGTTTAAAAAGGTACGTTTTTAAATGTCTCTTAAAAGTGCCAATAGAAGGACTTAATCTAAGTTCAAGTGGGATTGTGTTCCACAGCCTTGGGGCTGCCACGGCAAACGCTCTCTCTCCATATGTTTTTAATTTTCTTTGGGGGTCGCCAGAAGGTGCTGTGTAGATGATCTTAAAAATCTCCGAGAGGTGTGATAGTAACATAACCCAAATCCCAAATTGAGACCGTCTAATTTTAATTATACTATACATCTATCAGAAAAGATGAGTGAATCTGACCAATTCACAAAGACCATCATGTTGTAGAACATAACCCAAATCCGTGACTACGAGCTATATTGACTCCTGGAAAAATGCCTGTCGAAACGCCCTTCAGAAGGGCCCTTTTCAGCCGCTTTTCTTTTTCTCCATTCCATCAATTTCACTTTTACTTCCTGGGTAGAAGCTTTCGGTTTGGAGATATTTTTGGCTTTGTATAAATCCCTCTAGACCCAAATTTCCTGGGATGAGTTCAAAAATTTTCGATTTGATTATCGCGGTTTGCAATATTTGTGAAAAATTAATGGTCCAGTCAATCTCTTGTGACCATCGGACCCTTGACAAAAGTTTGGGCCTATCCCATAAAGACTGTTCACTACATATTCCCGAGTACCTTTGTATGAAACTTGTGTATTGTATGAGACTAAGATAAACTTGTGGAGGCGCGGTGGCTAATGGTTAGCGCGCCGGACTCCGGAGCGAACGTTCCGGGTTCGAGCCCTGGCCGGGGTCACTGTGTTGTGTTCTTGGGAAAGACAACCCGTTACTCTCATAGTGCCTCTCTCCACCCAGGGGTATAAATGGGGGGAATGGGGGGGCCCCGCGCTAGACATCCCCCCCCCGGGGGAAAGAAAAAAAACCCTAGCTGCTTAATGCTATCGAAACCGGGATAAACTCTGGCAGTATGCGCCACTTTGGCTCAAAGCTGCCCTTTATAAGACAAAACTTGCATAAAAACGTACAGAACAGGAATGACTAAATTTTTCTTCTTATTCAATAGATCCTTTAGACCCGAAAGGTGGTGCGATGGCTTTGGCATCTCATGGTGTTCTGGCGGTGTTGGCTACATTCCTTGCGTCGTCCCTGCTTTTGTAAAATGACAAGTGAAGAAGCGCAGAAGAACGGGGAAAAGCGATTTTTTTATTTGCTGTCCCCTCTTAAGAAATTGGGGAATATGATTTAATTTTGAGTTATTTGCTACTCGATGCAAGTTTTTTATTTAAATTTTGACTTCTTTTGGACATATAAATTTGATTTCGTGCAGGCGAAAATCAAGCTTGTTACGTCATTTGAAGGCATGGTTATCGTATTCCGATTAACTGCGATGTCGTTGTTGTATGCTTTTTTGTCCCTTTGCAGACCTTATTACGTAGCCTTGTCAATAAAAAATAATGATCGGTTATGTACAAAATGGGTGCCAGAAAATTAGAAACATAATTGAGATTGGCCAATGATCTGATAATGAAGATTTAAAATTTTGAAAAAGTAAAAAGGTTTGTTTGATAAAAAGTTGCTAGGTAGCAAACTTTGCCATACCATGCATAAAAATCATGTAACGTTTTTAAAATTTTGAACGGTCATAATTAAGTTTCGGTCAATTGTGGCAGTGATGGTTGGAAGAATAATATTAAAATTATTTTAAAATACCTGCGACTCCAAAACGGCGGCGAAAACCGTGCATGCGCATTTCATGGCACTTTTGGTTTAAAGCAGATACAGTATTCATTTTATAGTACTGCGTTTTTCTTTGAGAAACATGCAGGAACTTAGAAATAGTTTGCAGTCAATATTTGATGTTGGAATTTAATTTGCTAATGTTTTTGTTTATAGATTATGAATAGCTTAGAGTTTCTTCCATTCTAAGCCGATCAGGTTTGTTCTGGCTTATATTGAAGAAAATGTTTAGGACAAAAAAAAATTATAAAAATGACAGATTTACTTTCGTTCCATAAAAAGCACTGTATTAAGATCATTATTGCTATGTTAACCTTATAAAAATTATATTTATTAATGATCGAAAATCATTGCAGCTTATATAGAAGTGTTTGCATATACCAGGTATCGTTCATAGACACATTTTGCTGTGATAATAAATGGAGGAAATGAATAGTGTCAGTGAATTACTGAATTGGAACAGTTTATACAACTGGTATATATAATTATGCAGAACAAAACACTGTACAAAGTAAGGCCCGGGGTACTATAAAATTTGGGTGGTGTGTGCGGCACGCCTTCCCGACCCTTATTGTACTTCAAACTAAAATAAGCTATTTCCTCTACCATTTTTTCAGACCGACCCTACCCCAGAACTGCTTCGGTTTGTTTAAACATTCTAGAAAGGCTTCAAATTTCCGATTTTGATTAAAATGATACAAATAGTTACTTCCAAAAATTATTCCTAAAGTTGACCAGATTGCAAAACCATACCCTATACCATATCCGTCCAAACCAACTATCTTCATTATTCCTCTGCTAAGACGAATTATGAAGATAGTTGGTCTGGACGGATGGTCCGTCTGTTTACCCCCCGTCCTGACCAATCGATGAAGCCGATAATCGATGATAATCAATACCAATCGATAATAATCGATGCCAATTAATCGATTGATATTGGAAATCGATGACCAATCGATGACGGAAAATTTTGTGACTTTTAATTTCATCGATTTTCATCGACTGTTATCGATTTTCATCGATTATCATCGATTACCATCGATTTTCATCGATCGTTTTTTATTTTGTTTGATTCAATATGGGTGCTATTACATCAACTCAGTGGCTCTTAAAAGCGATCAATACCTCATTTATTCATTTTCGTGATATACTGTTACCGTATTTTCTCGATTAAACGCCGGGCCCCGAATAAACGCCGGGTCTCCAAGGTAGAGTGGTAAGTAAGCCTTTCAGGCATTTATTAGAGGTGTAATATGCTTTAGGTATGATGGAAAGATACATTCATGTCACAAATATTGATTAAAAACCCTTGTTTAATAAACATTTTGCTCAAATAAACTGCACCATTCAAATAAACGCCGGATCTACGGAGCCAAGTTTGGAATAAACGCCGGGGCGTTTAATTGAGAAAATACGGTATGTCTGTTATGCAGCGAAAAAAAGGGGCAAGGTTTACACTTGCGTATAGGTTACTTCAGAAGATAGTAGCCTTTGACTACGTACTTAATAACAAGTGTAACCTCCGTTGCTTTATCCCCGGTTTTATCCGCATCTTCAGACATCGTGCGCTCGTCTCACGTTCAGTCGTTTTAGGATTGCGAAAATCTATTTCCGGATCATGACGAGCTTCTTGCGAATTTGAAATCGTGGACCCCTGCCGATGTTCTGCAGTTTTACTGCAGAACATTACCAGGGGGTCTAGATTTTTCGACACGTATGAATGAAATTCCTTGACGCCTCTTCGCCAGAGATGTGTTAAGGAATCAATTTACTCGAATATCGATCTGTTGTAGAATTATCCTGGGATGCCCAAGTACGCCCCAAGATATCGATGAAAATCGATGAAAATCGATGACAATCGATGACAATCGATGTAATTAAGGAAATTTTATTTGTGACTATTGATTGGTCATCGATTGGCCGATGCCAATCGATATCAATTAACTAACCATCATCGATTGATATCGATTGATTGATTGATTTCCGATCATCGATTTTCATCGATTGGTCAGGCCGGGTTACCCGTATTTATACACAGACGAATTATTGCACGAACTAAAAAATGCTCGCCTAATTAAAATGCAAGTTCGTCCAGACGGATCATCCGTCTCTAGTCTAAATCGGGCCAAGTGACAGAAATTCCTGACGCGTGTTGCACAAGCCATTCGCGTAAGCGAGAAAAATAACTTCGGAAAACGATGAATAATTCTACAGTAAGGTAAAAACTTAACGGCTAAAACATGACAAAAACCAGCAATTTACATTCACGGATACAAGGTTAGAGTAAATACTAAGTTAATAAGTTGGAAAGTTATTAAACGGAAAGTGTTGATTTGCGAACAAATAACTCTGACCTAAAAACATGATCCGTGTAGTCGAAAACAAACGAAGCGAATCTGTGTGTAAGACGAGAAAAGAAAACATAACTTTCCAACTTACAGTTGTAAAATAAAATGAAAATGATTTACTTGACAATAAAAAAAGGTTGAATTTAGCACAAAACGTGTGTTAAATGCGTAAACAGAATCAAACAAAAATAAAATAAAATAATAAATAAAAATTATTTTTATAGCGCCAAAATCCACTAATTGCCCATGGAGCTTTACAATAAAAATATTAATAAAATGAAGATCAAAACTCTAATAAGTTTAAACTAAAAGAGCACATTACGAAGACTAAACTACAAGATAAAGCGACTACAATTATGCAGTAATTAGCGAGGTCAAGTTCTTAAAAATAATAAACAAAATAATCAATCCTACCTTGCTAAAAGCAAGCTCTTTCTCTCTGCGCTCTTCAAACTGCCCCATTCTCGACCCCAGAGCTCTTGTCTTTTGCACATGACTGACGCCGTCAGTCATGTGCAAAAGAGAAGTGCTTTGGGGTCGAGAATGGATCTGCCCAGTTAAGTCTCGAGAACTGAACTGACTGCAAGCTAAAAACGTGCTCCTATTCATACTAGAGCAAAAAAAGGGAACGGCAGTTTCTCACGTACGAAACGTGTTTAAACAGGAGCAGTCCCGCACCGGTTCAAAGCGTCTCTCTGATTGGCTGATTCACGAGAACAATAGAAAATTATTTATTAAAATAAATACTTTATATGTTTTGTGGTGATTTCTTTCACCGTCAGTAGTTCCTCTAATTTCCCATCTAAGGAACATTTCTGGCTTATCATAGGTATTTTTTAATAGCAACGGCAAACATGGGAAAGCATGGACCGGCTGTACCGGCCGTTATAGCATTACCGACTGTACCGACTGTACCGACTGTACCGGCTGTACCGGCTGTACCGGCTGTACCGGCTGTACCGGCTGTAACGGCTGTACCGGCTGTAACGGCTGTACCGGCTGTAACGGCTGTACCGGCTGTACCGGCTGTACCGGCTGTAACGGCTGTACCGGCTGTACCGGCTGTAACGGCTGTACCGGCTGTACCGACTGTACCGGCTGTACCGGCTGTACCGGCTGTACCGGCTGTACCGGCTGTAACGGCTGTACCGGCCGTACCGACCGTACCAGCTGTACCGACCGTATCGACCGTACCGACCGTACCGGCCGTACCGGCTGTACCGAGTGTACCGGCTGTACCGAGTGTACCGGCTGTACCGAGTGTACCGAGCGTACCGAGTGTACCGAGCGTACCGAGTGTACCGAGTGTACCGAGCGTACCGAGCGTACCGAGCGTACCGAGCGTACCGAGTGTACCGGGTGTACCGGGTGTACCGAGTGTACCGGCTGTACCGGCTGTACCGGCTGTACCGGCTGTACCGGCTGTACCGGCTGTACCGGCTGTACCGGCTGTACCGAGTGTACCGCGTGTACCGAGTGTACCGAGTGTACCGGGTGTACCGGGTGTACCGAGTGTACCGGCTGTACCGAGTGTACCGGCTGTACCGGCTGTACCGGCTGTACCGGCTGTACCGGCTGTACCGGCTGTACTGGCTATAATAATAATAATAAATCTTTATTTCAACACGGTAAAAATCATCAGGACTTAAAATTACTTAATTTAAAATTACTTAATATCTATTTTACATAATAAATTTAAATTACATTAGTCGTCTACAATTAGTTATAATAAAAGAAATGCCTGCTTTCCATGAATGCCGTGTGATGTTAATATTTACATTGATTTTAGCCAAAAATGAAACTGCTGCAGCCGGATTTAAAGCTAGTGAGAGTTTGTGCTTGCCGAAGGTCGACAGGTAAACTGTTCCACAGCACCGCACCTCTATAGCTAAAACTGTTTTTAAGAAAATTAGTGCGGGGGAGCGGAACAGTTAGTTTACCCGCGGACCCTCTCAGTGAATAGGTACACGTATCGCTTCTATTAGAAAACATTGTCCTAAGGTAGTCAGCTGCAAGACCATTGAGTGATTTATAGACCATGACGGCTGTTTTAAATTTAAATTGGACATCGAGTTTATTCCAGCCAAGTCTTGCAATAAGATCATCAGCATTGGCATCGTAGGAAGAAGAGGTCAAGATACGCGCAGCACGGTTTTGCAGTTTTTGTAGTTTACTTGCCAGAGTTTTACTGCAATTCCCCCAAACGACACTACAATAATCAAAATGGGGTTGTACTAAAGAGTTATAGATACATAGTAATGTCTTAAATGGAACAAAAGACCTGCTACGCTTTAGGATGCCAATGCCAGATGCAATCTTTTTAGAAATATTTGTAATGTGTAGATTCCAAGTTAGGTTCTTATCTATATATACACCAAGGGATTTTGTAAATTCAACTTGCTTTATAGAGTCACCATTTATTGAGAAGGACAATGGTCTACTCAAAGTACTTAACCTTTGCCTTGACCCTAGCAACATAAACTCAGTCTTAGACTTATTAAGAGTGAGTTTATTTGCAATTAACCATTCAGAAACTTTAGTTAACTCATTATTCATGTTTTCTTCTAATAGGGTAACATCGTTACTAGCAAAGGTTAAGTGTGTGTCATCTGCGTACATCCTAGGTTGCGAAATAGAGTAGTCTCCTTCGCAGCGGCTGCGAAGGAGACTAGAAATAGAGAGACAGTTGGGCAAGTCGTTTATATAGAGTAAAAAGAGAAGTGGACCTAGGATTGTACCGGCTGTACCGGCTGTACCGGCTGTACCGAGTGTACCGAGTGTACCGGGTGTACCGAGTGTACCGAGTGTACCGGGTGTACCGAGTGTACACGGTGCACCGGGTGTACCGAGTGTACCGAGTGTACCGGGTGTACCGAGTGTACACGGTGTACCGGGTGTACCGAGTGTACCGAGTGTACCGAGTGTACCGGGTGTACCGAGTGTACACGGTGTACCGGGTGTACCGAGTGTACCGAGTGTACCGGCTGTACCGGCTGTACCGGCTGTACCGAGTGTACCGAGTGTACCGAGTGTACCGAGTGTACCGGGTGTACCGGGTGTACCGAGTGTACCGAGTGTACCGGCTGTACCGGCTGTACCGGCTGTACCGGCTGTACCGGCTGTACCGGGTGTACCGAGTGTACCGAGTGTACCGAGTGTACCGAGTGTACCGAGTGTACCGAGTGTACCGAGTGTACCGGCTGTACCGGCTGTACCGAGTGTACCGGCTGTACCGGCTGTACCGGCTGTACCGGCTGTACCGGCTGTACCGGCTGTACCGGCTGTACCGAGTGTACCGAGTGTACCGAGTGTACCGAGTGTACCGGCTGTACCGGCTGTACCGAGTGTACCGAGTGTACCGAGTGTACCGAGTGTATCGAGCGTACCGAGTGTACCGAGCGTACCGGACCGTAGAACGTTGAGAGTAAGAAGGAGTATCACAAAAGTTTGCAATGAGATGTATATAATTATCGTACAGTAATTCTGGTTCACAAAGTTCTCAAGCCTTACGCAAAAGCTCGCGGTGATTCTGTGTCATTCTGTAAAACGTCAAACCTGCTTTTTGATGTTTGGTGTTGTTTGAAAATATTTATTTCAACAAGAAAGTAGGACAGAAGTTGGCAATAGATTGAAAATAATTCAGGTGCATAAGTCTGACGGACTTCCTCTTATTCCATCTTTCGGCGTGAGAGTATTTCGTGGAAATTTATTTTCGCTATTTGGAGAAAAGTATGTTAAAACATTAAAAAATATATGTCCAATAATGTTTTAGTTTTATTGGAGACATATGCGGCTTTCACAAACGACTTTGGGAAATACTTTGTGCAGAAGATTGAAACGATCCGAAGTCGGCTTGACACGGATCCTGCTTTTTCACATGTAGAAAATGACACGTAATGCGCTGCTGTTGCTGACCCGGCACCATCGTTTGCTGGATTTACGCTGCTGTCTTGTGATGATGTTAAGAGGAAATCCGCCAGGACTTCGAGTAGTTATTGGACAAAATTATGTTCCAAAACTATTTACACCTGATTGCAAGCTTTTGTGTTACTGCTTAAAATATCTTATCGAAAGAAATCTTTTCTAACAACACCACACATCGAAAACACATTTTGAAGTTCCGCTGAATTCCACTGAATCGCTTAAAAGATGTAAGCTTTTGCCCATAGCTTGTGAACTTTAAATATCATTTTCTCAGACTCGGATAAGAAATTGTTGTACCAGAATTATTTCCACCTTATTGCAAACTTTTTTGTTACTGCTTCAAATATCTTATCAAAAGAAATCTTTTCTAACAACACCACACATCGAAAACACATTTTGAAGTTCCGCTGAATTCCACTGAATCGCTTAAGACGAATTTACAAAATGGCTACACGTGAGATTTTTCCTATACCTTGTGAACTTTGAAATTCATTTTCTCAGACTCTGATAAGAAATTGTTGTTGGTGTTATCACGGATAATTACTTACATCTTTACCTTTTATTAAGGGTAGGAAATAATGCAATAGGATTTAAATTATTCTGGAAATTGATTTTTGTCCAACTTTAATAAATATTACTCGACTTCCTAGTTGATTCTGTCTTAAATACTAGCAATCAACTGAAATACTCTTTACATAGATTGCAACCGAATGACCCGGTTTTGTGGACTTTTTAAATACCTCCTCAGGATCGTACCGTTACTGATGTTCGAGACAAGGAGTTGCATATAAACTCTAAATTTAATTTTTTAGTAATTTTCTTCGTGCAACCAGAGTGTGCGCTTATTTGTGCAATGTACCTTATTACATATAATTTTCGCGATACTTTCCCTTTTATTTTGCGAATTTTGATATTCCAAAAAATCGCGAAATAAAAGTGACGCGAACAATAAGTGTCGCGAATATGACATGCCGCGAAAAGTGACTCACATTATACTAACAATAAAAAAAATAACTTTAGTACCACTAAAGGAAGGAAGGAAGGATCAGTTTTGAGTGTAAATGAATGTTGTCGTCAATTGGCTCAAGAACAATAACTCATGCACATACAAACATGGCCTACTTGTAGACATTGTAAGAAGTGCTCTGTTGTCTGTCGGTGATGCGCGCATGTGTTTGTTTCCAAATCAGAAGTTTCCCAAACTTTAAGAGATCTTAAGATAATTCGGTTGAAATTCGCTCGGTGAATATTCGTTTTCTTCGTCGACGTTGTAAGCTCTGAAAAATATCAATCTTTTCGGTAGTTTCTTTGCGAATGTGAGAGTACGCGTTTTGTTTTAGCAGGTTTAGTTGGAAATTTGAATTTGCCGGCTTTCGAAAAAATACACGGCTGGGACCGTTTTCACGGAAGTGGTCCGTATGGCAAAATCCCGACCAAGAAAGAACCAATCAAAACGCTCGGATTTGTCTAAGACTGGCTTTGCCATACAATAGAAGTAAATTTAGTAGTAATAGTGGTAAAGGGGATATGAATGACGCGTAATTTTAAAAAATAAATTACTCACCCGAAGAAATTACACACGCACAGACACACGACACACACAGGAATCATGAAGTAAACGATTGGACGCAATAAGTTGTGTAAAAGACGCGTTCCCTCTGCTTTATTTATCCTTTTTGGGTTTGTGTTTGTTGTGAACTCAACGGCAAATTTCGGTGAACATGCATCGCTTAAAAGATCATATTAATCGTAGTACAGGTATGAAAAACGGCATCTAAGCCGGTACGCTCGGTGCGCTGGGTACACACGGTACGCCTGGTACGCCCGGTACACTCGGTACACTCGGTACACTCGGTACACCCGGTACACTCGGTACGCCCGGTACACCCGGTACACTCGGTACGCCCGGTACACTCGGTACACTCGGTATACTCGGTACACCCGGTACACTCGGTACGCCCGGTACGCTCGGTACACCCGGCCGTACCGACTGTACCGGCCATACCGACTGTACTGGGTGTACCGAGTGTACCGAGTGTACCGAGTGTACCGACTGTACCGGGTGTACCATAAACAACGCGATATAACTCAAACAGTTCCAACACAATAACAAAAAAACGTCCAAAGCTTGCAAAACTGACAATCTCAACTAAAATATCGTAAAAAACGATGCATCTAGTCGAACAGACGAACATAGCTAAATGACACCAACCGTTTCGCCGACCAACTTTGGCTTCACAACCAAAGCTCGCGTGTGATTGGTCCGGTACGTCTCGGTACAGAATTTATAAAATCAGCCAAAATCAGCCAATCAGAGAGCCGCTTTGAATCGGTGCAGGACAACTGTTTAACAGCGCTTCCAAACCATACCATTTCATTGCAAAGTAAACGTTGAACTTCCCAACAAGGATATCCTGCGCTAATTACAATATCTTTAACTAAAGGTGATAAGCCTAGATTATCAGATTAAAACGACCTACTAAAAGGCAACCACAAAAACCTAACCGCTATTAACGTAATTTAGCAATGAAACGTGGTTAGCGCTCACACTTAAAAACATTCAGGAGCAATGCATAGGCTCACGAAATGAAACCGGAAACTTGAAAAATCAGCCTGACTTTTTGTTTCTTTTCCTCAGAAACGATACGGTATTATTTTGGCTTCGATGTGAACTATTTACACAGTGGGGGCTACTATCCAATCAGAAGAACGGTCGTAACCACAAAGTAAATACGTTTGACCGAAGGCAATTAATTTCGTAAAAACATGTTCTTCAAATATCGGAAAGATAGTCCTCAGCATGACCAAAAAATATTGAGATTCGTTACAAACAGAAATATCTGACGACTGCAATGGTTTTAAGTTTGATTAAAGCGATGTATTGTAAGAAAACTAGAGAAAGCTCTCGTAGCGTTTAATTGTTAAGTAAACATTCTAGCGATTTTCTGTAACGGAAGTAAATTTCCACCAATCAGTGTTTGCAAGCTCAAACAAAAACGGGATGACTTGTCGTGTTTGCTAGCACGGGGAGCTGCTATCCAATCACAAGAACGGTCGTAACCACAAAGTAAATTCGTATGACCGATGGCAATTAATTTCGTAAAAACATGTTCTTCAAATATCGGAAATATATTCCTCAGCATGACCAAAAATATTGAGATTCGTTGCAAACAGAAATATCTAACGACTGCAATGGTTTTAAGTTTGATTAAAGCGATGTATTGTAAGAAAACTAGAGAAAGCTCTCGTAGCGTTTAATATTATTCTGAAACGGAAGTAAATTTCGACCAACCAGTGTTTGCAAGCGCAAAGAAAAACGGGATGACTTGGCGTATCTCGTGTTTGCTCGCACGGTAGAGCTTAAGTGCGCTACAAAGAGAAGTGCATATTTGCAGGTGAGTTACAAAGCTAATTTCACTTCATGTAACAGAGGAATGTATAAATGTGGGAGATTGCCCTATTCTATTTGTACAGGAAGATTCACGGCATCTTCGACGTCACAAACAGCGCGAATACACGCAAAATTGCGTGCGTTCTCGCGTGGATGTACCCGGAATTGCGTGATCAGTGTCACGTGCGTCGCAAAAACATTCGAGTCTACACGGAAAGTTGAGAATGAAAAAGAAGACAGTCAAGTTCTGTTCAAAGTTTAAATTTTGTATGGACAGTATCGTATAGCAAGGTGTGCAACTGCCGTGTCGAACTAAATTCGTCTCCGTAGTTGATGTAACGCTCAACATTAACTACCGTTGCAACTGCTGGAGCAGATTTCTGAGATTAAATTAATGATATAAACATTATTTGGATTATTCAAAGCCATCGCGGTCTGATCGAAACTCCACAGTATCGCCAAAAATGCAAATCGTTATTATCAGTGTTACCAATGCAAGGCTGTTACACTGACAACAGAAGCAACTTGGCTGTGTCTTATTCTGTGGAGATAATTTTGTATTTGCCGGGAGAGCGTGCAGCGCGGATCGAGCAAAATACAATCCTGGTATGACTATATACATGTATAACATATAACATAAAACTTTCTCTAAACTTGAATTTTGCTTAATTAAAAATCCCGGTTAAAAATCTGTGTATGGTAGCTTTTTACATTAATTTGCCCTGGTTGTTTACGTGTCTTTGTAAAGTGACAACAGGCATTTGATTTTGAAGAAATGGCTTCGAAGCAGTGTGCTTATCTCTGTTCTTTTCGACCAGGGTTTTGGTTTGTTTTGAATTTGGCATTTATTTGATTTGAGCATGTGATCAACTCAGAGAAGTATATACCTCAAGCTTTTTGTCAAAAGGTAATAATTTCATCTACGATTAAAGTGTTGTTTTTCATTTTATCAGAGATCAGTAGTCACAAAACACTTTATTTATGGAACTGATTTATTTTGGATTGTTTGTTTCAAAAAATAAACCATTTAAATCAGTTGCATTACTCTGATCGTGCATTTTACTCTTGTGATTTGATGTTTCCCCACATTGATAGGAATATATTTAAATATTTTCTGTAAGTTATTTTTCCATTCATGTTACATTCAAAGTTATGCTAAAAGGTGCCATTTTAAGCAAAAAAGTGTTCTGCAGAAATAAAAAATCATTTTAATTTTCACTGGATGATTAAAAACGACAAAGGCAAGCTCCCTTCACTTAACTTAATTTGGAGAGAAAGACACATGCTAGTTCTATAAAGAGAAATATTTATGTGTTACTTGAACTCTTGAAAGCCAAACTGCAGCAGGACGTAGTTTATGTCTCCTTTACATAAAATGGACAGTAGGTGTTAAATGGGAATTTAAGTTACTACTGAATATGAAGTTCTTCTTTTCATTCTTCACTCGTGCATAAATTCGGCAAATTCAACATACACTAGGACCTTCTCCAAATTAAAGTAAACCACAAACCCATCCGCAATCTGGAAACGAAACACTATTTCTTTTTGAAATAGCTGCTTGTTCAAGTTGAGATTTAAAGTTCCTGATGGCGTCACAGTAATATCACTTGTTTATCGCTTAGTACACTTGCACGGTGATTTTTAACAAAATTGGACCACTATTCGTAGTTTGCATACGTCTTTAGGTTCTTGAGTTTTTAAAATGAAACTAGTAAAAACCGGTCATCCTCTCCTCATGTTAACATGCCGAAGTTGGTAACTCGATAGCAAGAATGATCTTCCGCTATTACCGCAATCGTATTTTGCCATACGTGATCGAATATGACGTCAATGATTGTCAACAGGAAGTACATGTTACATGTTTAATTTAAAAATGTGCTTCACCAACCGAATGAACAGAAAGGATTGTTTCATTGACACAAACGTCTGACTCTGCTCCCGTCAAGAATCGATAATGCCAAAATTTTTCTTCTGTTATTTTTTCTTCTTGCTGCTATCTGTGATAACCGAGGCCAACTCAGGTAAGATTGTCTTTAGTGACTTGATGCATTCTTTTTATTTTGTAAGAATCTAGTTTATAAGAATATCAAGGCTGAAATTTTAAGAATATTTTAACAATAAATCTGAGGCTGAGATTTTGAAAAGAATATAATTTTGTGTAGAAAATTTGTAAATAGCGAGTAGAATAAGAAATAGAATAGAATAAGATATTTTAAATAAAAATATAAAATCATTTATCTCTCTAAACAGCAAAACGTTTAACTATCCGATAACACGATAAAAACCTGCACTAGCCAAAATGTTCGATGCTCATGACAGTTCGATGAACAGTACATTAATTGATACCCATTACGTACTGAAACGGAAATATCAAACGATATTAACGGGTATTATCTAAGAATGTTCATAAGAATATTTTCAGCCTAGATTTAGCAGAAAAATAAGAATATTCAACCTGGGTCAGAAAAACAATATTCTTAAAAATAAAAAGAGTGTAACAAGTCAAATAGCCTGTGTACAGCCGTCCGCTCCGCTCAAAAAAATCGCGGAGGGGAAACCGCCCGCAGCAGAACACGATTAAGAACGCCATAACACAGACGTCCCCTCCGCGATTTTTTTGAGCGGAGCGGGACGGCTGTGCACAGGCTACAAGTCAAACGAAACCTATGAAAAAGACGGCGTCGGTGGGCGACAAATGCACGTACGCGCGAGTTAGCCTCAATAACGCCTCGGTAGCCTGAATACTTCAATTAGCCTGTTCACAGTAAGCTCTCAATAATGGCTATGATATTAAAAAAGGTATGCACATGGGAGATTACGGCACCAATGCCATAAGCTGACGCATCACGAGCCGGGCGAAGGGGTTTTTTGAGATCATATTGGACAAGGAGAGGTAAACCTTGAAGCTGCTCCTTACTTCTTACAAACACACATTATTCTGTCCACTTCCAAGGGGATACAGAATCGTGGCTAGATCCTGAACAAACTTGTCATAGTAGTTGGGCAATCCCAGCTATGACTTTAATTCGGTGACATTGGTTTGCTGAAAAAATATGCACTTGGCCCGATTCAGTCGGATACCATGCTCTTGCAACCGCTTGAACACTTGAACACAATGTGGAGCGGCTTGAAACAAGAATGTCATCCAACCGACAGACAGTTAACTTCATTCCTTGAAGCAGTTGATCCATGATATATCTATAGCTGGTGAACTAGAGACCCCAGATGGCAACCGTTTGTAACAATACAATCCCTTGTGAGTATTAATGGTTAGATATTTCTGGAACTCTTCATCCAATTCAACTTGCTGATAGGCATGAGATAAATCAATCTTGCTAAAAATCCGCCCCCTGCCAATGTTGCAAACAAATCCTCGGCATTAGGCAATAGATACTGATCAACATCAGCACTCTGATTTACAGTTGTACATACACGCAGGGAACCATCTTTTTTTGGAAACAAGACCATAATGGAGCCGCCCACTCACTTTGATTCACTTGTAAATAATCCCCTCCTCTTCCAGTCGCTGCAGCTCTTGTTCCATTTTGTCCTTGAGCTCATAGGGGGGCGGTCGTACTTTCAGGAAAATAGGCTTCGCATGATCCTGAACTGCTTAAAGTGCTTAAGGTTTTCCATATCCACTTTCAGTAAAACTGCATACCTTGAGGTAATTCCAACTGCTGCATTCTCTTGGGCCACCTTGAAAATATTTGCTCAGTCCAGTCTTTGACTACAACGAAAACAACCTCCACGCTCATCGGACGGTGGTTTCCCGTTGTTGAATTTGTTCACTTTCTTTACAGGTTTCTATTGTTAGCGGCTACTTAATTTAGTGATTTTTTTCTGAGCAAGATTTAGTGACTATTAAATTAGGCGACTTTTCCGAAAATTGTAAGAAATTAGTTATAACGTGTAAACCAGTTTTTAATGAAGCTAAGATGAAGTGATATGATTGATAATAGCTAAGATGAAACTAAATGTTCAGTAAAAATTAAGTTTAACAGACAAAATTTAGCGAGTACTAAATTTAGCGATTTTCGCCCAACTCGCTAAAAATCGCTAAAATTAGTAGCCGCTAACAAATATGCACTATATTTTCAGTACTGTTACACTGAAGGATACAGTTCTGAAAATGGCATTATTAGTGCATAATAAATATTTTATGTCTTATCAGACATAAATCTTTTACGTTTTATCAATTCCTCATACATCCAATTTGCAGATAATAAACCCATGTTATTTGTTACCATGCACATCCGAAATGTAACATTGGATGATGACAGCCTGTATGGAGCACTGGGAAGCTACGAGTGCCATGCATTTGCAGTTGGAGATGTCATGGAGAGAGCAAGGCATGGCTTTAGCGTTAGCGTCATCACAAGTAAGTTGTGTAAACCATTCAACATCAGTTTTTAAGGAAAGTGGTTATAACAAGTGTACTCGACGAGGACCCCACCTTGTGTAGGGGTAGGGGGGTTATGCAAGATAACACCTGCCTGATTAGCAAAATGGACAAAATTTATTCGCTTCAAAATTTGAGTTAAGACTTTCATATTAGGTGTGCATGAAGCTTGCATTGCTGGAGAAATGGCACAAGGATATTTGAATCTTCTTCTTAGTTTCTACTCCTGATAGAGTGGGGGCTGTACAAACAAGACACCATATTTTAAGGTGCGGAAGAGTACATGTACATGAAGAGACCACCTGTCTGTTTGCAGAGTGGTGGGTCCTCTCTGAGTACAATATTTTGACCATTTCCCTAACCGCAAAATATTCCTTTGACCCAAGACACTTGGTATTGTATTTGATTGCACCGAACACACCGTGACAGCCGTGATGTCATTGCAAAAGGGTAAATGCGATTTTTTTTAAAAAGATGTATTGAAGATGTCACCGAACATTGAGAAATTCTTAACTGGTATTCGAGTAAGTAACGTTTTGGCTTGCACATTATTGTTGTTGTTTTTTCTTTAGGAGCTGAAATTCCCAAAGTCGTTGTCCCTGATATAAGTGTCTTGCAACATGGTGATGACGTCACACTCATCTGCAACTTGACTGAAAGAGGAAATAAAGCTTCCACCCCACTGAAGAGGATTTCATGGTTTAAAGATGGCAAGTTGTTAAAAACTGTGCGAAATCCTGATCCACAAAAACCCAACGACACGCTTGGTTCACTGAAAAGAGAAGGCGTCGGTGTCAGAGATGGAGGGAATTACACCTGTCTGCTGGAAGTGATGTTACGAAATGTTAAAGAATACAATGTATCAGATGACACTGTGATTCACAGTAAACTAAATGGACAATAGGGCAGTTTTCATTTGAGTATCGAAAATAAATCGCGTTTGCTTTGGTTTTGCATTACTCCATTTAGTGATTTGTGCAAAAATCTCGCGCCATTTTCTCATCCAATCAGAAGTCAAACCGAAACCAATCGTGACTCGCTCGCAAACGTTTTCCCGCGCGTCGCATCGGCTACATGTATTTGCTTTAAGTTTTGATCGGTTCACTAGATTGTCTGTGTCTTTGTAATTGGCCAGCGCGGCGTGATTACTTTGATTTTGATTTTGATTTTACGATACTCATTTGAAAACCGCTCTAAACAAAAAAGACCAAACCAAAGAAAGTAATGCAAATACGCTACTGTGCGCACAAGAAATTACGAGTGGCTTTACCTCAAAAGTAAACTTAATATCTATCTTATGGATGATTATACCACAACATTTTTTATTTTATACCATGATGCTTATTATAATGAGACTTTGAATACACTCCTAATTAATCGGTTCTACTGCAGGTTCTTCAACAGATAAACGTTACAATATCACACACAAGGGAGTATATGACCCTTATTACCTGGCCGTCAGTGACCTGGTCACGACTGACACCGGAAGCTACTTCTGCTGCCTGCCATCAAACTGTTCTGTGAGCGTCGACGAGGATCGGTGTCAGCGGTTTGCCCTCAATGTCGAAGGTAAGGCTAAGGTGTATACAAGTCCTGAGATTTATTTGCCACCATTTGAAAAGAAAAAAGGGGAAAAGTCGGATTCTTCGTTGTCTTAACAAAATTGTGATCTTGGGACCGTATAGCTTGATTCTACCATACATCTATCAGAAAAGATAAGGGCATCTAAAAAATTTAGAAATCATCACGTTGTAGAGCATATCCCAAATCCGCGTGGAAAAATACCTGGCGAAACGACCTTCAGATAGACTTTTTTTAGCCGCTTATCTCTTTCCCTCGTCCTCAAACAAAACCCATTCCATCCAACTCACTTTCTGGAGAAAAGCTTTCAGTTTGGGGATTTTTTGGCTTTGTACAAGTCTCTCTTGACCCAAAATTTCTGGGATGAGTTTACAAATTTTCGATTTGATTATCGCGGTTTGCAATAGTTGTGAAAATCCAGTCAATCATCTAGTGGCCCTCGGACCCTTGATAAAGTTTTGGCCTGTTCCATAACGACTGTTCAGAACATATTTTCGAGTACCGTTTTATGTACCTGTGTGTTGTACGAGACTAAGATAAACTTGCATAAAAACGTACAGAACAGGAATGACTAAATTTTTCTTCTACTTCAATAGATCCTAGAAGAACTGATCCTGAAGACCTGAAAGGTGGTACGATGGCTTTGGCATCTCATGGTGTTCTGGCGGGGTTGACTACATTCCTGGCCTCATCTCTGCTTTTGTAAAATGACAAGAGGACAAGCTCATCAGAAGAATATAAATAATTAATGGGAAACGACGATGTGTTATTTTGCTCTCCCATCTTAAAGAAAAGAGGGAAAATGATTTAATCTTGAGTGTAAACATTTCTTTTTTTAATTTTTCACTTCTTTTGGACATACATTCGATTTCTTGCAGGCGAAAATTAAGCTTGTTAAGGCTTTTATAGGCAAACTAAACGCATATTGTGTGTGTAGTCGACCCTACCACGGGACCTTGTTCAATCAAAAAATTGATCGTGCAAGCACGGAATGGATAGCAGAAAATTGAGAAGAGAGTTTTTTAACATTGTGATCGACGTCTCATTGTAAATGTTAATGGAGTTTTAAAATTTTGAAACATTAAGAAGATTTGTTTAGAAAGACGTTGCTGGATGGCAAACGTTCCCATTTTATTCATTCAAATTCTGTAACTTTTTCAAACTTTTAAACAGTCATAAAATCTCAAGTTTAACATCGAAGGTCTCAAAATTGGCAACCTTACCAACATCATCATGCTCTTCCCATTTTTGGCTTCCATTTTGTACCACGACAATCTCTATTAGTGCCAAGAACATATGACATATGGTTCTCACAGGGCCTTCAGAAATTAAGAAAACCGACAGAAATATGTCAAAAGGATGTCAAAAATTAACGAGAAACACAACTGAAAAATTGAACGAATTCTTCCAAAAGGAAACTTCTCTTGCTGCATAATTATGCTACTAATAAAGCACATAGCTGTAGACTATATATTGTAAGATAGTTTGTTTGAGTTCTTGCAATTGACTATTTTCGATTCATTCTCGTTTGGCCAGGGCTGTTGGACATCCTGGGATATTGCAGCAGTTCTATAAATTTATAAGTCTAGACTGAGACGGTATTCCAAAGACCTCTCGGAGAAATTTTAAAGAAAACAAGTGTCATATAAATGTTATGCTGACGTAATCTTTAAACGTGAGGCTTGGTCCGAGGTTTGTATTTCGCAAGATGTCGTCTACCAGTGGCGGTGAACTGCGTATGTAAATTTTATGACACTGGTTTTTAAGGGAAATTACCATTTATTATAATTATAGTACTGCGTTTTGCTTTGAGATCTATGCAGGAACTTAATAATAGTTTGCAGTCAATATTTGACGTTGTAATTCAATTTTTTATGGGGTTTTTTTTATAGATTATCACATGTATTATCTGAACTACGTTATAAAAAGCTTAGAAGTTTCTTTGATTCTAAGCTGGTCAAGTTTGCTTTTTGTGGCTTATATACTGAAAAGATTTTGTACAGCAAAAAAAAAAACAACGGTTATAAAAACGACAGCTTCAGTTCGTTTCATAATTAGTACTGTATTAGATCGTCTTTGCTATGTTAACCTAATAAAATTTATAGTTATTAATGATCGCTAATCATTGCATCTTATGTCGGAGTGTTTACATATACCGCTTCTGTTCATATATGATAGAACAAATGATGGAAATGATAAGTGTCGGTAAATTAATGAATTCGAACAAAACAATGTACAAAGTAAGGACCGAGATACTTCCTCAAAACTTGGGTGTCGTTGTGCCTTCTAAAACCCATACTATATTTCACACCTGACCCAAAAAATCAATGTCCTTTTCAGATCGACCAAACCCTACCTCAGCACTGTTTCGGTTTGCATAAGCATTCGAGAAGTCTTCAAATTCCCGATTTTAATTAAAATGAAAAAAATACTTCAAAGAATTATTCCTACTGTTGACCAGCTTGCAAAACCATACTCCATGTCAGGCAAAAACGGTCAAAAGCAATACCCTAGTTCACACCAAAACGCCCCAAAAATATACCATTAGGCGACCGCACATACTTAACAATTATTCCATGAGCGCCCGTTGGATATGAGATGGTAAAATTAATAGCCAGCGAGGCGCGTAGCGTCGAGTTGGCCATATCTATCTAATTGTTTTATTAAAAACACCCAAGAATTGCAAAATTTGAGCTCGACGGCTGTTCTCACTGACGCGTACACCTTCCATTTTTCTGTTTCTGTGGCCCATGTTATAGGAGTTCATATATCATGGCATGTAATCCAATCAAAATATACCGTAGCTAGTTTTTAATAACAATATAGCTTACATAGGAGAGTGTCGCACTCCCCAACCGGGAAACAATAATGTATGTCTGAAAATGTATCAGTCATTTGTGCGTGTCGTCATATTCTCGGACGTATTTCAGTCAAGAGGGTCAATATAGCGCTAATGCGTGTAGCAACTTCGGGTCCTTGAATAAAAACAATTAACCATTATTGGACGTCGGGTTGAGGAAATATCCCGATTGTTTGTCAGTGAAGAGCAGATCAATTATTGATGTGCAGATTACAATAGTTTGCAACAACAGATTACAATAGTTTGCAACAACAGATTACAATAGTTTGCAACAACGGGGTTAGATAATTGTCCTATCATTCGATCACTGAGCTTGTTTATGGTCTAATGGAAGTTTCAACTTACTTGCCGAAAACTCTGAAAAACTAGCTGCCTTTAAACAAGTGGACACAACTACGCATGTGCAAAATATTATTTGTAGAAATATCACTGTCAGGCTGTTATGCGCATAAGCAGACCATTATTTGTGGGCACTTATTTGCAGATCACGTGGTGGACTCTTGGTCAATGAAAAGGAAGAAAAAATGCATCGAATGATGATATTTGCTGTCCGCGACACACTTCACTGAAGCTGCCATACCCGGGTGGAAGGTTTGTAAAGGCGTGCTATTTAAGCTATTCTAGGCCGGTAATTCGCTTAACCGGGTCACCGTCCCCTCATGTTTAAAGATCGAGATTGGTAACTTGATAGTAAGAATGGTCTTCCACTGATCGCAATTTTATTTTGCCATACGTAATCGAAAATGACGTCAATGGTCGCCAACAGGAAGTATCGCTTTTTGAACATTTTACATGTTTAATTCAAAAATATGCTTCACCAACCGAATGCATAAGAAGGAGTGTGTTATTGACGCAAACTTCTGACTCTCCTCGCGTCAGGAATCCATCATGACAAAAGTTTTCTTCTGTTATGTTTTCTTCTTGCTGCTTTCTGTGATAACCGAGGCCAACTCAGGTAAGATTGTCTTTAGTGGCTTGATAACAAGTCAAACATATGTTTAAAGACGCGCGTCGGTGTGCGACAAATGCAGACTGCAGATCCGTACAGATCAGTACGCGCGAGTTAGCCTCAATAACGCCTCTGTAGCCTGAATGACGCTCCGGTCTGCGGCCTGTTTATGGTTAGCTCTAAATAATACTCTCTTATCCTCATCGAGCGAATGAGGACGCTTGAGGCCGGGAGCTCCAAATAACGGTAATGGCATAATACACTAAAATGCCTTGAACATCTGCATTATTGTACACCGCCGACAACCTGGAACGCTTAAATTAGAGACTGAATCTCCAACACTCAATAACTTTCACAGATTTTCGATAGCTATTTTTGACGAAAAACCTTATTCATTGATATTCAAACATCTTAAAAGTATTCCGTCTTTGTTTGGAAATTTCAAGCTGCTCAAAAAGTTGTTTTGCAGGGGTTTTGTACGTAGCTTATAAACAGAAGATAGTGGAGCTAGTGAAGCGTATAAAGAGACCAAAACTTAATTTAGCTGTTATACTGTAGACCCCCGAAAACTCGAACTCGGATAACTCGAACAACCCCGCTAATTCGAACTAAATTTCGTTTCCCTTGATCAAATTTTGGATCAAATTTACCCCGATTACTCGAATTCTGGTTTTTGCAACTCATCACGGATGCGCATGCCCATTGAAATATTCCATTAGCTCTTCTTGTCGTGTATTTGGATTTAAACACTAAAACACTAAAACGAACACTACGGCAATTTGATTTTAATTGCCAAACGAACAGATCACGTAAAATTGCTTTTCCCTTCAGGTCATTTTCTATATAATTTTACCCGCGATAACCTGGACAATTTCTGTTAATGCATGACAAGTGTTCTGTAGTTTAAAATATCGAATTTATTTTGAAGCAGCCATAAGCAATCTTTGTCCTTTTTTATTACAGAAAACGTAATCACTTCAGTTCAGGTATCGCTGATTTAGGGTTCATTTAACTACACTCCTTCAAAATGTCAATAAATCTCTTCTGTCCCTTGAAGTGCAGTCAGGTGTGCAAAGTACTGATTTATACAGTAATTTTGAAATGTCTTGTGTCATTTTCACTTGACTTCTCTATACTGTGACTAAATTTTATAAAAATGTACACTGTATGAATAGAAAAACAGTAGACACCTTTTTTCCTTGTTTATGGTCATTTAATCTCAACTCCTGATAACTTGAACCTTTTTCAATTTCCCGTGAAGGTTTAAGTTATGGTGATTCAACTGAACATGTAATAAGCGCATCTTCTTCTTCTTCTTCTTCTTTCAGTGAAGTCCCTTTTTGGAATTGTGGAGCCCTTTCCAGAAAACATCTATCCACTTGAGTTCACTTCCGCAGAGGTAACTTGTGTTGCTTTTGATTTAAATGGAATAAAAACTCCAGAGAAAATCCTGTTTGAGAGAAGAGATGAGTTTAATAACTTCAAACCACTCAACTCAACTATAAATCCCAACTTGCACTTTGAAATTAAAGCCGAACCGAAATACAAGGTGAGCACATAATATTATACTTATTTAGTTTATTGTACATGTACGCCACAATGCAGGGCTCGAGACTAACTTTTTTCTAGCTAGCCAATTGGCTAGTGACATCTTTGATTTTACTAGCCAAAACCAATTTTCTACTAGCCAGAATTCTCAAGCTAAGTTAGGTTTAGGCAGAGGCACTTTGCCATCTTCACTGCATGGCTCTGTTATCATTATCTTTAGGGTTGATTTTTTGGTAATTCAATAGCTTGTCCACAGTGGTTGATAATTGTATACGTGAGGACAGTGTACTTGTGAGTTCTGCTCTCTCTCTCTCTTTGGTTTTCTTCCAATCATTCCTGAAATTTTAACTTGCCATTTTGGCTAGCGAAACCCCAGAACCTACAGCCAAAACTGCACTTCTACTAGCCTGTGACTAGTTGGCTACCGTTAGTCTCGAGCCTTTGACAGTACGTCTTCCACTCAAAGAGTAATACCTTATTACATGAAATTTTCGCGTCACGTTAATTTCGCGAGTTTCGCGATTCCAAAAAAATCGCGAAATTAACGTGACGCGAACAATAAGTGTCGCGAACATAACATGACGCGAAAAATAAGTGACTCGCATTATGTCAATACTCAAGAAAGACTAAGTTGAGTACCGTTGAAGGAAGGAATTTTCAATGTAAATGTTTGTTGTCGTCAATTGACTCATGAACAATAACTCACGAACAAGCAAGACCTACTTGTAGACATTGACATTGTGAGTCCCGTCCTTCCGTTTTTGTTAATTTTGACGTTGTTGTTCCTTTGATGAAGTCGTTTTATTAAATTCAAGGGCATGTTAAATAATACTGCCAAGGAATTGTTAATTGCGTCTTACTTAAAAAAGCGAAATTAAAGTGATTCAAAATACAAAATTTTCGTAAAATCGCGAAATTTAACGTGTCGCGAAAATTTCATGTAATAAGGTATTGGAAACTTGTCGCAAGAAAACCCATATAATTGGGTGCTTACATAGCCACAAAAACCGGAATTTACAAGATGTATGTTTGGAATGCAAATGGTTACTACCGTAATGATTCGATTTAGCGCCCTCCTTCCAATAAGCGCCCAATTACGGTAGGTTAATTTTCTGGAAGTTCCAGTTGGAACTAGTGGACAATCTCCAAAGGTTGTCTTGCGATTCCAATTGCACGGTTTTACAGCTCCAGTCTCCTATTAACAGAAAACAACACGTAAAAGAACTGAATTATAAATGGTAGGTTCCGTCTCTCCTGGTCTGGTTCTTTCTGACAAAATGGTGCGTGACAAGTGACATAACACTGTATAACATCAAAATGTCCATACGCATTTAGCTAGCACTTCAAGTACCACTCGCGTGACCCTGACAGCTTAGGCCGATTACTAAATAAAGCGATGATGACACATTTGTTTTCGACTTATAAAGGGTAAAGATTGGACAGACTCTTTCCAGGGGAACTATTCGATGATCTTGATACCTTGGCATTGAACAAAGTCTCTTTAGTCAGCGAACCAATCACATGCGCCCTTGTTTGATAAGCATTGACAGGACTTGCCTTAGATTGGATTCGCTCTCCTACATAAACGAGCTTGTTGCATTGCCAAGGGAAAAGTATTGTCCCATTTTGCGCGTCGTTGTCGGGCAAAAGAGCGTCTGTTTGAATTCACCGCTAAGCAAAATGGTGGTTTTCTCTGCTCGTGAAATCATTTTATTGGCCTTATTTTTAGCATTTGGAGTTGCTAAAGGTAAGTTAAACTATTTTTCTTGTAATACATACGCCTATTTTTCGCTCCATGTTTTCGTCGAGTATTTTTCTAGGTGCAATTTGCAACGGCAACACG
Organism: Oculina patagonica; assembly: GCF_052425735.1. Classification (NCBI taxonomy): domain Eukaryota; kingdom Metazoa; phylum Cnidaria; class Anthozoa; order Scleractinia; family Oculinidae; genus Oculina; species Oculina patagonica. The sequence goes on along the minus strand of NC_135758.1, from coordinate 7,911,868 downwards.
AAAAGACTCGTTTTCGTCGCAGTATTAAACAGTCAAAGTATTAGTTATTTTGTAATGGAGGCATTTCGTTTTGAATTTTCCATCTGTTATTATGACAACAATGGAATTTTACCAGAGGGAAACAATGCATTTTATTTTTCCGATGATTTCAAGCTTTATTTCACCGAGACGCAATTTAAGTATCTGTTTGGCATTAATTCGCTGGGAAATGATGGAACAATTCATCATTTGGTTTTGCAGTTGCGACGAAAATGAACAAAAAACATTTATCCGTTTATTTCTCTACTTTCCCTCTTTCTTGGATTTCAAAAAGACTACAACTTACATTGATATTTTTTATTCCACTTTCCTACCCTACCTTGGTCATAGTCCATTGTTTTGCCTCCGGGATTTCTGTTATTCACTGAGCCCAGTTTACATTTTTTCTTTTCATTCAACCTGATTAATTTACCTTACAGTCTGCCATGGTGTTTTGTGATTTTCAATTATGTTTGTTTGTTTCGCTATAAAATCTGGTACTTTTATTTTACGAGAATGCAACATTTAAAGCGCTTGTTTTATAAATTGCTCAATAAGCTAGTTCTTAAACATTGCGTTGTGCGAATGAACACAGTCTATACATAAAGAAAATCGTCATCTCGAAATGTTGTCTTGCCGGGTCACGAAATTCTCAGAACTACATTGAGATAAATGTATTGGATTTAGGATGGAGAATATATATTCCGAGCTTGACATCACTAAAAAATTTTGTTTCCTACTTGTCTTTGTGGAAAGAATCCGTCAAGTACGCGTTTCGACTCTTACCGGCGTTTCACTAAGTTGGACTCTGGCCAGTACATCGAAATTGAAAGCGCACCAAATAGACATGATATAATCTTTTTGGTATTTGCAGCTGTATGAATTTCAAATGATGTTGACGAGACCCAATGATAAATTTCCGTACTTGACACACTTCTTCTTGCCTCAAAGTAAATGTCTCTTTGACGCTATTGTTGAAAACAAAGAGCGTTTTAAACAGATTAAAATACGACGCGACAACGAGACAACAGTCTATTACATAAACTGCGCTGACACGCGAGTTCGCGTCAGCGTGAGTTTTGTGCCTTTTCCCTTTGGCTTGAGTTTCCTTTTGTTTATTGTTTTAGTGTCAATAATATCATCGGTTAGGGCAAGACCTGACAAGACAATAATTTCCCCTCCAGGATTTTCGTTTCTCACAAAAAATGCTTAGCAAAACGAAATTATTCAGAGAAAAGGTATAAACGTACTTAATAAGAGCTTTGAGGGAGGAGGGAATAAAATTTCACAGGTCTTTTAGATCCAGCGATTTTTTTTTAAACGGGGGAAGGCCTGACAAGACAATAAATTCACCTCCAGTTTTTTCGTTTCTCGCCAAAAATGTTGAGCGAAAATTAAATTATTCAGGGGAAAGATTTGCTCTTGAGCGAGGAGGAAATAAAATTTCACAGGTCTTTTTGATCCAGCGATTCTTCTTTTTTTGAACAGGGGAAGGCCTGACAAGACAATAATTTCACCGCCAGGTTTTTCGTTTCTCGCCAAAAATGTTGAGCGAAAATTAAATTATTCAGGGGAAAGATTTGCTCTTGAGCGAGGAGGAAATAAAATTTCACAGGTCTTTTTGATCCAGCGATTGTTTTTTTGAACGGGGAAGACCCGACAAGACAATAATTTCGCCGCCAGGTTTTTTGATGTCATTAAAAATGCTTAGCAAAACGAAATTATTCAGGGGAAGCTAAGCAAGACGAAACTCTTCTGGGGAAAGGCATGCTTATTTAAAAGCGCTTGAGCGAAGAGGGAATAAAATTTCACAAGCCTTTTTTTGATCCAGCAATTCTTTTTTGAACGAGGGTCAGTGTTTTAGTTCTTGGTTGTTTATTTTAACCTTGTTAAAACATATCTAAGAAGATTACGTATGTTTGATGCAGTTGACCCCAGTGGTCAAAATCCAGTCACGAAAGATTACTCGAGGTTTATTTTTATCACCGTAATAACGTAATATTTTGAAAGGATTTCCCCGACCTTGAACCAGCTCAGACTTGATGGCCGTAAGCCATAATTATACGATGATATAAAGGAACAATTGTCTTTAGAACCGGAAATCATTAGTTGAATTTTTCCTCCAGAAGTGTCCACATGCTCGGACAGGAATCAGTTAAAGCGAGGGCGCGCGAGTGACGTCACGACTCAGACAAACAAACCGAAATTGCGAACGATTTTTCCTAAAACACTTTCTAAGACAGCCGGTGTTCCTAAAACACTTTCATAAACGAAAACTTCGCCTAAATTCCTTCTATTTCTCTCAGAACACGCGGGTGTTTTCTGAGCTGAGCCTTGTGGGGGTTATATTCATTTGCATTCTATTTTTAGACCTCGTGCGCTTCGCTATTGGAACATCTATACCGTATGTTTAAGATCAAAGTTTCTGGTGCATAAAACTGATGAAAGAAATTTGTACCAAGAATTACCCCTCAACCATACAAAAAGGATGTAAATATTACAACTACTGAATGCACCGTTTAAAGCAGGTTTTCCACCCTTTGCTTTCAAACTTAGCATGATAAATATAATTTAAACGTTTCTTCCAGTTTATGTCTGTTGATTCTGAACTCTGAACGCTCGATGTAAACAATAACGTCACCGTATCGGTCAAGACATGAACCCGAAAAGGGGTCTAGGGAGAGCACTGAGACGGTCTTTGCTCGTTTTCAGACTTCTCTCTTCCATTCTCTTCTCGTCCCTCGTGCGTTTGAAGTTTTTTGAAGTCATCGGATGATAAGATGCGCGCCCGGGCTAAACAAAAACAATGAATCATAGGATCTTTGGAATCTTTAGAATCTTGGGGCAAAGTCGTTACGTCAAATCTCTCTCGTTCCTTCGGCTGTGTTCCTTCGGTTGGGACTTTTTCAGGGGAGATTTCTGTTTATAATTCTGTGCTATGGTTTTGATTTTGGCTGATCTCAAACTCCACAAAACAGTACATTGGCAGTGAATTAAAATACCTTTACAAAAGGGAAAGTAAAAGCGTAAATGGGCCTTCTAACAATTTCAGGCCTAGAGGTCGAACTCCAAACTCCGGGGTCCAACGTATACAAGTGCAAACGGAATGGTAACATTTGATCTGTTTTTTTTTTCAGCTGAATTTGAAATCGTGGAGCCATACCCAGAAATCATCTATCCAATTGAGTACACTTCAGCTCAAGTGACCTGTGTTGCGTATGATTCGTCAGGAGTCAAGGTTCCCGATACAATCCTTTTTGTGAGGCGAGACGATTTCAATAACTATGTCAATCTTACAGATGATGGCAACTTGTACTTCACGAGGAAAACAGAAGGTAGGAAAGTGCACTAAATTGTCACTAGCGGGGATATCTTGATAAGCAAGTTATAAAGTATGACCTCTTTTCATTGTCTTTTGTCTTTAGTTTCTGTAAGAAATTTACGGCGTTTAGGTCGGAATGTTGTTGCGTATGTCATTTCGATGTGTGTAAAAATCAAGGGTAAACAAGAGTTATTAGTTTTGAACTAAATTGAAAGAGTTTGCGCACGTTTCATTCGCAGAAAATGGACGGAAGCTGTTTGTTACCATGCACATTCGGAATGTCACAATGAAAGACGACAGTACTAACAAGCTGGGAAATTACGAGTGCCACGCGTATGCAGTAAATCATTATGTCCCGGCTAGGTATGGCTTCAGCGTCAATGTCGTCACAGGTAAGGCACTGATTGGCATTTTAGAAATGTAAGTCCGCGATGCGTGCATGTGTGAACTGACATGCCCGAGTTCTCTCGGAATAAACTAGTAACAAAATCATCCTTTTGGGTTATATTATCTCACTGTTGTAGTATATACTAAAACAACTTTTAACTCAAGTGGAGGAGGCTAGTGATAGATATTTACCGAGCTGCGAACTATTAAACAAATAGATTCCATTTTGCCGTGCGTCTGTTCAGTTATAGATCACAGATGTCGTCAAAATGTGGTAAGAACAAAGAAGTGGCCACGAGCCGCTAGGCGAGTGGGTCACTGATGTTCTTATTACATTTTGACGTCTTCTGTGATCTTTAACTAAACAGACCCACGGCAAAATTGAATCTATTTTTCTATTTGTTTCATACAATAACACAAGTTTAGAGTACACTTTAGTGTAAGAAATGCCGCTAACGGTGAGCTTAAAGTTGTTTTCGTTTCATGATAAAGTTTTCCGTAACTACGAAGTACTGCTTAACCGATTTAATAAAAAGAATAATGGGAAATTAAAACATCAACAAAAGAACTAACCTTTATTCCATCTGGAAAATTGTTTAAATCAGTAAACTTTAAACATAGCGTTCAACTGCCACTCAACATCGGACAAAAACTTTCATACAGAATTCGATAGTTTCTCAAATCATTCACTATCTTCTTCAAGCTTGTTTAGCCCAGTTAAATATTTCGAAAGGTAAACGATACTTTCTGGAGATTTATAACTGGACTGAACTTTTTTGCTTTGTGGTGGCCCCGCGAGTTTTAAAAAACTTTGTCGACAACACCGATTTGAACTATGAACTTTGATCACGCATGCGAGTAACACCACGCAGTGACGTCATCTGTGCGTCTGTACTCTAATAGATAACAGGTATCAACCAATAAAAACGCGCGCAGTAGCACGGTTGTTGTATAATATAGATTTGACACCTGAAGAAAGGCGCTTTATATGATTACATTTTTGGGGGTTTGAGGGATCAACGTAGTGGTGTAGTGCATGTTTTGGGATGCTAACAAGCCCAAGGTTATGGGTTCGATCCGTAGGTGGTGACATAAAAAAAAATGATGATAGAAAAAAAAATTGCGTCTTTACTGGCACAGCACGAAATCGGAAATTTACTCAACTTTCCGAAAGTTGCGTAAAGCTGGAGTTGGAGCTTTACGGAGCTTTAAAGGCACGTAAAGATGCGTAAAGGTAAAACCGCTGTAAAGCTCTGTTAAGAAAAAACGTGCAGTGCCTTTTTATTTGTGCTAAGTAATAAAGACAATTTTTGTTGTTTTCTTTTAGTAAACGAAATTCCCAAAGTGGTCGTTTCTGAAGTTAAGCTCCTGGAACACGATATGGACGCTTCAATCCTTTGCAACATGACGGAACGAGGAAGTCAAGACACACGACTGGTAAAGGTTTCATGGTTTAAAGACGGCGTAGTGAACCGCACCGTGTTAATCCCTAACCCGCCAAATTCCAATAACCCGCTTGGTCCGTTTGTTCTCGAAGATGTCGGCGTCAAAGATGGAGGCGAATATACTTGTCTTCTGGAAGTGCTCTTGCAAAACAAACGGCCGTACAACGTTACAGACAGCACTGTGATTAGCAGTAAGTGTGTGCTACTAATAATAATACAGCTTTTGCTTCAATTTACTTTGTTTCGTACGCGGTCCATATAAACTGAAGGCGATACACACAAATTTAACTAATTATAATTGGTTTTTCTTAATCAGAAACGGCGGCATTTTTTGTCCGGACAGCTAGCACGCTGATTTATCCCCTTTGTTATGTTAGAAAAGGCAGCCAAAATGTTAATAACATGCCAGTTTGCTGATTTTAACTAGAAATAAAGTTTTTTAACTAGAGAAATGACAAAGAGTAGGAGTAAGGCAAGGTTAAGTCGGTCTACAAGCCCAGTAGCACATCAGGCCGGAGCTTATTCCGGTTTTCGTAGCATTAAGCCACTAGGAGTATCCCCCCGTGGATGGGTTGCTAGTCCATCGCAGGGTTTCTCCCCCCCCCCCCCCCCCCCTCAGCATAATAAATAGACTCCACAAAACGTTCCATATTAACCTACCAAAATTCTGAATTTAAGATTTTGAGAGGCCAAAATCCAAAATCTTGAAGTTCACGAGTTGGTCTTGAATTTAAGAGTTTGGCCTTTGATTATACCTCTATAAAAATAACTCTGAGAATAGCAATGTAGAAATGCTAACCTCATTCATTTTTGTTGTTGTTCACTTGTGAATTTTTATTACGTTTTGTTTTTAGTTGCACCGTGGTTTGAACATGAAGGCGAGAAGGAAATCGTAAAGGAGATAGGAGAGGGCGCAAAACTTGAGTGCAGCGCCAAAGGATTTCCTTTGAACGTGGAATGGAAATTTAAAAACGAGAGTGACGAAGTGGTAAAATCCTGTATTAGTAAGTTTGAAGTTTGGAGAGATTGACTCAGTTTCACTAACATCGAGTCCAGTTCTGGGATCAAGAGAAGTGTTCCTCTAACTTCAGTGTCCAAGAGTCCTTGAGAAAAAATAGAAAACTAGAAATACTTAAGGTTTTGTCATCAAGATGAACGTTGTTTGAGAAAGCAGCTTTGTGGTCTGGCCTTCATTGATCGTTTGTAACTCTTTCAACGTCCAAGAATCAGTCAGTCTGTCTGTCGGTCGGTCGGTCGGTCGGTCGGTCAATCGGTCGGTCGTTCGTTCGCTCGGTCGTTCTGTCGGTCAGTCAACCAATAAAGTATTCGAAACCGGTATAAACAAGTAATGATCCACTGAATATCCCGTTTGATTGTATTGCAGGTTCTTCGACGAATAAGCGTTACAATGTCACACGCAAGGGAATATATGACCCTTATTACCTGGCCGTCAGTGACCTGGTCACGACTGACACTGGAAGCTACTACTGCTGCCTGCCATCAAACTGCTCTGAGAGCGTCGACGAGGATCGGTGTCAGCGGTTTGTCCTCACTGTCGGAGGTAAGGCTAGGGTATAGACTAGTCCTGAGATTGGGTTTTTGCTATCATTTGAATAGAAGAATGGAGAAAGAGATAGAAGCAATGTAGAGAAAGAGATAGAAGCAATGTATAAATAGATAGAAGCAATGTAGAAATGCTAACTTCATTCATTTTTGTTGTTGTTCATTTGTGAATTTGTATTACGTTTTGTTTTTAGTTGCACCGTGGTTTGAACATGAAGGCGAGAAAGAAATCGTAAAGGAGATAGGAGGGGGCGCAAAACTTGAGTGCAGCGCCAAAGGATTTCCTTTGAACGTGGAATGGAAATTTAAAAACGAGAGTGACGAAGTGGTCAAATCCTGTATTGGTAAGTTTGAAGTTTGGAGAGATTAACTCAGTTTCACTAACATCGAGTCCAGTTCTGGGATCAAGAGAAGTGTTCCTCTAACTTCAGTGTCCAAGAGTCCTTGAGAGAAATAGAAAACTAGAAATACTTAAGGTTTTGTTTTCAAGATGTACTTTGTTTGAGAAAGCAGCTTTGTGGTCTGGCCTTCATTGATCGTTTGTAACTCTTTCAACGTCCAAGAATCAGTCAGTCTGTCCGTCGGTCGGTCGGTCGGTCGGTCGGTCGGTCGGTCGGTCGGTCGGTCGGTCGGTCAATCGGTCGGTCGTTCGTTCGCTCGGTCGTTCTGTCGGTCAGTCAACCAATAAAGTATTCGAAACCGGTATAAACAAGTAATGATCCACTGAATATCCCGTTTGATTGTATTGCAGGTTCTTCGACGAATAAGCGTTACAATGTCACACGCAAGGGAATATATGACCCTTATTACCTGGCCGTCAGTGACCTGGTCACGACTGACACTGGAAGCTACTACTGCTGCCTGCCATCAAACTGCTCTGAGAGCGTCGACGAGGATCGGTGTCAGCGGTTTGTCCTCACTGTCGAAGGTAAGGCTAGGGTATAGACTAGTCCTGAGATTGGGTTTTTGCTATCATTTGAATAGAAGAAATTGAGAAAAGGTTGGATTCATCGTTGTCTTGACGAAATTGCAGTCTTGGAACAGTCTACCTTAATTATACCACACGTCTATACGAAAAGATAACTTGAGAGTATTTCAACGATTCAGAAATAACCATGCTGTGCAGCATTAGCCAAATCTGTGACTACAAGCTATAGTGAATCCTGGGAAAATGCCTTTTTAGCCACTTATCTCTTTCTCCATTTCACTTCCTGGGGAGAAGCTTTCGTTTTGGCGATTTTATCGACTTTGTATAAGTCCCTAGTCACCCACATTTCCTGGGATAAGTTCAAAAATCTTCGATTTGATTATCGCGGTTTGCAATATTTGTGAAAAATTAATGGTCCAGTCAATCTCTTGTGACCTTCAGACCCTTGACAAAAGTTTGGGCCTGTCCCATAAGAAGTGTTCACTACATATTCTCGAGTGGCCTTGTTTGAAACCTGTGAGACTAAGATAAAATTGGGGAGGCGCGGTGGCCTAATGGTTGGCGCGCCGGACTCAGGAGCGAACGTTCTGGGTTCGAGCCCTGGCCGGGTCACTGTGTTGTGTTTTTGGGCACAACACCGTTTACTCTCATAGTGCCTCTCTCCACCCAGGTGTATAAATGGGTACCGGCGAAATAATGCTGAGGGGTACCCTGCGATAGGCTAGCATCCCATCCAGGGGGAAGTAGAAATACTCCTAGCTGCTTAATGCTATCGAAACCGGGATAAGCTTTGGCAGTATGTGTCACTTCGCGGCTCGAAGCTTCCCTTTATAAGATAAACTTGCATAAAAACGGTACAGAACAGGAATGACTAAATGTTTCTTCTTATTCAATAGATCCTTTAGACCCGAAAGGTGGTACGATGGCTTTGGCATTGCATGGTGTTCTGGCGGTGTTGGCTACATTCCTTGCGTCGTCCCTGCTTTTGTAAAATGACAAGAGGAGAAGCACAGAAAAATAGGGAAAGGCGATTTGTTTGTTTGATGTACCCTTTTAAGAAAGGGAGGAATATGATTTAATCTTGAGTGATTTGCTACTCGATTTAAGCATTTTCATTTAATTGTTGACTTCTTTTGGACATATAATAATATTCGATTTTGTGCAGGCGAAAGTCAAGCTTGTTACGTCATTTGAAGGCATAGTAATCGTATACCGACTAACTGCGCAGGTGATGTGTGATGTGTTCCTTTCCAGACCCTATTACGTAGCCTTGTCGATTGAAACATAATGGTCGGTTTTGTGCAAAATGGGTGCCAGAAAATTAGAAAGATAGTTATGTAAGATTGGCCATTTTGAGATTAAATATAATTGTAAATGCTAAAGGAGATTTAAACTTTTCAAAAAGTAAGAAGATTTGTTTGATAACAGTTGCTGGGTGGCAAGGTTTGCCATACCATGCATAATGATCATGTAACTTTTTAAAAATTTTGAACATTCATAATTTCAAATTGAACATCGAAGGTCTCAAAATTAACAACCTTCCCCAATGTCATCATGCTTTTCCGTTTCTTGCGTCCATTTTTGTCCCACGACCATTGTTATTATTGCCAAGAACACATAATATATGGTACTCCACAGGGCCTTCAGAAATTTGGAAAACCGACAGAAATATGTCAAAAGGATGTCAAAAATAAACGAAAAACACAGCTGATCATTGAACGATTTCCTCCAAAATGAAGCTTCTTTTGCTGTATAATTACGCTACTAGTCAAGCTGATACCTATAGTCTACTGATATATTGTAAGATAGTGTCTCAGAATTTCAGTTGACATGCTCTTACAATTGGCTATTTTTTTTATTCATTCTTGCTAAGCCAGGGCTTTGGAATCTGGAATATTGTAGAATTCTATTCTGAAGTTTATAAGTCTACACTGAAACGGTAAACCTTGCCAAAACTTTCTCTGAGAATGTTTGAAGAAAACAAAAGTGTAATGAATGGCATGATGGTGTAATCTTCAAACGTGAGGCCAGGCCCGGAGTTTGCATTGTGCATGCAATTCAACTGTATGTCGTCGGCTATTGGTGACAGTGTCAGACAGTGATGGTTGGAAGATGATACAGTAAACACCCGCGTGTAAGAACCTAGTGGTTTAAGAACCTGCTGGCAGAAATTTGCCATTTTAATACCCCAAAATACGTATAAGAACCTGTTTAGCCAAGCAAATTTCAGCAGGTTCTTATATGTGGGTTATAGAAATTTTTTATGAACATTTTTCACAGAACATCCCAAACTGTATTTACAAATAAAGAAAAGACAGATTCACATAGACTGTAATTGTCTTCTTTGGACCTTGCATGAGGCTTGAAGCAATACAGTTATGAATAATTATAAATGCTGCATAATGAAGGACCAAACCCATTTTTTTTTCTTCTCGTACAATCAAAAACTATGGCTCCTCCTTAGAAACTAAGAACCTTATTAACAACCTACTTAGCATAAATTACCAATAACTACCCCCAAATACAAGAACCTATTTTGCCAAACTTAGAAAATTGTAGGTTCTTACACGCGGGTGTTTACTGTATTTAAATTATTTTCAAATACCTGCGACTTCACAATGGTGGTGAACACCGTGCATGCGTATTTCATGGCACTTTTGGTTTTATAAGTGAGATGTACCATTGAGTTATATAAAATACTGCCGGCGTCTTGATTTGAGAACAATGACCTTGCAGGAACTTATAAATAGTTTGCAGCCTATATTTGATGCTGAAATTTAATTTTTAATGCTTTTGTTCATAGATTATGAAAAACTTAGAGTTTCTTTCATTCTAAGCCGATCAGGTTTGTTCTGGCTTATATTGAAGAAAATGTTAAGAACACAAAAAAACGATTATAAAAACGACAGATTTCATTTTATAAAAAGTACTGTATTAGGATCATTATTGCTATGTTAACCTTATAAAAATTATATTTATTAATGATCGATAATCATTGCAGCTTATATAGAAGTGTTTGCATACCGTAATGATTCGATTTAGCGCCCGGGGCGCTTATTTACTTTTGGCACCTCGAGGGAGGGCGCTTATTTGAGACAGGGCGCTTATTCGGGACAGGGCGCTTATTTAATTTCTTGAGAAACAACCAAATGTATCTAACAATAACAGAAACTGTAACAGTTAGAAATTGTTTAAAGTTCAGTTACTTTTAAAATAATTGTTCATTTTAGCAGTAAATATATACATGAACTGTACGGCGAACGGTCAGGAGTTTATCTAGTTGACGTCAATGACTTCAGTATGGGCAGTTATCTACAATAGGGACACTTATTAGAATAGGGGTGCTTATAAGAACGGGGGCGCTAATTAGAATGGGGGCGCTTATTGGAATAGGGGCGCTTATTTACAAAAACACATTCGAAGGGGGGGCGTTTATTCGGAAGGGGGCGCTTATTTGAAGGAGGGCGCTAAATCGAATCATTACGGTATACCAATATAGTTCATAGACATATATATTTTGCTGTGATAATAAATGGTGGAAATAAATAGTGTCAGTGCATTACTGAATTGGAACAGTTCATACAACTGGTATATATAATTATGCAGAACAAAACACTGTACAAAGCAAAGCCCGGGGGTATTATAAAATTTGGGTGGCGTGTGCGGCACGCCTTCTCGACCCTTATCCTTCTTCAAAACAAGATGAACGTTGTTTGAGAAAGCAGCTTTGTGGTCTGGCCTTCATTGATCGTTTGTAACTCTTTCAACGTCCAAGAATCAGTCAGTCTGTCTGTCGGTCGGTCGGTCGGTCGGTCGGTCAATCGGTCGGTCGTTCGTTCGCTCGGTCGTTCTGTCGGTCAGTCAACCAATAAAGTATTCGAAACCGGTATAAACAAGTAATGATCCACTGAATATCCCGTTTGATTGTATTGCAGGTTCTTCGACGAATAAGCGTTACAATGTCACACGCAAGGGAATATATGACCCTTATTACCTGGCCGTCAGTGACCTGGTCACGACTGACACTGGAAGCTACTACTGCTGCCTGCCATCAAACTGCTCTGAGAGCGTCGACGAGGATCGGTGTCAGCGGTTTGTCCTCACTGTCGGAGGTAAGGCTAGGGTATAGACTAGTCCTGAGATTGGGTTTTTGCTATCATTTGAATAGAAGAATGGAGAAAGAGATAGAAGCAATGTAGAGAAAGAGATAGAAGCAATGTATAAATAGATAGAAGCAATGTAGAAATGCTAACTTTATTCATTTTTGTTGTTGTTCATTTGTGAATTTGTATTACGTTTTGTTTTTAGTTGCACCTGGTTTGAACATGAAGGCGAGAAAGAAATCGTAAAGGAGATAGGAGGGGGCGCAAAACTTGAGTGCAGCGCCAAAGGATTTCCTTTGAACGTGGAATGGAAATTTAAAAACGAGAGTGACGAAGTGGTCAAATCCTGTATTGGTAAGTTTGAAGTTTGGAGAGATTAACTCAGTTTCACTAACATCGAGTCCAGTTCTGGGATCAAGAGAAGTGTTCCTCTAACTTCAGTGTCCAAGAGTCCTTGAGAGAAATAGAAAACTAGAAATACTTAAGGTTTTGTTTTCAAGATGTACTTTGTTTGAGAAAGCAGCTTTGTGGTCTGGCCTTCATTGATCGTTTGTAACTCTTTCAACGTCCAAGCATCAGTCTGTCGGTCGGTCGGTCGGTCGGTCGGTTGATCGGTCAGTCGTTCGTTCGCTCGGCCGTTCGGTCGGTCAGTCAACCAATGAAGTATTCGAAACCGGTATAAACAAGTAATGATCCACTGAATATCCCGTTTGATTGTATTGCAGGTTCTTCGACGAATAAGCGTTACAATGTCACACGCAAAGGAATATATGACCCTTATTACCTGGCCGTCAGTGACCTGGTCACGACTGACACCGGAAGCTACTACTGCTGCCTGCCATCAAACTGCTCTGAGAGCGTCGACGAGGATCGGTGCCAGCGGTTTGTCCTTACTGTCGAAGGTAAGGGTTAGGTGTCGGTTAGGTGTAGACTATAGTCCTGATTGGGTTTTTGCTACCATTTAAATAGAAGAAATTGAGAAAAGGTTGGATTCATCGTTGTCTTGACAAAATTAATTTGTGTTCTTGGGACCGTCTACTTTTGATTATACTATACGTCTATCAGAAAAAATAAGGCATTCTGACCAATTCAGAAATCATCATGTTGAAGAACATGACTACGAGCTATATTGACTCCTGGAACAATGCCTATCGAAACGCCCTTCAGAAGGGTTCTTTTCAGCCGCTTTTCTTTTTCTCCATTCCATGCATCAATTCGACTTCCTGAAGAAAAGCTTTCGGTTTAGGAATTTTTTCGGCTTTGTATAAGTCCCTCTTGACCCAAATTTTCTGGTATGAGTTCACAAATTTTCGATTTCATTATCGCGGTTTGCAATATTTGTGAAAAATTAAAGGTCCATTCAATCTCTTGTGACCTTCGGACCCTTGACAAAAGTTTGGGCCTGTCTCATAAGGACTGTTCACTGCATATTCTCGAGTGCCCTTGTTTGAAACCTGTGAGATTAAGATAAAATTGGGGAGGCGCGGTGGCCTAATGGTTGGCGCGCCGGACTCCGGAGCGAACGTTCTGGGTTTGAGCCCTGGCCGGGTCACTGTGTTGTGTTTTTGGGCACAACACCGTTTACTCTCATAGTGCCTCTCTCCACCCATGCAGGTGTATAAATGGGTACCGGCGAAATAATGCTGAGGGGTACCCTGCGATAGACTAGCATCCCATCCAGGGGGAAGTAGAAATACTCCTAGCTGCTTAATGCTATCGAAACCGGGATAAGCTTTGGCAGTATGTGTCACTTCGCGGCTCGAAGCTTCCCTTTATAAGATAAACTTGCATAAAAACGGTACAGAATAGGAATGACTAAATGTTTCTTCTTATTCAATAGATCCTTTAGACCCGAAAGGTGGTACGATGGCTTTGGCATTGCATGGTGTTCTGGCGGTGTTGGCTACATTCCTTGCGTCGTCCCTGCTTTTGTAAAATGACAAGAGGAGAAGCACAGAAAAATAGGGAAAGGCGATTTGTTTGTTTGATGTACCCTTTTAAGAAAGGGAGGAATATGATTTAATCTTGAGTGATTTACTACTCGATTTAAGCATTTTCATTTTCATTCATTAAGCATTTTCATTTAATTGTTGACTTCTTTTGGACATATAATAATATTCGATTTTGTGCAGGCGAAAGTCAAGCTTGTTGCGTCATTTGAAGGCATAGTAATCGTATACTGACTAACTGCGCTGGTGATGTCGTTACAAGGCCTATATGTGTTCCTTTGCAGACCCTATTACGTAGCCTTGTCAATAAAAAATAATGGTCGTTTATGTGCAAAATGGGTGCCAGAAAATTAGAAAGATAGTTATGTAATATTGGCCATTTTGAGATTAAATATAATTGTAAATGCTAATGGAGATTTAAACTTTTGAAAAAGTAGGAACATTTGTTTGATAATTATAACAGTTGCTGGGTGGCAAGGTTTGCCATACCATGCATAAAAATCATTTAACTTTTTTAAAATTTTGAACATTCACGATTTCAAATTGAACATCGAAGTCTCAAAATCAACAACCTTTTTTAATGTCATCACGCTTTTAGATTTCTTGCATCCATTTCGTACCACGGCCATCGTTATTACTGCCAAGAACACATAATATATGGTACTCCACAGGGCCTTCAGAAATTTGGAAAACTGACAGAAATATGTCAAAAGGTTGTCAAAAATTAACGAAAAACGCAGCTGATCATTGAACTATTTCCTCCAAAATGAAGCTTCTTTTGCTGTATAATTATGGCACTAGTAAAGCACATACCTATAGACTATATATTGTAAGATAGTTTCTTAGAATTTCAGTTAATGACATACAGGATAAACTAATACGAGAGTTTGAGCTCTTACAATTGACTAGTTTTGATTCGTTCTTGCTTGGCCAGGGCATTGGACATCCTAGGATATTTCAGCAATTCTATAAATTTGTAAGTTTAGACTTAATAAACGGTATATATACTTGCCAAATTCTCTCTGAGGAGTTTTTAAGAAAGCAAAAGTGTCAGGAATGGCATGATGATGTAATCTTTAAACATAAGGCTTGGCCGGCCGTTTGTGTTGGCCATGCAATTGAAAATGTCGTTTGCCAGTGCATTTCATGACACTTGCGTTTTTTTAAAAGAGATGTACCATTCATTATCTATTACTGGTGCCTTTTGCCTTGAAAACCCTTCAAGAACTATTGCATAGTTGGTGGTCAATATTTGACGTTGTAATTTGTTTATAGATTATCCGAACAAATTGTTATAAAAAGCTTACAAGTTTCTTTGATTCTAAGCTGATCAGGTTTGCTTTTTGTGGCTTGTAATTATATTGAAGAGATTTTTTACAGCAAAGAAACAGTTATAAAAACGACAGCTTGAGTTCGTTTCATAATTAGTACTGTATTGGATTGTTTTTGCTATTTTAACCTTATAAAAACGATATTTATTAATGATCGATAATCATTGCAGCTTATATCGGAGTGTTTGCATATACCGCTTTTCGATAGTTTAAGACACATTTGCTTTGATAATAAATGATGAAAATAAATAGTGTCAGCGAATTACTGATTTTTTTTCAATCGGTATATAATTATACAGAACAAAGCACTGTACAAAGCAAGGCCCGGGCCCGGGGGAGTGGAATTTCAATATAAAAATGACTTGGGATGCTTGTCGTACCTGTTTGGGGGTAAAATTTTTAAGGTCCTAAAACCCAACTGCCGCTACTGTCACGGTACCTTTAAAGGGCTTTTGATATTATCAATTTGAAAATGATGGGAATATAACTGCATTTGCTACGCAAATATCTTTTATTTCGGAATAATTTGCTTGAAAACATTCATCCTATTTTAGAATTGGTACTACTTTGGCGTGAAAATTAATTTATGCCACGCCCACAAAATGAGAATCTAGTACCCTATTTAAGACCATAATAGGCGATTTCCCTTTAGTCTATTTCATACCTGACCAAAAAAAAACAATACCCTTTCAGATCGACCCTACCCCAGAACTGCTTCGGTTTGCATAAGCATTCGAGAAAGGCTTCAAATTTCCTATTTAATTTAAAACGATAAAATAGTAACTTCAAAGAATTATTCCAACTGTTGACCAGCTTGCAAAACCACACCCTATATCAGGCAAAAATGGTCATAAGTTATACCCTAGTTCAACCAAAACTCCCCTTCATGAGCGCGCGTTGGATATGAGATGGTAGATAGCCAACGAGTCGCGTAGCGCCGAGTTGGCTATAACTATCGCACATACAACAAGCGCGAGTGGAATAATTGTTTTATTAAAAACACCCAAAGAATTGCAATAATTGAGCTCCTTGGCTGTTCTCACTGACGCGTACACCTTCCATATTTGTGATCCATAATCAGATGGTATATGAGCTTTTATTTAAAACTAGCAATTGTATATTAATATTAAGTAAATAAAGTACTTACGGTACTTTTTAAAACATAAAAAATTATCCCACCTTCAAACAGTAGACAGTGTCTTTCAAAGTGTGGAATAAATTACTAAACAAATATCATATAATCCTGTAGTTTAATACTCGCCGCATTGTGTTGAACAATGCACATTGTTATTACAGTGAACAATTAGATAAGTTTCAAAGAAATAAACGAGCCTCTTGCGTAACATTTTTCATCCAGAGACCCCAGTCAAACAATTATTTCTGCCGTCACGAAAATCTGGGCTCAAAACTCGAAACGTAATGTCTTGGAACAGAACTAGCTACATAAAGTATCCCGAATTTAAACGGCTTGCTTCTTTGCCCAGAGAGCAAGTAGACGCTCTTGTTACCAGGCTCCATACGTCGAAAGCATCAGACGAAAACGCAGGCAACTCCGTCAAGAAAGCTATGAGAAAGTCACTAAGCCAAGAGCAAGTTAAGGACATGTTGGAGCGGCTAGCTAATGCCAGAAAAAACAAAGAGAAGACGCCAGAAAGACAGCGGACCGGGGCAGGAAGAGTGATGGGGGTAGTTAATACATATGCCTGGATGGACAGAAGACTACTAAGAAGTCGCATAACCCGACCAGATGGAAACTGGTATTAACCAGCTTAAATGGACTGTGTCGCGGCTGTGTTTATTCCATGTTATTAACATTTGCCAAATACTTGTTGTGAAACATAATGTTAGCGAAGAAATTACTTCTTTGGACCGTTAATGACAGGACTATAGCTCTGAATGACAAAAAAAATGTGTTACCCGGGCATGATAATTTTAAGTTACAAGCAACATTGCGTTGTCGAAATGTTCCATCTCTGTTCTAAATGGTTATATTTATATTTAAAATATAAAATACTTTAAATATAAATATATATAAAATATTTGATGGAATTTGATGGCCGTTCCCATGCCTAATTTTGGCAAAAATCCGTGACACAGTTGCTTTTTAAAAACGGCGTCATGCTCGGACTGAGATATCGATCCGAAAAGAGATAGCCTGCGAATACAGCCGCCTCTCATTTGCTCCTGGGAGCTGTATTTGCAGGCTAGAAAAGAGAAGGCCTTACGCTAGTCTTACATGACTGAACGTACATGTGATCAGTGCTTCAAGATTTCTACAAGATGGTGCAATTATAACTTAATCGTCTTAATCAAGGCCTGTTGGACTGTTGGAGTTTTTGTGTGCTTAACTATACTTTGAGTCATTTGGAGTTTGTGGTCGACGTACATTGTTAAACAGGGAAAAAAATTAAAAGGGAACAATAATATCATATATTAAAATCATCGAAGCGATATAAGATTCTGAAAGAAACTCTGTTTGACAATCCGCCATGTGAAGTTTTATTAGTATGTAACGGGATTCAGCGATAACCGACAGTGTTAAATGATAAAAACTGCAAAGATTATTAAACGGGAATTTTAGTATTAAATTTGTGTGTATGTTTGAGTATCAGCGTAACGGAAGATCCAAAAGGAACAAATTTAGCTAGCCTTTTCAAACTGCGGTTCTCTGAGAAATATGTAAACACAGTGCCCTACCATCATCATCATGTCTCGTCGCGCCAGTAGGCGCATAAGGCCGTAGGTCCACAAGTCCACACGTCTATGTATCCACAAGACCACAGGTCCATAGGTTCACAAGTCCCAGGTTCTTTGCGGTCATTTTAAAGATGACGGCAGTCCGTTCACTGAAGTCTCTGCTCACGGATATGGGTTCGTGCTCTCAGGTGTCGTAATTTTGAGCAGCAAATAAAATTTGAGAGAAAGATGCGCCCAGGGGGGGGGGGGGGGGGTACTCCGGCTTGTAAATGACGGGGATGATCGAAGGATTTTTTTGGGTTTGAAATTTTTGATTCCGGGATTATTTAGGGTTGGAAAATTTGCCAAGTATATTTTTGGGTATTAAAAACGAACTTAAGTGTCTAGGCGCGGCCTTGTCGTATCAATGAACTGACCTCACAAAAATCCAATAAAACTGTTATTAATGAAATGGAATATAGTGGGGTAAATTCTGAAGATCAAACAGATATTGCAGAAATAATAAACTACTTTTTCACAGAAGTTGGGCCAAGCCTTAGTGGAGACGTAACAGAAGTTGATAAATCCTTCGACGAATTTCTTACCGCAACTGATAAAAATTTTGTTTTTGAAAAAACAACACCTACACGTGTTTTTGCACTACTATCAAAGCTTTGTAGGTCAAAGGCAACAGGATTAGATAATATTTCAGCAAAAATTCTAAGTGAATGTCCTGATTTACTGGCCGAATCTCTCACTCATAATATTTAATCAATCCCTAATGACGGGTATCTTTCCCGATGAGTGGAAATCTGCCAGAGTCACTCCATTGTATAAAAATTCTGGGAAGCGTTCTGATCTGACGACTATTATCGGCCAATATCATTAATTCCAGTTGTAGCCAAAGTCTTTGAGCTTGGTGTGTGGCGGAAATGACGTCACACAGCTGCGCGCTGGTGGCCTAATGGTAAGGCGTCTAACTTGAAATCAGATCTTCGGGACTGAGGACGGGGGTTTGAATCCGTAAACTCCAAAGTAAGTTACAGTTTTAAGTAAATTTTAGACACGGCCTCCATGAAAAGCAGACTTTTCTTCGTTATTTTGAATTTGTTGTTATTAATTAGATAGGTAGATAGTCCAGTAACTTAATTGACTGATGGAAAAACCGTGTATAAATAAAGTCTTATCTTATCTTATCTTATGAATAAACAAACACGAGCGTTCAATTTTTTATGGTTTTCTTTGTGTTATATTTTTGCCCCTCCTGGCAATACCCGATTCCCTCTATAGCGCGCGCATGCAGGGAATCACGGTAGTTGTATTCATCAAACCATGCCCGAGACTAATAAACGCGCATCGTTGCTTAGTCTCGCGTAGGGTTTGATGAATATAACTACCGTGATTCCCTGCAGGCGCGAGCTATAGAGGGAATCGGGTATTTAGGGGTAATTTGACAAGGGATTTTTGGGGGGCTATTTTTGGTCCAGGGAATTTTTTGCGTTATGTCGGAAGACTTAGGGATTTTTTTGGGTCTTGAGTTTTGCCTCCATTCGATCAGTCCCGTCATTTACAAGCCAGAGTATCCCCCCTCCCCCCACCCCCTGGGAAGATGCGCGTTTCTGCACAAAAAAAAAAAAGATGAAAAAACGGATGACGTGACTAAAAATAATGTGACGCGAAACAAAATCGTGCAGCATGACAAGCTTAACTGCATGTAGCTTTAATAGCTGCTATAAGTAATGTCACAATCTCACTTTATTTGCATTGTTTTTTTACGTGAATGGGTCATTGATAGCATATGCTCTGAGGCTTCGTAGACTTCGTAAAATTCTATTCTCTTTTATCACTGGAAGATAAGTGTAACTGATCCCCTTTCGATTTGTTTTGTGAAAATTCAACCTTGTTGCCTGAAAGAGAGAGACCCTGGGAATGAGGTTGTGGAATAATTTGCTTTTGATTGACATGTGCTGAATGGCGTTTTAAAGAACCTTTAATACTTGAATATCAGGTTTAATATCAGAATGGAGTTAGCGAGGGAAACACGTGACTTTGAGAATGATCACGACAACCTCATTACGATGAGGTAAAAACGTACCCCAATTTTGTTAAAAATCTCCATGCAAGTGTACTGAGCGATAAAGAAGTGATATTATTGTTTGTATTGTGATGCCATCAGGATCTTTAAATCTCAACCTGAAAAAGTCAGGCGGACTTTTTCAAGTTTTGTCCTTTTGTCCTTTAATGGTCTGCTTATGCGCATTACAGCCTGACAGTGATTTTTCTACAAATAATATGCGACAGAGTCACTAGACATATTTTATTATTTTTCAATAATTCTAGAGGCTCTAAGATTTTTCTGTTTCGTTTTGTAATTTTGTGTTCAGGAATTTTCCGGTTTAATTTCGTGAGCCTATGCATCGCTCCGGAATTTTTCTTCGTGTGCGCTTTTAATACCACGTTTCATTGCAAGTGTTTGTGGTGACCTTTCGGTAGATCGTTTTAATCTTATACTGTAATCTAGTGTTATCACATAAAATATAATTAGGGAGCTGCGTACTTAGCGCAGGAAATCCTTGCTGCAGCGTTTTATTACTTTGCAAGGAAATGGTTTTTATGGTTTGGCAGCGCTGTTTTAAAGTCGTTTCTTACGTGAGAAACTGCCGTTCCCTTCTTTTGCTCTAATAAAAATAGGACCACTATTCGTAGTTTCCATACGTTTTTAGGTTCTTGGGTTTTTAAAGTTAAACTAGTTAAAGCCAGTCACCCTATCCTCATGAGGTCAAAGTTGGTAACTCGATAGCAAGAATGGTCTTCCGCTGTTACCGCAATCGTATTTTGCCATACGTGATCGAAAATAACTTCAATGTCAACAGGATGTTTAAGACCTTTTTAGCTAGCTGGTCACGTGGTTTGAAATGGGTAAACAGAACATTCAAGATGGCGGATTCGGTTGTAGTGTTCGAGTCGCACTGGCCAAAATACTTAAAAAACGTCCATAAAGTATCTTCAATTACTATTGCAAAGCAACCTAACAGGCTGTGGAGAAAAGGAGACTGCGGAAAAAAAGGATATAAATGCTTTACAGAAAATTACATACACAATGTTTTTGTGAAAGAAGACAATCATGGATCGTGTTTCGTAAAGGTCTGCTGCTTCCGGAGCCAAAAGAAAAGCCGAGATTCCCTCTCAATAAATTTGAAATTGAAAAGTGACAAGAGAAGAGGAACTGTTACAGAAGCAAAATGTTCTTAATTTTGTTAAGCTGGGTAAGTTCTTACAACCACGCGCGCTAGACAAGAGAATAAATGATGATACAAGATATTCTGTCTCAGTTGTGCAATGTGTTTTTACTACTATAGTGTTGTTATGTTAGCCTAGCTATTAAAGGACCCACTCGTATTCTATTAATTGAGAAGATTATGAGTGGTGCTTTCAATTGTATATCTCATCCAAAAATTGAGTTACTTGCTTGAACCTACCTTGCTAACTAGTAACTGCCTTGTGATTTCATGCCTGGAGTAATAAACTGGCTACAGAAAAACCTGTTTGTGTTATATGGTCTATTCATCTGTATTGCTAACTTTTACAATCATTTGGTGGTGAAAGTTTTTTAATTTGTATACTCTCTTCTTGTAGAAGTGGAGGGTACTTCAATCATGTTTTGCTGGGCCTTTTGTATTTGCTGAACCACTGGTGTTTTTTTTAAGGATCAAGTACATTTTAGTAAATAAAACCTGCACTAGTGTTCCTCATGAATGGCATAAACGAAGAGGGGATAGCATTAACCCTGAGCCAGCCATGAAATCTGTATTAAGAAAAGCTTCCTCTGACTTGGCTGACACACTTAAACTACATCCAGTCACTAGCAAACTTTATGATTCCTGAGAAAAGGACCCTACTGCCTAAATTAACATGACATGACAACAACAATAACAACCATTTTATTTTGCCAAAATAAATAGAAATAATAATAGCATAAAATAAATTTACTAAAATAGGCAAAAACCTACACAGAATAGAAATACACTAATCAAGCTGAGTAGTTACAAGGTTGTACATGACAGTCAGACAGATTCCCCCCCCTCCCCCCCAAAAAAAAACAAAAACAACAATAGTTTTGTCCCTCAAAAGACGGAACTATGAGGCAAATTTTTACTTGTAAAAATATTCTCAAAGTAGAAATGTTATACACAGATGGTTCCTGAACAGCTGTTACACTCATCAGTTAAAATGGGATTCATGAGGTTTGAAAGTAAGCAACAAACTGTCCAGACTTGATTGATGGTACCCAATGAACTTATTGGTAGTACAAGTCGGGTATTTTAATAGTTTTAAAAAGCTAAAGAAATGTCTCACTTTCTTATGACCTCCTTTGCATTAAACTAGGGTTGTTTTTCAGGAAGGGAGGGACGTTCAGTTGAATTTCTACTTTCTTTACTCTTCTTCAATATCAAAGCCTTAATCTGCCACGATACTGTCACCAGCAGCTTAGATACTTCTTTATTTCCTGAAAGTACCTCAAGAAATCCATTCCTTGTGAGAATTTGTTTATCAGATATTTAAACTCAGGGTTTGTACGGGTCCTGGGAGACAACTGGTCCTGGAATGTTTTGAAAATCTGTTAAACTCGAGTAACAACTGAATTCTTAGAACTTGCATCATAAGAAATGTATGGAAGACAATAAGGAGAAATAATATTGAGATCTTAGGAGTGAAAGGGTT
The DNA here is from genome assembly GCF_052425735.1 of Oculina patagonica. Lineage (NCBI taxonomy): Eukaryota > Metazoa > Cnidaria > Anthozoa > Scleractinia > Oculinidae > Oculina > Oculina patagonica. The sequence goes on along the minus strand of NC_135758.1, from coordinate 7,889,424 downwards.
AATGTGAATTTAAGAGTCCTGGACAGATCAATCTGAGTCCTGGAAAAGTCCTAGAAAATTGTTTTTGAAAAGGTTATGAACCCTGTAAATCTGTGTTCAGCTGTGAAACAAACATAATACCTCCCTTTAAATCAACTCCCACAAGAGATTTCATAGTATTCAGTGATGGATTTGTATATTGAGTAACTTTGTGATTGAACTGATACAAGTGAAATGGGCACTGGATTTTTAATTTAGTGCAATCTATGATTATAATATTATAATACCGGTACAAAGAAAACACTTTTAGAAAATCTGTGCTCGCAGATTTTCTTGAGTAGGTCTCGAAAAGCAGTTAGATCGAATTAGCCTTCACCCTCTGAAGCCGTTTCAGTTAGCTTTACGTCAAGGACAGCATTTAGCTCTTCTATCTGTTTTTTTTTTCTTCTCTGGAAGCGACCGCTCAGGAGCTATTTTCGTCCAGCTGCAAACTGATGGGCAAGCGAATTGGTTTCAGTCCTCTTGAACTTGTGTCAAAGCACACAAAATTCTCTTGTTGGAAATGCTCCAAACAAACTTTGGTATAAGCTTGTACCTTGAAATCGTTTTTAGGGTCACTTCTAATTCTTGAAATTCATACATTAAAGCGACAATGTAACAAGCTTGAGTAAATGAATGTTTCAAGTTCATCAATAATGTTGCCGTAAATCGTAGACAAAGCGTAGTTGGAATCGTATTTTAGCGATTAAATTTTTCCAACCTTGACGAGTTTTTTATCGCTGGGAAAACTATGGAAAGATATATCTTCGTTAGTAGAGATAGTAAAGCAGTTATACACACGGGAGTATAAATACTCCATATCGAAATCCACAAAACTGCTTTGTTTGTTTACCCATTTCAGACCACGTGATTAATGTATGACGTATCAAGCTAAAAAGGTCTGATCTCATTAACACAAATGTCTGACTCTGCTCGCGTCGAGGATCATCGATCATGCCAAAATTTTTCTTCTGTTGTGTTTTCTTCTCGCTGTTTTCTGTGATAATCGAGGCCAACTCAGGTAAGATTCTGAAGATTGTCTTTTCGCTAAAAACGCGCGCTAAAAACTACACAGACGCCTGCTACGCAGGCTAGTCTTTAGTGGCTTGATGCCCGGGCTTGATGACAGATCAAACGAAACTTGTGTATAATTGAGGACGGCGTCGATGGGCGACAAATGCAGGCTGCAGATCGATCTACGGACGTGCGCGCGAGTTAGCCTAAACAACGCCTCAGTTCACAATTAGCTCTCAATAATGGTAATGATATTTTTTTCTAAAAAGAAGGTAAAATTTGCGTTGTTGCACCACCAGCATCCGAGAACGATTTAAGGTTTCCGCATGCATGGGGTCAAGACGCAGGGACATGTCGCAGCGACATGAAGGAGCGACCAAACTATGTGTTGTTCACAAAGAGAGGACATTTAGCAGGGACGTGTAGCGGGGACATGTAGCAGCGACAAAATCTCAATGTGTACACACGCAAGAAAATGTAGCGGGGGCATGTCGCAGCAACATGTCCCCTCGTGTGTGCTGATGATTTTTGGCGCGTGCAACACGAATTCTTGCAACATTTTGTCCCTGCAGCATGTTGCACGCAGTCCAACGAGTTGAAATCCGTGCAACATGTCGCAGGAACAAAACTTCCGCAAAATCGTCCCTGCTACATGTCCCCTCAGTGTGAACAACACATGATTTTGTCGCTACTAAATGTTGCTGCAACATGTCCCCAAGTGTGCGGAGACCTTAAAGCTTTGGCGGAATTGTCGACTCTCAACAATTTTCCTTTATTTTCGACAGCTAATTTTAACTGAGTATCTTTTTTAAACCCCTTGAAAGTATTTTGTTTTTGTTTTGAATTTCGATGCGAGCGATTCAAAAAGTTATTCTGCGGGTTTTGTACGTATCTTACAAACAAAAAGCGGTGGAGAGACTAAGAGTGGAAACCATAAGGATTTTAGGTGAACTGGAGTAGATTTAGACCAATATGAAAGATAATAAAAACGAAAGAAAATCAAAAATTAGAAGCTAAAATTTTGGTCAAATTCCCCGCTATGTTGGCAGTTTAGGCGGTCAAATGCCCCACTAGTTGGGGCTTCACAGAGCGTCTATTTCCTAACACTTTTCATATTTTAAAGAGGCCTTCCAAGGCGGGGTAGCCGTGTCGCAATGTCGCATGCTTCTGAGGACCGTTGTCGCCTAGTAACCAACGGCTGTAAATGTCGCTGTCGTTTTATCGCAGTGTTGACACCGATGCTTCAAGTTTTCCCTGTTAGCTTTTGCAGCCTCTTAAATAACGGAAGGATGGTTATGATTGGCTTACTTTTTTATTTTAAGTTCGATTTTTTGCCGCATCTCAGTTGGCAGTTTGTGTCATCGGCTCAAACATTGCTGAGTTCTCTTTTCACGAGAAACTGTTTTGTCATAGGATCAGAGGGCCTTAGCCGCACTTTAATCAGGCTAGTACAAATTTATCAAGAGCAGCGAACCTGTGTGGGGGCAATTTTTAAAATCTAAGCTCTCCGAAATGCCATTTCGTGCACTCACTTCCATGCTATATTTAGGGTATATTTACTCACCATTTTCTAGCTATTATTGATAAATGCACAACTTCCAATCATGTCGCTGTCATTTTTTAGCGTTTATTGTGTTGCTGTCGCATTTCAATGCCGCAATCATGTCGCTTGTCGCTGTTTAGAAATTCCGCTGTCGCCAAGACTCGGGGCTGCGTCGCCCGGGGGGGGGGGGGGGGGGTACTCCTTGAAATTTTTGATGGGGGTGTGTCGCCCGCATCTTCAAATCCAGACCCAATTTCAGACCAAAAAATTTCATTTTTCACACCCGTTTTCAGACCTGGACTCAAAAATCCATACCCGTTTTCAGACCTGACCTTGAAGTGAACGCTGAACGCTGAACGTAACAAGGATGAATAGGTAAAATTTAGCTGAAATGATATATCTTATCTATTCCTCTTTGTCTCACCAGTTACTCGCTCCGGTTGCTGGGAAGAAAAATAAGTTTATAAGCTTTCGTGAACGTTCTCCAGGTAACCACACCCAATTTCAGACCAAAATTTTCAAAATCTATACCCGTTTTCAGACCAAAACGGCTCAAAAACCATACCCTTTGGGGCGGCACATACCTATATACCTTATATGGGGGGAGTACCCCCCTCCCCGGGGCGTCGCTTGTCACTGTTACCCCTTGGAAGGCCTCTTTAAAGGCAAAATGATTTTAAACTACAACAAAATGACGAAAACATCGATGTTTACTTTCGCTCTGTGTAGCTTGTGATCGCTCTCTCTAGCTCTGCTAATTCGTTATCTGCGAAGGGTTTTGAAAATATCTTATTGATACCTACCCTGGGTTCGAGAGGGTTTTTTGTGTGGACTTTAAAGTCTACACATTGTTGTGATGCAGTTTTTTCCGATTGGGGGGTCACTTTCCGTGATAACTCGGGTTAGTGCTTTCGGAAGTTTTCGACAGTGATCGGAGAATCCGAAGTTACGGTGAGATGGGCAGCCAAGGCATTAAACCCAGAAATTCGATCAGTATCGAGTAAGTCGCACTTTATTCTTGAATCTAGAAGCCTTTTTTGACACATCTTTCGAAAAGCGTGTGGTGGCTGGAAAATATACATCAAGGAACAACTTCAAAGGCAGCGGTGGCGTAGATGAAAAGTGAAATATTTACACAGGGACGGCGGAGCAGTTTTCCAGGTGGGGGGGCTGACTAGTGACTTTAAGTGGGGGGGCTTAAAAGACTCTTCTCTTAATAAGTCTCTTTTTTTTTTCGGAAAAAGTGGGGGGGGGGGGGCTAAAGCCCCCCAGCCCCCCGGCTCCGCCGTCCCTGAATAACAATCGCGACGGCTGAAATCTGCATATCTAATGAGCTGAACAACTGCGGTCGTAGGTCACGTTTTTTTTTTCACACTTTTGACTCACTTTCCGCAGTGTTTGTTTTTCTGTGCGGCTTGAGCATTTTTGATTCGCATATTAAAACGAATCAAATGTCTGGTTATTTATTTATTTCAGCTTTGCCACATACAATGAATGCACAACGAGTTCCATCAAAACAAGTTCGCTGATCATGTTGTTTTACTTGTCTTGGACTCCGGGATATAATTCACTCGCTCCATTTCTCTCAAGTAGTATATTTAACAAAAGACCGATGTCGAATTCAGAACTGAACTAAAACATTGTCATGAAAAGAATAAAAATAACATCGAACCGTAGAATATGCATATATCCAAACCGTGCGACAAAATAATTTAATTGTCGGTTCAAATAACGTCCTTCGCCGCCTCTCAAAACACCGACTCCAAGTGAATATTTCGTAAACAGAAAAATGTATTTCTCCACCTTTCTACGCAAGCTAGTATCCTATCTTGCTAGCGGTAAGGAAAGGCTTTTGGTCTAATAACTGCTGTTCTTGGAGGATTCTAGGTTTTTATTTGCATGAAAAAAAGGCACTTGTCGTGAAGTATGTGACAAAGGGTCACACGACGCTCCTTCACATTGCGTGACATCCCAAGCGGCAATGGTAACGTGTGTTTCTTGAAGCGCAGTACATAAGACAAGTAATAGTACACTTTGTTCTTCCAACAGTCTTGTAAAAAATAAATTGATTGATAAGTTCTTTGTTTTTTCGTCTTGTATCTCTAATTACTCGATTCGATCGAAACTTGAAGTTGTTGAATGCTACAGTAACTCATTGATTAATTCATAATGTCAACTTTTATTCAAATGAAAGTCCACACATGTTCGCATAGCGGACTCACTTTTACTGTTATTTTTTTAAGCGATGACGTAGTCAAGCTTTATGCCGGAGCCCTTGGATCGGTTCTGTCGTTCTCGTTCGAACAACCGAATAGGACTGGGAACTACAGGGAGAACAAAGATTAAGTTTAGCACAACAAGAAATCGCCGCGAAAAACACAAAGCAAAATACTCCTGGGAAGTTAAAAAGGACTAATAAAAGATATGAACGAAAGAGACAAATTATATTTGACAAATTCTATTAGATTCAGTAAACAGACATATGTACAACTGACCTGTGTAAACGAGAACAATGCGCCAGATAGAAGAAATATGTTGCTTTTGTTTCGGGGTTACTGCCCCTTCTTCTGTGGAATAAATTGAAATGCCAGTTGATTTTTCTCCACAGAAGAAGAGACAGAAACCCCGAAACGTATGGAACATATTTCTTTTATCTGTCGCCATGTCCACCAATTAAAATCAGCATATAAAATCACTGTTTATATACGCTACGCAGTCGCCCGAAATCATACAATGGGTCTGTGTGGCCCGGTCAGAGACAGAACTTGACCTTGCATATCCGGTCGTTCGCGAAAGGTATCGTGTATCGTAGATTAGATGTCACGCTATAAGGTAACGCAACTAGAATTAAACGCATAGCTTGAAGAAAGTTTTCATTTTTCTAACGAGGTGCAAAAAGGACAAAATCAATACAAATGGAAAAATGTATGGTGCAAAGATAATATAAGCAGTGACCGAAAAGTATCCGTAAAGCAAGGTAAACTTTGTAGGAGAGCGTTTCACTTGGGTCACAGTAGAAAGTGTCTGTTGTCCGTTATTAAATTAATGTTAGAGACTAGTAGTAATCAGAGATTAGGGGAGTGCGTTCGACGTATCTGTAAGGTAAGGTAAGCAGGCAGTGGCAAAAAACCGACATGGTCGGCCTACTAGTAGTATGCCTTGAGTCAAAGTTAGTTTCCATGCTTATACCTCACTAAACGCGAGGAGGATAAGTGTGAGAAAGATTGTGCGACGAGCCAAAATGAATGAAATATTATTTACACAAAAATAATTATTTATTTCACTTGACCTGTTATCGTTTGGCACTAACGAGATTTAAACTTCCACAAACTTCGAATTCTGAAAATAGTTTTACTTTGATTTAAAATTCCACAAAGTACTTAAAAATACAGACAATTCACACAGTAATCCACTACACGCATATTACATTCACACAACGATTTCCTCGTCAAAACGACTAGTGTTTCTAGGAAGAACGGTATATCACAAATTCAAAGAAGTGATAAAACAATTTCGATCCGTATTATACCCACTCTCGATGCATTCAATTCTAACAATTTGTAGTTTTGTGCAACATATAATTGGAGGAAAATACGCTGGTTTACCTACGAACGAACTCCGTACGAAACTACGCATCGACTTACTCGATTTCCACTCTTTTTACGACGTTCGGTGGCTGAAGACAAATCTGCTACCTTGGATGATAACCTTCTAATGTTCTCCATGACATTTTTGCCAAAATTACAATGTTGTAAACACGTTTTTAACCCTTTTTTTTTCAAGCAAAATAATGTTTCTAAGCTCCGTTTGGGACGCCATCTTGTTTTGCATAAAATCGAGGCCATCTGTGGCTACCAGTTTCCCGCCGGAGATTTGCCCCTGCAAAAATCAATCGGGGCGGCCAATTTGGAGTCCATACACCTGCGCGCGCATTACGGCTCGATTCATTCCGCATAACAGTGCACAGGCCTACCAACTCAAAAGACACAGGACGCAAAACAGAATTAGGCTTGCGCTCTCCTTCGTCGAACGCAAAAATGTATGGACAAACAAAACTGTTCGTGTTAAGCAGGTGCCCTAAAGCGGTGTTCCACTGAACTTTAATTTACGTTAATTTTTGACAAATTTCCTAAAAATATTTAAAACCCTTTGTAAAACGTCATCGCTTCTGCATGCATTGCGTGCCATTTATTTGTGGTGACAAAGTGCGGCGAAACCGCGATCGTCGAGAGAGTACCAGAGGGGTAATTGATACCGAGAAGAAATTTGTCTTCTGACAAGAAATCCACAGTTGAATGTTTTTCGATGGCGGCAAAAAGGATACCATAACAAAAACCGAGGTGGAATCGTGGAATATAGCACGAGTACCGTGAACAATCGTATCCAGTGCGGTGACGTGCTTTACATGTGACCGCCCTCTTTCTCGTGTCATCCCCACCTGGGGCGTCCCGCTCGCGGCGAAAAAAAAAAATCGTAACGCACCTCTTCGCTTTACAACACCGGGACAAGCATAACGGATAACAGTCCCCCTTATTTCACACAACTCTCCCTACTCTTCGTAGTGTGTGTTCTATCCCCTACAACCGTATCGAGACGACTCGTTCCTCGAACTATTCTAACATTCAGTTCATCAACACCCCTCATCGTGTCCTCTACCACCAACCTCCCGCACTCCGCTCTACAACTACTACTCGCGGTACTACTTCCCACTATCCACTTCCGTACGCTTCATCCCCTTAGTCACGACCATACCACGTATCTAATCCGTGGCCGCCTACCTCTCCCACGCTACTCATATCCTCCTAACCCTTCCATCAATCCTGATATATCCCGCGCACCGCAAAAATCCTTAACTCCTCCCGAATTGTTTCCCACATTTACCGTTCTTATCTCACGCCACGTCTCTCTTATACTCCTTCTACTTCACTGCTCCGTGCTTCGAGCCCTACATCATACTCTATCCCAACAACTTCAAATTAAAACACTCCACCCGCTTCCGCGGACTCGCTTGTCCGTCGCGGCTGCGACATCACTCATCTGCGGCGGGGGCAGCATAGTGGAACTATTGCTTTTTTGTTTTGTTATTATTGTTGAAACAATAATTTGTTAGGTCGACTCACTATCGATGTAACGGTCGCTCCGTGTGTACTGCTAAAAACAAGTCGCTCGACAAGTGTTTGTTGGAGCAAGGGGGTAGGATGTGAACTATTTTCCTTCTCGGCGAAAATACTGCGCTCTCGATTGTCGCAACGTCGCGCGAGTCGGGGTACGCTGCGACCTGGCCTGCGGGTCCCCTTTGTCGGCGACACTCTTCTTCCGCCGCCCCTTATCCTTCGTTACTTTACTTTTTCACCGTTGTCCTGTGTGGCCCCTGTTACCACGACTTAGTTCTCTCTCGTGTCGGTGGCGACTGCAATTTATGTGATGTTTGGATATCTCTATACATCCGCACCCAGGTTTGTGCCTCCCCTCTCTGAAACATGAAGGCATTAGTCAAACCCGCGTGTCCAACTTGACGTGTCAGAAAACAACTTTTCATTTGAGGGGTGTGCCGCCAGGCTTACCCTGCCCTATTTAGATGAAGAAAGCGAAAATTATCCCTTTTTAAAGCCCAAGCCCGAAAAATGACACCCTATTCAAGAGAAAAACAAAAACGAAAAATAGCGTGAACGGGTCAACTTTATTACGTTTTTTGACACGTTAGCGTGTCGAGTTATAAGCGTGCGAACGTGTCGTGCGCGTGTCAATACCAAAGTGATCAAAATCCCTTGGAGGGTCACAAATATAATTTTATACTTTTAGTATTTTGGTCTCTTTTAGTGATAAAAAAAAGCTTGAGACACGCCCAGATTGGTCTCTTTTAAGGTTTCTTTTCAAAGTTTCCGAAGAGCATGTAAAATAAGGTGGCACTCTCCATATGGGAGTCCCACCTCCCAGGAAGAGAGCGTAAGAATGGAAAATGAGGCAGCCGCACTGAAGCGCGCAATCTACGGAGGGAACTTGTCAAGAAAAAAATGACTTCAGAAATTCGGTCAGAATGCGCGGCCTTTAGAGCATCTTGGAACGACGGTGATTCGTTTAATTTTACTCCTAACGCAGTTAACGAATATTTGAAAGACATTCGGATTCCTGTACTCGCTGTGAACGAGTTTCCAAATTGGCACGCGGCGCTTATCAATGTACGGATTTTTATTTGCAGTTCAGCATGCTTAAACTAGATTGGCTTAAAGCTAAGTGTTTTGGATTCCAAAAATGGAATTCTTCACACTTTCACCGAAGAAAGGTCATGTTCAACATTATTTTTACCTAGATAAATCAATTCATATTTTATATTAGGCGTAATTGAAGCATTTCTGTTTGGGGACTATCAGACGGGTTTTAAAGGCCATTTCTAAAACTCATTTCGGTATAACTCACCTCGAAAAGAAAACGAAATAAAACCAAATGCTAGTCATTATTCGTACGAAGAAAATGTTTTAAGTTAATTTCCGAGGCTGTTTTTGGATTTTGACAAAATTCTAAATTTTTTTTACAGAATTTAAACTTTCACCATTTTAAGGTACATTTGAAGCTACGAAATAAAGGCCAAAGTTATACAACCTGAAGATGGATAATAAGTGCATTTTCTTCATCTTCATTTTTCAGGGTCCCTTTTTGGAATTGTGGAGCCCTTTCCAGAAAATATCTATCCACTTGAGTTCACTTCAGCACAGGTGACATGTGTTGCTTTTGATGCAAGTGGAGTCAAAACTCCTGAGAAAATCCTGTTCATGAGAAGAGATGAGTTTAATAACTACAAAGAACTCAAGCCAAATGACAAGCTCCACTTTAACAGCCGAACAGAAATTTTATGGGGTAAATATCATTTCAGGTTCATTTATATCGTTACTGTGATATTCGGGGCTCGAAACCAAATAAAGTTGTTCATAACATGGCAACCATGTGCTCAGGTTTTTAACCAAATTGCGCATGCTCGACATATGGCCTTACGAAGAGAGGGCCTGGACCTAAGTATATTACATTCCTCTCCAACAAGAGGGATTGTTAACTGGAACGAAATGACAGAAACGTCTAGAGTACGCAAATTAAAAGTCAAAGTTCACAAATGTCTCAAAATTCAATTCAAAGATCACAAAATAAGGTGGGTGGTCTCCTTTCCCGCTGAGGATACCTCGGTCGCTGACAAACTAACCCTGGCGAACTTGGAGTGGTGGACTCCTCTGGATTTGTTCCACGGTGCTATCTAGCCTGTTCCTCCTTTGGGCACTGAACAGTCCTTCACCTTCTCGGTACCAGCGCTCACAGCAACACAGTGCGGTGTGGAAGCACTAATGGGAGACTCCAAGACAATGGTTGAGCCACTTGTCATTGGTCCACGAAACACTGACTCATCCATGGGAGGCAGTTCCTCCAATGGTGCACTCATGTCAGCCACAGGACCGGACGGTTCACATGCAGTGGACTTCAGATGGTCAACATGAACAAATCGCACTTGGTTCCCACAATAGACTAGGTATGTACGCTGACCTTTCACTTGAATGATTCGTCCAGGAACCCACCTTTCAACTCCCTGTCGCCAGTTACGAACTAGAACCGCCTCATTTACTTTAAAAACTCGAGCCTTTACTGCTCCTTCATCATGGTGTTGCTTCTGTTTCACCAATCTGTTCTTTCGCAGCTTTGTTCAGGATTGGCTTAAGTAGTGTGAAGCAATTTCTGATCTTTCGTCCTCAGAAAAGCTGAGCTGGTGACTGTCCATTGACAGTATGTGGCATACTGCGGTACATGATAAGGACGTTAGCCAGCCGGTGCTCCTGACTGAGTTTACTTGTTTTAATATCCAGCACTTGCTTAGCCAGGACCACTTTAGTTTCTGCACTGAACGCTCAATAGCTCCATTCGATGATGGGTGGTACAGTGGTACGCGGGTCAACTTGACACCATTCTGTTTCATGAACTGAGAAAACTCTTCTGAAGCAAGCTGAGGCCTATTGTCGGAGACTACTTCTTCGGGCAGACCATAACGAGCAAACGACGAGCGCAAAACCTCAATGATTTTCAGACTGGTCGTGGTTGTCATGGGAATCACTTTCAAACATTTGGAATAGGCGTCAACCACAATAAGAGAAGTCGACTTGTCCTCCTAGGAAAAAGCAATGTGAATTGTCTCCCAGATATTTGACAGGCCATTTCCATGGGTGTTAGGGTGCCTTTGATGGAGACTTGCCGACTGACGCACAGACTTTCCAACCACTGACCCTCTGAGCAATGTCTGCATCTAATCCGGGCCACCAAAGATGCCCTCTTGCTAATGACTTTATACGGCAGATCCCATGATGCTCCTGATGCAATTCATCTAAGAGGCGATCCGGATACCTTCCGGGAACTCTCAAACTCTCAACCCCCACAGCAAGCAGCCTTGATCCACAGAAAGTTCCTCTCTGCGTCGGAAAAATAGAGCTGTAACAAGTGATCCTCAATGGCTTGGGGCCACCCATGCAAGGTCATATCATACACACGAGCTAGAACTAGATCTTTTCTTGTGGCAGAAGCCAAGTCTCTAGCAGTAATAAGCAGTTCATCTACATAACTGATCACAAAAGCCTCACCAGTCTCGACATAGCTCGGTATTGGCATGTTCTGCTGATTTCCGATATTTAATTTCATGCTGGTAAGCTGCCAAAATCAGGGCCCATCGCTGCATTCTCGCGGCTGTCAGTGTGGGAACATTCGTCTTGGGTACTAATATGGTGACCAGGGGCTTATGATCTGTAATCACCATTAACTGTCGCCCATACAGATAAGAATGGAACTTTTTTACCCCAAATACAATTGAGAGCGGATTCTTTTTCAATCTGCGAGTAGTTCCGTTCACTAGCAGAAAGAGACCGGGAGGCAAATGCAATGGGCCTCTCTACAGACCTCTACACTATTCTCCATCACATGGGAGATTACGGCACCAATGCCATAAGCTGACGCATATGTACAAGCCAGGCAAAGAGATTTTTTGAGATCATAATGGACAAGTAGCGGTGAACCTTGAAGCTGCTCCTTACTTCTTACAAACGCCCTTTCACATTCTTCTGTCCACTTCGATTCCAAGGTGCATCCTTCTGTAAAAGTCATGAATTCAAGTGGATGCAGAATCGTGGCTAGACCCGGAACAAACTTGCCATAGTCATTGGGCAATCACAGATATGACTTACATTCGGTGACATTGGTTTGCTGAAAAATATGCACTTGGCCCGATTCAGTCGGATACCATGCTCTTGCACTTCGATTGAACACTTATATTACTCCCAAATCTCCAAGTTTTCCTCTGTGGAGCAAATTTTAAGATTGCTACCGGTTTAGATAATTGGGGTGCTTCAAAACAACTGTCTTACCTTGGACAATGAACAATCAGAATTGTTTTCTGAAGACAAATGTAAAGCATGAATTGGCAAATTGAGAATTGTTTTCTGGTGAGTGAAAAGTCAAGAACATTTTGTTTGTTCTCTTCATTGCATGTCATTGGTTGTTAACCATTAGATGAAATGTAAACAAAGAGCATCACAATTTAAAACATCTGTTCTTGATTATTTCTTCGCAGCCGGAGGCTGCAAGCCCACTGGTACAATTTGCTTGCTGCAGAATAAGACTAGAAATACTTTTAATTATGAACATAATGTCATATATTGGAAATTTTGTTACAATTCAACCCTTGCATTAGGATTGAACTCGGGCTAATCAATCCGCCATTGACCATTGCAGAGTCTATTTGATACAGTGCAGTTAAAATATCTTAAGGTTAATGTTGTCAGCGGCTACTAAATTGAGTGATTTATTCTGAGCAAGATTTAGCGACTATTTAATTAAACGAGTTTTCCGAAAATTGTAAGAAATTAGTGACAACGTGTAAACCAGTTTTTAATGAACATATAGCTCAGATGAAGCTAAATGTTCAGTAAAATTAAGTTTAACAGACAAATTTTAGCGAGTAATAATTTAGCGATTTTCGCCCAACTCGCTAAAAATCGCTAAAATTAGTAGCCGCTAACAATAGTAAACTTAAAGTACTTCACATGTCCAATACTAAACATGTCATGTAATACATAATATGCACTATATTTTCAGTACTGTTACACTGAAGGATACAGTTCTGATAGTGGCAATATTAGTGCATGATAAATATTTTATGTCCTATCAGACATAAATCTTTTTACATCTTATCAACTCCCTCATACATCCAATTTGCAGATAATAAACCCATGCTATTTGTTACCATGCACATCCGAAATGTAACATTAGATGATGACAGCTTGTATGGAGCACTGGGAAGTTATGAGTGCCATGCATTTGCAGTTGGTGATGTCAACGAGAGAGCAAGGCATGGCTTTAGCGTTAGCGTCATCACAAGTAAGTTGTGTAAACCATTCAACATCAGTTTTTAACCGCAAAATATTCCTTTGACCCTAAACACTTGGCATTGTATTTGATTGTACCGAACAAACCGTGACAGCCGCGATGTCATTGCAAAAGGGTAAATGCGAAGTTTAAATAGTGCTAAGATGCGTTAAAAATTGCTTTCTGTTTCTTCTTGAAAGTTCTTCAGCTTAACTTTGTTTCTATTGCATAATTTAAAACTACCAATGGGCTGAAAAAATTGTAAGCCTAGGCACACTGATCTTTAAGCTAGCTACGCCATACATGTAGCTGTGCGCATTTATCGAGTTATGGATACATCTAATTGAAGAAACGTTGACCATGGAAAAAGCATAAACCATGAACGATATGGCCCAATGGCATTCTGTGTAAACTTCCTTGGTAAGCTTAGTAATATTCAATTATGGATAATCAAGATAATTTTGTTTTTGAGTGCCTTAAGAGCACGATTTATGCCATCCGTAAACTTTCGCCCGAAAATCCCGTTGTCCCGATAAGCTGCCCGTCGCCCCCACTAACTGCCCCTGGGTCTCCGAGGATGGATTTATGCAGCATGTCTTATTATGAGTTGCCCTTGGCCGCGCCTGAAACAACTGGTTCATCTTTTGCGTTCTGCGAACTTTTCACATGCATCTTTCTACACTTTTGAAGATGCATTGAAGATGTCACCAAACATCGAGAAATTCTTAACTGGTGTTTAAGTAAGTAACGTTTTGGCTTGCATATTATTGTCGGTTTTTTTAGAAGCTGAAATTCCTAAAGTCGTTGTCCCTGATATCAGTGTCTTGCAACATGATGATGACGTCACACTCATCTGCAACTTGACTGAAATAGGAAATAAAGCTTCCAACCCACTGAAGAGGATTTCGTGGTTTAAAGATGGCGAGCGGTTAGAAAGTGTGCGAAATCCTGACCCCCAAGACCCCAGGGACATGCTTGGTCCGCTAAAAATAAAAGCTGTCGGCTTAAGAGATGGAGGAAATTACACCTGTCTGCTGGAAGTGCTGCTACGAAATGTTAAAGAATACAATGTGTCAGATCACACTGTGATTCATAGTAAGTGCAGAGTATACTTCTGAGATTACTTGTTCTATCCTGAATGGTACATGTATCGAGATACGAATCTTATCTCGGGAGAGAAGATTGGCGTGTCACATAGATTCACTTGAGCAGTGACTATCAAATAAATAAGAAATATAACTTATCTTGTAAAGTAATTCATAGTTTAATCATGTTGTGTCGTTGAAAGGCAGTGTGCAAAATCTGGACCCGCAAAATCCAAGGGCAAAGGAGGTCCATTTAAAAATGTTAAGTATTGGTGTCGGAGATGGAGGGAGTTGCACTTCTCTCCTGGAAGTACTGAATGATTTTGAATGATTTAATAATTTATATAGCGCTTTTTACATGTGCTGATCAAAAGCGCTTTACAATAATTTCATTAAAAACAATAAAAAGTATACATATACATAAAACTACTAAAACCTAAAGGTAAAATACAGTAAAAATTTAAAAAGATACATTAAAAAGCTGATCTAAATAAAAATGTCTTAAGTTTACTTTTAAAAACACGAAGTGTCGTAATGATACGCAGGTCGGCCGGCAAACTGTTCCATAAAGCCGGTGCAGATGAAGTGAAGGACCTGCCGCCAAGTGTTGGGCGCATTGTCTCCCGTGGAACTTCTAATAATAGGCTACTATTTGAGCGTAACGAGTATGAGCTCGTTTGCTTAACTTTCACCAAATCACTAAGATAAGATGGCGCAAGACCATAAATTGATTTAAAGGTAAGAATTAAAATCTTAAACTTAATTCGATGAGCAACGGGAAGCCAATGAAGCTCGTAGAGGGCTGGAGTTATATGTGAGTACTTTGGTATGTCCATAATTAGTCTTGCAGCGGCATTTTGAACACGCTGCAGTTTGGAAATTTGAAGAGTTGGCAGTCCATACATTAAGCTATTACAATAATCCAGTCGAGAGGTAATAAAAGCATGAACAAGTGTACGTAGACTATCAACAGATAGATATTTCTTAATTCTCCTTATATTATGTAAATGAAAGAACGCACTACTGCATGCCTTGCTGATATGTGTAGACATGGACATTTTTTCATCAAACCAGACTCCCAAATTTCTAGCACAGGCGACAGACCTTATGTCATTATCACCTACGTGTAAACAGCCGTCGCAAGCTAACTTATTTAGCTGATACTGAGTTCCAATTAATAACATCTCGGTTTTGTCATCATTTAGTAGAAGTCTATCACTAATCATCCAACTTCGAATATCTGCAATACAACTTTCCATGGCCCTCATTGCAACATCTTGACTGACTTGGCTATCCGGTTTAAAGCATAAATAAAGTTGAGTGTCGTCTGCAAAGCAATGGACGCATGGTAGGTGTTTTTCTATAACGTCAAACAACTGAGATGAGTAGATAATGAATAGAAGAGGTCCTAAACAAGAGCCCTGAGGTACCCCGCAGTCCAAGTTGAAGCATTTAGAAAGTGTACCACTGATGGATATCTGCTGACTTCTGTTGGACAGATATGATTTGAACCAGTTCAGGACTGTTCCCTGTAAGCCGACTTTGTTTTGCAACCGATTGATGAGTATCTCGTGATTAACAGTGTCAAACGCTGCACTAAGATCTAACAATACAAGGAGCGTGACACATTTTGAGTTCATACCAAGCATGATGTCATTCATAACCTTCAACAAAGCAGTTTCAGTACTATGGCCTGCACGATATGATGACTGTAAAACTGGGTAGATGTGGTTCTGAAGCATGTGTCCATGAGTCTGATTGTATACAGCCCTTTCTGTTAACTTAGAAACATACTGAAGATTACTAATGGGTCTGTAATTCTTGTACAACAAGTCAAGGCCAGCCTTTTTTAAGATTGGATTCACCAGTGCACACTTCCATCCGTCAGCAAATTGACCAGTCATAATAGATGTATTGATGATTTTTGTTAGGACCGGAAGTAAAACATCCAAACAGTTTACAACAAGAGGCGTTGGGATTAGATCAAGCATGCACGTTTTCTTCGCAGAACTGAGAACTAGACCACGTACATTACATTCTGTTAGTTGCGAAAATGTTTCCATGGTAACAGCAGCAGTCATACTAGGGTTAGTAAGAGAATCAGAGTCGTTGCTAGGTAAGACTTCCGTCATTTTATCCAACTTTGAGTGAATATCACAGATCTTTTTAACAAAAAAGTCACCCATCTCATTTGCCAGTTGCAGCTTATCTTTGAGAGGCGGAAACAAAACTTCATTCTCCTGCTTCAACAATTTTCTAGTGGCATTGAAGAGATCTCGTTGATTTTAGCTGTTTTCATTAATGAAGTCGGTGTAAAATCTTTTCCGTGCCACATTCATAAGATAAGTAGCATAGTTCTTTTTTGCTTTGAAATAAGTTAAATCAGACGAATTCCTGGCGCCATCTGCGTTCAGCCCTCCGTCGGTCTCTCCTAGCATCCTTGATATCATCATCATACCATGGTACCAGAGGTCTGACTTTGATGGTCTTTGTCACCAGTGGTGCGTGACAATCCAGTATCTCGGATAGTGTTGTGTTGTACAGATTTACTAGATCATCAAGATTATCAGGACTGTCTTGAATAAGGACAATAAGAGCCGAAGACCGCACATCATGTGAAAACAATTCAATGTCAATACCTTTAATTTTGCGATAGGATATCTCTTTGACAGTCAACGATGGTTTCTTAATTATAAGATCACAGATCACAGTGATGTGGTCGGAGAAGAGATAATCCACGACAGGAGCGGTTGATATTAGCTCGTCCACGTCCCTTGTAATCACAAGATCCAGTGTATGGCCTGACACGTGGGTCGGTTTATCAACGTGCTGTTGTAAACCCATAGACTCCAACAACTCTAACAATCGTGCACGATCAGCGTCACCAAAAACGTCGACATGAATATTAAAGTCGCCAGTGATTAATAATGGCTCAGATGACATAATTATTGATTCCAGATATGAAGTGAATTCTTCAAAGAATTTGCCTGTTGTAATTGGATGTTCTGAAGAATATGGTGCCCGATAAATAATCATGATTCTAAGTTTACTAGATCCGCAATCCACAATCCATTCCGAGTATTCAAATGACGCTTTCTCGCCAGCATCCACTTTCTTCACATGCAGAGAGTCTCTGATTATTAGCGCTGTTCCACCACCAGTGCGGCCGACACGAGAATGATCAACCATTTTGAATCCAGGAGGTGTTGCTTCTATTCGTATCGTTTTTAAGTACTCCTTAAAAACCATATATAGACCGTATAATTTGTCAGACAGCACTATGTGTGTGCTAATTATAATACTTACAATGACATGAATTGCAATATGATCTACTCTCGGGCTAATCTTTTCGAGAATGTATGGAATGTTTATGGTCTTGGTACCAAATGGATGCCAGAAATAGAAAGATGGTGATGGTAATAGTACGATTGCTAATTTTGAGACCATTGCATTGACGTGTAAATGTAATTGTTTATGGCACGGTTCAAGGTTTGAAAACTTAAGACGACCGTGTATGGCAAATCCTTTAAATTTTTTTTTCAAACGCCTCGGGATCTGGAACTCAATATCACCATTTGTAAGGGATGCTAATGATCTTTTAACTTTTAAACGATTACTAGGTAAATATTTTAGGTTTTAATATTTTTAACTCTTTTTAGCCGCCTATTATATAATACATATTTTCATAAATAATTATATAACTTTTTTTTCTTTTATACAATTTTGCGTTCACGCACACATTTTAACGAGCGCTTGCGCTGAGCGCTTGCGCTCCTAGGTGTCGCGTGGTTAAATAAAGTATCATTGTTGTTAAACCGGCTTTCAAACCTCCATAAAATCTCAAAATTTAACCGATAATAAATGGCCTTAAAATTGGCAAACTGACGAGTTTCACCAAGCTCTTTCCATTTGTGGCTTCCATTATATTGTAGGCAAGGGAATGTGACAAAGATATACAAAGAGCGTATTATTGTGTATCATTTTATGTGTTGTCATTTTATTGCGTTTTTGATTCTAGTTGCACCGTGGTTTGAACATAAAGGCGAGAAGGAAATCGTAAAGGAGACAGGAGAGGGCGTGATACTGGAGTGTAGCGCCAAAGGATTTCCTTTGAACGTGGAATGGAAATTTAAGAGTAGCCAAACTTTTGTTTCTTGTATTGGTAAGTTTGAAGTTTGGACAGATTGCAATTGATCAGCTTTATTTCTCCCTTTTTCAAAGATCCTTGCGGTAAAAGCGAATACGCCAGAGAGAAACAGGTTTTGTCACTCGTGATCAACGCTTAATTAACAGAGGGACTTTCGGTTATTTGGCCTTTTTAATCGTTAGAAACTCTAAACAAATAAATGCACAATAAACAAAAAAGACGAAACCAAAAAAGTAACGACAAGTGGTTTACTGTGCGCACAAGCAACTGCGAGTGGCTTTACCTCAAAAGTAAACTTACATGCTTATCTATCTAACAGTTACTCCATCCATCCATCCATCCATACATCGATCCGCCAATCAATCAATCAATCAATCAATCAATCAATCAGTCAGTCAGTCAACAAAAAACTGATAGCTATTCAGAACCAGCAAGGGCAAGTATGAAAAATAAAATTTACGGTATCAAGGTTCCAGTCACAGGGAACGTCATTTTATAGCATAAAGGTTATATATTTTACACCCTAGTGCTTATTATAATGACACCTTGAATACCCTCTTAACTGGTTCTACTGCAGGGTCAAACGCTTCTAATAAGCGTTACAACATCACACGCAAGGGAGTATATGACCCTTATTACCTGGCCGTCAGTGACCTGGTCACGACTGACACCGGAAGCTACTACTGCTGCCTGCCATCAAACTGCTCTGTGAGCGTCGACGAGGATCGGTGTCAGCGGTTTGTACTCACTGTCGAAGGTAAGGTTTAGTGGTGTATTAGCCCTGAGATTTTTGTTAGAACCTTTTGAGCAGAAAAAGTAGGAAATGGTCGGATGTCGTTGTTTTGACAAATACAGGTGGTCTTGGGACCATCAACCTTTATTATACTATGCATCTATCAAAAAAAAGGTATGGGTTCACAAATCTTCGATTGATTTGCTGTTTGTTGTATTCGTGAAAAACGTAAGGTCCAGTCAATTTCCCGTAACCCTTGATAAAATTCTAACCTTTTTCACAAGGATTGTTCTTTACATATTTTCGAGTACCTTTTGATGCACCTGTGTGTTGTATGAGACTTAAATAAACTTGCATAAAAAGTACAGAACAGGAATGACTAAATTTTTCTTCTTATTCAATAGATCCTGAAGACCAGAAAGATGGTACGATGGCTTTGACATCTCATGATGTTCTGGTGTTGTTGTCTTTATTCCTGGCGTCGTTTCTGCTGTTGTAGAATGACAAGTGGACAAGCTCAGCAGAAGAACGGAAAAAGACTCTTGCTCTCCCCTCTTAAGGGAGGGGGGAAATGATTTAATGTAGAGTGATGTGCGACTTGATAAACATTTTTTTTTAATTTTTGACTTCTTTTGGACATACATTCGATTTCTTGCAGGCGAAAATTAAGCTTGTTAAGGCTTTTATAGGCACACTAAACGCATATTGTGTGTGTAGTCGACCCTACCACGGGACCTTGTTCAATCAAAACATTGATCGTGCAAGCACGGAATGGATAGCAGAAAAGTAAGAAGAGAGTTGTTTAACATTGTGATCGACGTCTAATTGTAAATGTTAATGGAGTTTTAAAATATAGAAACATTAAGAAGATTTGTTTAGAAAGACGTTGCTGGATGGCAAACGTTCCCATTTTATTCATTCAAATTCTGTAACTTTTTCAAACTTTTAAACAGTCATAAAATCTCAAGTTTAACATCGAAGGTCTCAAAATTGGCAACCTTACCAACATCATCATGCTCTTCCAATTTTTGGCTTCCATTTTGTACCACGACGAGCTCTATTAGTGCCAAGGACATATGACATATGGTTCTCACAGGGCCTTCAGAAATTAAGAAAACCGACAGAAATATGTCAAAAGGATGTCAAAACTTAACGAGAAACACAACTGATAAATTGAACAAATTCTTCCAAAAGGAAACTTCTCTTGCTGCATAATTATGCTACTAATAAAGCACATAGCTGTAGACTATATATTGTAAGAAAGTTTGTTTGAGCTCTTGCAATTGACTATTTTCGATTCATTCTCGTTTGGCCAGGGCTGTTGGACATCGTGGGATATTGCAGCAGTTCTATAAATTTATAAGTCTAGACTGAGACGGTATTCCAAAGACATCTCGGAGAAATTTTAAAGAAAACAAGTGTCATATAAATGTTATGCTGACGTAATCTTTAAACGTGAGGCTTGGTCCGAGGTTTGTATTTCGCAAGATGTCGTCTAACAGTGGCGGTGAACTGTGCATGTAAATTTTATGACACTCGTTTTTAAGGGAAATTACCATTTATTATAATTATAGTACTGCGTTTTGTTTTGAGATCTATGCAGGAACTTAATAATAGTTTGCAGTCAATATTTGACGTTGTAATTCAATTTTTTATGGGTTTTTTTTTTATAGATTATCACTTGTATTATCTGAACTACGTTATAAAAAGCTTAGAAGTTTCTTTGATTCTAAGCTGGTCAAGTTTGCTTTTTGTGGCTTATACACTGAAAAGATTTTGTACAGCAAAAAAAAAACAACGGTTATAAAAACAACAGCTTCAGTTCGTTTCATAATTAGTACTGTATTAGATCGTCTTTGCTATGTTAACCTAATAAAAGTTATAGTTATTAATGATCGCTAATCATTGCATCTTATGTCGGAGTGTTTACATATACCGCTTCTGTTCATATATGATAGAACAAATGATGGAAATGATAAGTGTCGGTGAATTAATGAATTCGAACAAAACAATGTACAAAGTAAGGACCGAGATACTTCCTCAAAACTTGGGTGTCGTTGTGCCTTCTAAAACCCATACCATATTTCACACCTGACCCAAAAAATCAATGTCCTTTTCAGATCGACCAAACCCTACCTCAGCACTGTTTCGGTTTGCATAAGCATTCGAGAAGTCTTCAAATTCCCGATTTTAATTAAAATGAAAAAAATACTTCAAAGAATTATTCCTACTGTTGACCAGCTTGCAAAACCATACTCCATGTCAGGCAAAAACGGTCAAAAGCAATACCCTAGTTCACACCAAAACGCCCCAAAAATATACCATTAGGCGACCGCACATACTTAACAATAATTCCATGAGCGCCCGTTGGATATGAGATGGTAAAATTAATAGCCAGCGAGGCGCGTAGCGTCGAGTTGGCCATATCTATCTAATTGTTTTATTAAAAACACCCAAAGAATTGCAAAATTTGAGCTCGACGGCTGTTCTCACTGACGCGTACACCTTCCATTTTTCTGTTTCTGTGGCCCATGTTATAGGAGTTCATATATCATGGCATGTAATCCAATCAAAATATACCGTAGCTAGTTTTTAATAACAATATAGCTTACATAGGAGAGTGTCGCACTCCCCAACCGGGAAACAATAATGTATGTCTGAAAATGTATCAGTCATTTGTGCGTGTCGTCATATTCTCGGACGTATTTCAGTCAAGAGGGTCAATATAGCGCTAATGCGTGTAGCAACTTCGGGTCCTTGAATAAAAACAATTAACCATTATTGGACGTCGGGTTGAGGAAATATCCCGATTGTTTGTCAGTGAAGAGCAGATCAATTATTGATGTGCAGATTACAATAGTTTGCAACAACAGATTACAATAGTTTGCAACAACAGATTACAATAGTTTGCAACAACGGGGTTAGATAATTGTCCTATCATTCGATCACTGAGCTTGTTTATGGTCTAATGGAAGTTTCAACTTACTTGACGAAAACTCTGAAAAACTAGCTGCCTTTAAACAAGTGGACACAACTACGCATGTGCAAAATATTATTTGTAGAAATATCACTGTCAGGCTGTTATGCGCATGAGCAGACCATTATTTGTGGGCACTTATTTGCAGATCACGTGGTGGACTCTTGGTCAATGAAAAGGAAGAAAAAAATGCATCGAATGATGATATTTGCTGTCCGCGACACACTTCACTGAAGCTGCCATACCCGGGTGGAAGGTTTGTAAAGGCGTGCTATTTAAGCTATTCTAGGCCGGTAATTCGCTTAACCGGGTCACCGTCCCCTCATGTTTAAAGATCGAGATTGGTAACTTGATAGTAAGAATGGTCTTCCACTGATCGCAATTTTATTTTGCCATACGTAATCGAAAATGACGTCAATGGTCGCCAACAGGAGGTATCGCTTTTTGAACATTTTACATGTTTAATTCAAAAATATGCTTCACCAACCGAATGCATAAGAAGGAGTGTGTTATTGACGCAAACTTCTGACTCTCCTCGCGTCAGGAATCCATCATGACAAAAGTTTTCTTCTGTTATGTTTTCTTCTTGCTGCTTTCTGTGATAACCGAGGCCAACTCAGGTAAGATTGTCTTTAGTGGCTTGATAACAAGTCAAACATATGTTTAAAGACGCGCGTCGGTGTGCGACAAATGCAGACTGCAGATCCGTACAGATCAGTACGCGCGAGTTAGCCTCAATAACGCCTCTGTAGCCTGAATGACGCTCCGGTCTGCGGCCTGTTTATGGTTAGCTCTAAATAATACTCTCTTATCCTCATCGAGCGAATGAGGACGCTTGAGGCCGGGAGCTCCAAATAACGGTAATGGCATAATACACTAAAATGCCTTGAACATCTGCATTATTGTACACCGCCGACAACCTGGAACGCTTAAATTAGAGACTGAATCTCCAACACTCAATAACTTTCACAGATTTTCGATAGCTATTTTTGACGAAAAACCTTATTCATTGATATTCAAACATCTTAAAAGTATTCCGTCTTTGTTTGGAAATTTCAAGCTGCTCAAAAAGTTGTTTTGCAGGGGTTTTGTACGTAGCTTATAAACAGAAGATAGTGGAGCTAGTGAAGCGTATAAAGAGACCAAAACTTAATTTAGCTGTTATACTGTAGACCCCCGAAAACTCGAACTCGGATAACTCGAACAACCCCGCAAATTCGAACTAAATTTCGTTTCCCTTGATCAAATTTTGGATCAAATTTACCCCGATTACTCGAATTCTGGTTTTTGCAACTCATCACGGATGCGCATGCCCATTGAAATATTCCATTAGCTCTTCTTGTCGTGTATTTGGATTTAAACACTAAAACACTAAAACGAACACTACGGCAATTTGATTTTAATTGCCAAACGAACAGATCACGTAAAATTGCTTTTCCCTTCAGGTCATTTTCTATATAATTTTACCCGCGATAACCTGGACAATTTCTGTTAATGCATGACAAGTGTTCTGTAGTTTAAAATATCGAATTTATTTTGAAGCAGCCATAAGCAATCTTTGTCCTTTTTTATTACAGAAAACGTAATCACTTCAGTTCAGGTATCGCTGATTTAGGGTTCATTTAACTACACTCCTTCAAAATGTCAATAAATCTCTTCTGTCCCTTGAAGTGCAGTCAGGTGTGCAAAGTACTGATTTATACAGTAATTTTGAAATGTCTTGTGTCATTTTCACTTGACTTCTCTATACTGTAACTAAATTTTATAAAAATGTACACTGTATGAATAGAAAAACAGTAGACACCTTTTTTCCTTGTTTATGGTCATTTAATCTCAACTCCTGATAACTTGAACCTTTTTCAATTTCCCGTGAAGGTTTAAGTTATGGTGATTCAACTGAACATGTAATAAGCGCATCTTCTTCTTCTTCTTCTTCTTCTTTCAGTGAAGTCCCTTTTTGGAATTGTGGAGCCCTTTCCAGAAAACATCTATCCACTTGAGTTCACTTCCGCAGAGGTAACTTGTGTTGCTTTTGATTTAAATGGAATAAAAACTCCAGAGAAAATCCTGTTTGAGAGAAGAGATGAGTTTAATAACTTCAAACCACTCAACTCAACTATAAATCCCAACTTGCACTTTGAAATTAAAGCCGAACCGAAATACAAGGTGAGCACATAATATTATACTTATTTAGTTTATTGTACATGTACGCCACAATGCAGGGCTCGAGACTAACTTTTTTCTAGCTAGCCAATTGGCTAGTGACATCTTTGATTTTACTAGCCAAAACCAATTTTCTACTAGCCAGAATTCTCAAGCTAAGTTAGGTTTAGGCAGAGGCACTTTGCCATCTTCACTGCATGGCTCTGTTATCATTATCTTTAGGGTTGATTTTTTGGTAATTCAATAGCTTGTCCACAGTGGTTGATAATTGTATACGTGAGGACAGTGTACTTGTGAGTTCTGCTCTCTCTCTCTCTTTGGTTTTCTTCCAATCATTCCTGAAATTTTAACTTGCCATTTTGGCTAGCGAAACCCCAGAACCTACAGCCAAAACTGCACTTCTACTAGCCTGTGACTAGTTGGCTACCGTTAGTCTCGAGCCTTTGACAGTACGTCTTCCACTCAAAGAGTAATACCTTATTACATGAAATTTTCGCGTCACGTTAATTTCGCGAGTTTCGCGATTCCAAAAAAATCGCGAAATTAACGTGACGCGAACAATAAGTGTCGCGAACATAACATGACGCGAAAAATAAGTGACTCGCATTATGTCAATACTCAAGAAAGACTAAGTTGAGTACCGTTGAAGGAAGGAATTTTCAATGTAAATGTTTGTTGTCGTCAATTGACTCATGAACAATAACTCACGAACAAGCAAGACCTACTTGTAGACATTGACATTGTGAGTCCCGTCCTTGCGTTTTTGTTAATTTTGACGTTGTTGTTCCTTTGATGAAGTCGTTTTATTAAATTCAAGGGCATGTTAAATAATACTGCCAAGGAATTGTTAATTGCGTCTTACTTAAAAAAGCGAAATTAAAGTGATTCAAAATACAAAATTTTCGTAAAATCGCGAAATTTAACGTGTCGCGAAAATTTCATGTAATAAGGTATTGGAAACTTGTCGCAAGAAAACCCATATAATTGGGTGCTTACATAGCCACAAAAACCGGAATTTACAAGATGTATGTTTGGAATGCAAATGGTTACTACCGTAATGATTCGATTTAGCGCCCTCCTTCCAATAAGCGCCCAATTACGGTAGGTTAATTTTCTGGAAGTTCCAGCTGGAACTAGTGGACAATCTCCAAAGGTTGTCTTGCGATTCCAATTGCACGGTTTTACAGCTCCAGTCTCCTATTAACAGAAAACAACACGAAAAAGAACTGAATTATAAATGATAGGTTCCGTCTCTCCTGGTCTGGTTCTTTCTGACAAAATGGTGCGTGACAAGTGACATAACACTGTATAACATCAAAATGTCCATACGCATTTAGCTAGCACTTCAAGTACCACTCGCGTGACCCTGACAGCTAAGGCCGATTACTAAATAAAGCGATGATGACACATTGTTTTCGACTTAAAGGGTAAAGGTTGCACAGACTCTTTCCAGGGGAACTAATCGATGATCATGATACCTTGGCATTGAACAAAGTCTCTTTAGTCAGCGAACCAATCACATGCGCCCTTGTTTGATAAGCATTGACAGGACTTGCCTTAAGTTGGATTCGCTCTCCTACATAAACGAGCTTGTTGCATTGCCAAGGGAAAAGTATTGTCCCATTTTGCGCGTCGTTGTCGGGCAAAAGAGCGTCTGTTTGAATTCACCGCTAAGCAAAATGGTGGTTTTCTCTGCTCGTGAAATCATTTTATTGGCCTTATTTTTAGCATTTGGAGTTGCTAAAGGTAAGTTAAACTATTTTTCTTGTAATACATACGCCTATTTTTCGCTCCATGTTTTCGTCGAGTATTTTTCTAGGTGCAATTTGCAACGGCAACACGAAAAGACTCGTTTTCGTCGCATAATTAAACAGTCAAAGTATTAGTTATTTTGTAATGGAGGCATTTCGTTTTGAATTTTCCATCTGTTATTATGACAACAATGGAATTTTACCAGAAGGAAACAATGCATTTTATTTTTCCGATGATTTCAAGCTATATTTCACCGAGACGCAATTTAAGTATCTGTTTGGCATTAATTCGCTGGGAAATGATGGAACAATTCATCATTTGGTTTTGCAGTTGCGACGAAAATGAACAAAAACCATTTATCCGTTTATTTCTCTACTTTCCCTCTTTCTTGGATTTCAAAAAGACTCCAACTTACATTGATATTTTTTATTCCACTTTCCTACCCTACCTTGGTCATAGTCCATTGTTTTGCCTCCGGGATTTCTGTTATTCACTGAGCCCAGTTTACATTTTTTCTTTTCATTCAACCTGATTAATTTACCTTACAGTCTGCCATGGTGTTTTGTGATTTTGAATTATGTTTGTTTGTTTCGCTGTAAAATCTGGTACTTTTATTTTACGAGAATGCAACATTTGAAGCGCTTGTTTTATAAATTGCTCAATAAGCTAGTTCTTAAACATTGCGTTGTGCGAATGAACACAGTCTATACATAAAGAAAATCGTCATCTCGAAATGTTGTCTTGCCGGGTCACGAAATTCTCAGAACTACATTGAGATAAATGTATTGGATTTAGGATGGAGAATATATATTCCGAGCTTGACATCACTAAAAAATTTTGTTTCCTACTTGTCTTTGTGGAAAGAATCCGTCAAGTACGCGTTTCGACTCTTTCCGGCGTTTCACTAAGTTGGACTCTGGCCAGTACATCGAAATTGAAAGCGCACCAAATAGGGGACTGGTCAATAAGTATCAGGGGGGGTGGGCCGGAGTAATTGGAAAAGTGGTGGCTCGAAAATTTGTGACCCACCCCTTCCGTCTGGCTCAAAACTGACTAACCCACCCCTGACAGGGGGTTGAAAATTACATGACCCACCCCCTTTGCTAAAAAAAAAATCAAGGACCTATCATTTCTTTATCATCTGTTAGGGGTTGGAGATTTTTTATTTGAATTTAGCTTTTAAAGTGAAATTCCCTACATAGACATTTTCCCTGATGGACACTGCTATTCCATGTACGTCTTTTTCCATTTCTTTACACACCAAAGAAGGATAAATTTATCACTTCTCATACTAGCCTTTTGTAAGTTTTCCACCTATTTGTGTGTAAAGTCCATGGGGAAATTTAGACACAAACATATGCAAAAAACTGAATCAGTATGATATTAATTCATAATCAATTATTGAAGAGTTCATATTTTTATACAGAAATTAATAACATAAAATACAACCACTGTCCATTATTCATATTTGCAAATTGTTTTAGAAAAGAGTTTACTGGTATTAAAAGGCCTAAAGCCCAGCGTGAAACTATGCAGGTTGAAGAGAGTCAGGTAAAACTGATGATATGATTACAAGCCATCTAGGGGGGTCAGGGGGCATGCTCCCCCGGGAAATTTTATATTTGGGTCTTTTGAAATCGCTAGAAATTCATTTAAAACTGCTTACATAGAGAAATTTATCAATTTTATATACTGATGAATACAACATTTCTTGGAACTATAACAGTTAAAAGTTAGCGAATAAATAAGATGACCCACCCCCTACGTGAAGATCAAAATTACATAACCCACCCCTTTTCGGGGGCTCAAAAACTGATGACCCACCCCCTTTCTGCTCCGGCCCACCCCCCCCCCCCCCCCTGTTCTTATTGCCAGTCCCTTAAGTCATGATATAATCTTTTTGGTATTTGCAGCTGTATGAATTTCAAATGATGTTGACGAGACCCAATGATAAATTTCCGTACTTGACACGCTTCTTCTTGCCTCAAAGTAAATGTCTCTTTGACGCTATTGTTGAAAACAAAGAGCGTTTTAAACAGATTAAAATACGACGCGACAACGAGACAACAGTCTATTACACAAATTGCGCTGACACGCGAGTTCGCGTCTGCGTGACGCGCAAACCCGTGAGTTTCGTGCCTTTTCCCTTTGGCTTGAGTTTCCTTTTGTTTATTGTTTTAGTGTCAATAATATCATCGGTAAGGGCAAGACCTGACAAGACAATAATTTCCCCTCCAGGATTTTCGTTTCTCACAAAAAATGCTTAGCAAAACGAAATTATTCAGAGAAAAGGTATAAACCTACTTAATAAGAGCTTTGAGGGAGGAGGGAATAAAATTTCACAGGTCTTTTAGATCCAGCGATTTTTTTTTAAACGGGGGAAGGCCTGACAAGACAATAAATTCACCTCCAGTTTTTTCGTTTCTCGCCAAAAATGTTGAGCGAAAATTAAATTATTCAGGGGAAAGATTTGCTCTTGAGCGAGGAGGAAATAAAATCTCACAGGTCTTTTTGATCCAGCGATTGTTTTTTTGAACGGGGAAGACCCGACAAGACAATAATTTCGCCGCCAGGTTTTTTGATGTCATTAAAAATGCTTAGCAAAACGAAATTATTCAGGGGAAGCTAAGCAAGACGAAACTCTTCTGGGGAAAGGCATGCTTATTTAAAAGCGCTTGAGCGAAGAGGGAATAAAATTTCACAAGCCTTTTTCATCCAGCAATTCTTTTTTGAACGAGGGTCAGAGTCTTGGTTCTTGGTTGTTTATTTTAACCTTGTTAAAACATATCCAAGCAGATTACTTATGTTGATGCAGTTGACCCAAGTGGTCAAAATCCAGTCACGAAAGCATACTCGAGGTTTATTTTTATCAGCGTGATGGCGTAATGTTTTGAATGATTTCCCCGAACTTGAACTAGCTCAGACTTGATGGCCATAAGCCATAATTGACCATAATTATACGATGATATAAAGGAACAATTGTCTTTAGAACCGGAAATCATTAGTTGAATTTTTCCTCCAGAAGTGTCCACATGCTCGGACATGAATCAGTTAAAGCGAGGGCGCACGAGTGACGTCACGACTCAGACAAGACTCAGACAAACAAACCGAAATTGCGAACGATTTTCCTAAAACACTTTCTAAGACAGCCGGTGTTCCTAAAACACTTTCATAAACGAAAACTTCGCCTAAATTCCTTCTATTTCTCTCAGAACACGCGGGTGTTTTCTGAGCTGAGCCTTGTGGGGGTTATATTTATTTGCATTCTATTTTTAGACCTCGTGCGCTTCGCTATTGGAACATCTATACCGTATGTTTAAGATCAAAGTTTCTGGTGCATAAAACTGATGAAAGAAATTTGTACCAAGAATTACCCCTCAACCATACAAAAAGGATGTAAATATTGCAACTACTGAATGCACCGTTTAGAGCTGGTTTTCCACCCTTTGCTTTCAAACTTAGCATGATAAATATATTTTAAACGTTTCTTCCAGTTTATGTCTGTTGATTCTGAACTCTGAACGCTCGATGTAAACAATGACGTCATCGTATCGGTCAAGACATGAACCCGAAAAGGGTCTAGGGAGAGCAGACGGTCTTTGCTCGTTTTCAGACTTCTCTCTTCCATTCTCTTCTCGTCCCTCGTGCGTTTGAAGTTTTTTGAAGTCATCGGATGATAAGATGCGCGCCCGGGCTAAACAAAAACAATGAATCATAGGATCTTTGGAATCTTTAGAATCTTGGGGCAAAGTCGTTACGTCAAATCTCTCTCGTTCCTTCGGCTGTGTTCCTTCGGTTGGGACTTTTTCAGGGGAGATTTCTGTTTATAATTCTGTGCTATGGTTTTGATTTTGGCTGATCTCAAACTCCACAAAACAGTACATTGGCAGTGAATTAAAATACTTTTACAAAAGGGAAAGTAAAAGCGTAAATGGGCCTTCTAACAATTTCAGGCCTAGAGGTCGAACTCCAAACTCCGGAGTCCAACGTATACAAGTGCAAACGGAATGGTAACATTTGATCTGTTTTTTTTTTCAGCTGAATTTGAAATCGTGGAGCCATACCCAGAAATCATCTATCCAATTGAGTACACTTCAGCTCAAGTGACCTGTGTTGCGTATGATTCGTCAGGAGTCAAGGTTCCCGATACAATCCTTTTTGTGAGGCGAGACGATTTCAATAACTATGTCAATCTTACAGATGATGGCAACTTGTACTTCACGAGGAAAACAGAAGGTAGGAAAGTGCACTAAATTGTCACTAGCGGGGATATCTTGATAAGCAAGTTATAAAGTATGACCTCTTTTCATTGTCTTTTGTCTTTAGTTTCTGTAAGAAATTTACGGCGTTTAGGTCGGAATGTTGTTGCGTATGTCATTTCGATGTGTGTAAAAATCAAGGGTAAACAAGAGTTATTAGTTTTGAACTAAATTGAAAGAGTTTGCGCACGTTTCATTCGCAGAAAATGGACGGAAGCTGTTTGTTACCATGCACA
This sequence comes from Oculina patagonica, assembly GCF_052425735.1. NCBI lineage: Eukaryota > Metazoa > Cnidaria > Anthozoa > Scleractinia > Oculinidae > Oculina > Oculina patagonica. The sequence goes on along the minus strand of NC_135758.1, from coordinate 7,859,111 downwards.
TTCGGAATGTCACAATGAAAGACGACAGTACTAACAAGCTGGGAAATTACGAGTGCCACGCGTATGCAGTAAATCATTATGTCCCGGCTAGGTATGGCTTCAGCGTCAATGTCGTCACAGGTAAGGCACTGATTGGCATTTTAGAAATGTAAGTCCGCGATGCGTGCATGTGTGAACTGACATGCCCGAGTTCTCTCGGAATAAACTAGTAACAAAATCATCCTTTTGGGTTATATTATCTCACTGTTGTAGTATATACTAAAACAACTTTTAACTCAAGTGGAGGAGGCTAGTGATAGATATTTACCGAGCTGCGAACTATTAAACAAATAGATTCCATTTTGCCGTGCGTCTGTTCAGTTATAGATCACAGATGTCGTCAAAATGTGGTAAGAACAAAGAAGTGGCCACGAGCCGCTGGGCGAGTGGGTCACTGATGTTCTTATTACATTTTGACGTCTTCTGTGATCTTTAACTAAACAGACCCACGGCAAAATTGAATCTATTTATCTATTTGTTTCATACAATAACACAAGTTTAGAGTACACTTTAGTGTAAGAAATGCCGCTAACGGTGAGCTTAAAGTTGTTTTCGTTTCATGATAAAGTTTTCCGTAACTACGAAGTACTGCTTTTTTTTAAAACCGATTTAATAAAAAGAATAATGGGAAATTAAAACATCAACAAAAGAACTAACCTTTATTCCATCTGGAAAATTGTTTAAATCAGTAAACTTTAAACATAGCGTTCAACTGCCACTCAACATCGGACAAAAACTTTCATACAGAATTCGATAGTTTCTCAAATCATTCACTATCTTCTTCAAGCTTGTTTAGCCCAGTTAAATATTTCGAAAGGTAAACGATACTTTCTGGAGATTTATAACTGGACTGAACTTTTTTGCTTTGTGGTGGCCCCGCGAGTTTTAAAAAACTTTGTCGACAACACCGATTTGAACTATGAACTTTGATCACGCATGCGAGTAACACCACGCAGTGACGTCATCTGTGCGTCTGTACTCTAATAGATAACAGGTATCAACCAATCAAAACGCGCGCAGTAGCACGGTTGTTGTATAATATAGATTTGACACCTGAAGAAAGGCGCTTTATGTGATTACATTTTTGGGGGTTTGAGGGATCAACGTAGTGGTGTAGTGCATGTTTTGGGATGCTAACAAGCCCAAGGTTATGGGTTCGATCCGTAGGTGGTGACATAACAAAAATGATGATAGAAAAAAAAATTGCGTCTTTACTGGCACAGCACGAAATCGGAAATTTACTCAACTTTCCGAAAGTTGCGTAAAGCTGGAGTTGGAGCTTTACGGAGCTTTAAAGACACGTAAAGATGCGTAAAGGTAAAACCGCTGTAAAGCTCTGTAAAGAAAAAACGTGCAGTGCCTTTTTATTTGTGCTAAGTAATAAAGACAATTTTTGTTGTTTTCTTTTAGTAAACGAAATTCCCAAAGTGGTCGTTTCTGAAGTTAAGCTCCTGGAACACGATATGGACGCTTCAATCCTTTGCAACATGACGGAACGAGGAAGTCAAGACACACGACTGGTAAAGGTTTCATGGTTTAAAGACGGCGTAGTGAACCGCACCGTGTTAATCCCTAACTCGCCAAATTCCAATAACCCGCTTGGTCCGTTTGTTCTCGAAGATGTCGGCGTCAAAGATGGAGGCGAATATACTTGTCTTCTGGAAGTGCTCTTGCAAAACAAACGGCCGTACAACGTTACAGACAGCACTGTGATTAGCAGTAAGTGTGTGCTACTAATAATAATACAGCTTTTGCTTCAATTTACTTTGTTTCGTACGCGGTCCATATAAACTGAAGGCGATACACACAAATTTAACTAATTATAATTGGTTTTTCTTAATCAGAAACGGCGGCATTTTTTGTCCGGACAGCTAGCACGCTGATTTATCCCCTTTGTTATGTTAGAAAAGGCAGCCAAAATGTTAATAACATGCCAGTTTGCTGAGTTTAACTAGAAATAAAGTTTTTTAACTAGAGAAATGACAAAGAGTAGGAGTAAGGCAAGGTTAAGTCGGTCTACAAGCCCAGTAGCACATCAGGCCGGAGCTTATTCCGGTTTTCGTAGCATTAAGCCACTAGGAGTATCCCCCCGTGGATGGGTTGCTAGTCCATCGCAGGGTTTCTCCCCCCCCCCCCCCCCCCCCCCAGCATAATAAATAGACTCCACAAAACGTTCCATATTAACCTACCAAAATTCTGAATTTAAGATTTTGAGAGGCCAAAATCCAAAATCTTGAAGTTCACGAGTTGGTCTTGAATTTAAGAGTTTGGCCTTTGATTATACCTCTATAAAAATAACTCTGAGAATAGCAATGTAGAAATGCTAACCTCATTCATTTTTGTTGTTGTTCACTTGTGAATTTTTATTACGTTTTGTTTTTAGTTGCACCGTGGTTTGAACATGAAGGCGAGAAGGAAATCGTAAAGGAGATAGGAGAGGGCGCAAAACTTGAGTGCAGCGCCAAAGGATTTCCTTTGAACGTGGAATGGAAATTTAAAAACGAGAGTGACGAAGTGGTAAAATCCTGTATTAGTAAGTTTGAAGTTTGGAGAGATTAACTCAGTTTCACTAACATCGAGTCCAGTTCTGGGATCAAGAGAAGTGTTCCTCTAACTTCAGTGTCCAAGAGTCCTTGAGAAAAAATAGAAAACTAGAAATACTTAAGGTTTTGTCATCAAGATGTACTTTGTTTGAGAAAGCAGCTTTGTGGTCTGGCCTTCATTGATCGTTTGCAAATCTTTCAACGTCCAAGCATCAGTCCGTCTGTCTGTCGGTCGGTCGGTCGGTCGGTGGGTCGGTTGGTTGGTGGGTCGGTCAGTCGTCGGTTTTTCGGTCATTCGTTCGCTCGGGTCGGTCAGTCAGTCAACCAATGAAGTATTCGAAACCGGTATAAACAAGTTTTGATCCACTAATTATCGCGTTTGATTGTATTGCAGGTTCTTCAACGAATAAGCGTTACAATATCACACGCAAGGGAGTATATGACCCTTATTACCTGGCCGTCAGTGACCTGGTCACGACTGACACCGGAAGCTACTACTGCTGCCTGCCATCAAACTGCTCTGAGAGCGTCGACGAGGATCGGTGTCAGCGGTTTGTCCTCACTGTCGGAGGTAAGGCTAGGGTATAGACTAGTCCTGAGATTGGGTTTTTGCTATCATTTGAATAGAAGAATGGAGAAAGAGATAGAAGCAATGTAGAGAAAGAGATAGAAGCAATGTAGAAATAGATAGAAGCAATGTAGAAATGCTAACTTCATTCATTTTTGTTGTTGTTCATTTGTGAATTTGTATTACGTTTTGTTTTTAGTTGCACCGTGGTTTGAACATGAAGGCGAGAAAGAAATCGTAAAGGAGATAGGAGAGGGCGCAAAACTTGAGTGCAGCGCCAAAGGATTTCCTTTGAACGTGGAATGGAAATTTAAAAACGAGAGTGACGAAGTGGTCAAATCCTGTATTGGTAAGTTTGAAGTTTGGAGAGATTAACTCAGTTTCACTAACATCGAGTCCAGTTCTGGGATCAAGAGAAGTGTTCCTCTAACTTCAGTGTCCAAGAGTCCTTGAGAGAAAAAGAAAACTAGAAATACTTAAGGTTTTGTCATCAAGATGAACGTTGTTTGAGAAAGCAGCTTTGTGGTCTGGCCTTCATTGATCGTTTGTAACTCTTTCAACGTCCAAGCATCAGTCAGTCTGTCGGTCGGTCGGTCGGTCGGTCGGTCGGTCGGTCAATCGGTCGGTCGTTCGTTCGCTCGGTCGTTCTGTCGGTCAGTCAACCAATAAAGTATTCGAAACCGGTATAAACAAGTAATGATCCACTGAATATCCCGTTTGATTGTATTGCAGGTTCTTCGACGAATAAGCGTTACAATGTCACACGCAAGGGAATATATGACCCTTATTACCTGGCCGTCAGTGACCTGGTCACGACTGACACTGGAAGCTACTACTGCTGCCTGCCATCAAACTGCTCTGAGAGCGTCGACGAGGATCGGTGTCAGCGGTTTGTCCTCACTGTCGAAGGTAAGGCTAGGGTATAGACTAGTCCTGAGATTGGGTTTTTGCTACCATTTGAATAGAAGAAATTGATAAAAGGTTGGATTCATCGTTGTCTTGACGAAATTGCAGTCTTGGAACAGTCTACCTTAATTATACCACACGTCTATACGAAAAGATAACTTGAGGGTATTTCAACGATTCAGAAATAACCATGCTGTGCAGCATTAGCCAAATCTGTGACTACAAGCTATAGTGAATCCTGGGAAAATGCCTTTTTAGCCACTTATCTCTTTCTCCATTTCACTTCCTGGGGAGAAGCTTTCGTTTTGGCGATTTTATCGACTTTGTATAAGTCCCTAGTCACCCACATTTCCTGGGATGAGTTCAAAAATCTTCGATTTGATTATCGCGGTTTGCAATATTTGTGAAAAATTAATGGTCCAGTCAATCTCTTGTGACCTTCAGACCCTTGACAAAAGTTTGGGCCTGTCCCATAAGGACTGTTCACTACATATTCTCGAGTGCCCTTGTTTGAAACCTGTGAGACTAAGATAAAATTGGGGAGGCGCGGTGGCCTAATGGTTAGCGCACCGGACTCCGGAGCGAACGTTCCGGGTTCGAGCCCTAACGGGATCACTGTGTTGTGTTCTTGGGCAAGACATTTTACTCTCATATTGCCTCTCTCTACCCAGGTGTATAAATGGGTACCGGCGAAATAATGCTGGGGGGTACCCTGCGATAGGCTAGCATCCCATCCAGGGGGAAGTAGAAATACTCCTAGCTGCTTAATGCTATCGAAACCGGGATAAGCTTTGGCAGTATGTGTCACTTCGCGGCCCGAAGCTTCCCTTTATAAGATAAACTTGCATAAAAACGGTACAGAACAGGAATGACTAAATGTTTCTTCTTATTCAATAGATCCTTTAGACCCGAAAGGTGGTACGATGGCTTTGGCATTGCATGGTGTTCTGGCGGTGTTGGCTACATTCCTTGCGTCGTCCCTGCTTTTGTAAAATGACAAGAGGAGAAGCACAGAAAAATAGGGAAAGGCGATTTGTTTGTTTGATGTACCCTTTTAAGAAAGGGAGGAATATGATTTAATCTTGAGTGATTTGCTACTCGATTTAAGCATTTTCATTTTCATTCATTAAGCATTTTCATTTAATTGTTGACTTCTTTTGGACATATAATAATATTCGATTTTGTGCAGGCGAAAGTCAAGCTTGTTGCGTCATTTGAAGGCATAGTAATCGTATACCGACTAACTGCGCAGGTGATGTCGTTATAAGGCCTGTGTGTTCCTTTGCAGACCCTATTACGTAGCCTTGTCAATAAAAAATAATGGTCGTTTATGTGCAAAATGGGTGCCAGAAAATTAGAAAGATAGTTATGTAATATTGGCCATTTAGAGATTAAATATAATTGTAAATGCTAATGGAGATTTAAACTTTTGAAAAAGTAGGAAGATTTGTTTGATAACAGTTGCTGGGTGGCAAGGTTTGCCATACCATGCTTAAAAATCATGTAACTTTTTTAAAATTTTGAACATTCACGATTTCAAATTGAACATCGAAGTCTCAAAATCAACAACCTTTTTTAATGTCATCACGCTTTTAGATTTCTTGCATCCATTTCGTACCACGGCCATCGTTATTACTGCCAAGAACACATAATATATGGTACTCCACAGGGCCTTCAGAAATTTGGAAAACTGACAGAAATATGTCAAAAGGTTGTCAAAAATTAACGAAAAACGCAGCTGATCATTGAACTATTTCCTCCAAAATGAAGCTTCTTTTGCTGTATAATTATGGCACTAGTAAAGCACATACCTATAGACTATATATTGTAAGATAGTTTCTTAGAATTTCAGTTAATGACATACAGGATAAACTAATACGAGAGTTTGAGCCCTTACAATTGACTAGTTTTGATTCGTTCTTGCTTGGCCAGGGCATTGGACATCCTAGGATATTTCAGCAATTCTATAAATTTGTAAGTTTAGACTTAATAAACGGTATATATATTTGCCAAATTCTCTCTGAGGAGTTTTTAAGAAAGCAAAAGTGTCAGGAATGGCATGATGATGTAATCTTTAAACATAAGGCTTGGCCGGCCGTTTGTGTTGGCCATGCAATTGAAAATGTCGTTTGCCAGTGCATTTCATGACACTTGCGTTTTTTAAAAGAGATGTACCATTCATTATCTATTACTGGTGCCTTTTGCCTTGAAAACCCTTCAAGAACTATTGCATAGTTGGTGGTCAATATTTGACGTTGTAATTTGTTTATAGATTATCCGAACAAATTGTTATAAAAAGCTTACAAGTTTCTTTGATTCTAAGCTGATCAGGTTTGCTTTTTGTGGCTTGTAATTATATTGAAGAGATTTTTTACAGCAAAGAAACAGTTATAAAAACGACAGCTTGAGTTCGGCGTTTCATAATTAGTACTGTATTGGATTGTTTTTGCTATTTTAACCTTATAAAAACGATATTTATTAATGATCGATAATCATTGCAGCTTATATCGGAGTGTTTGCATATACCGCTTTTCGATAGTTTAAGACACATTTGCTTTGATAATAAATGATGAAAATAAATAGTGTCAGCGAATTACTGATTTTTTTTTTCAATCGGTATATACTAGTTATGCAACGCTTTCGAGTGGTATACTATGGAATATCCCACGAGTCACTTGTATTTTCTCGGTATACACACGAGCCTCTAGGCGAGTGTGTATACGAAGAAAATACAAGTGACAAGTGGGATATTCCATAGTATACCACGAGAAAGTGTTGTGTAACTATTTTATACCATGCCATAGAAAATACGCTCACTAAATTTCATCGAGAATAAGATCGCAGCGCACGATGGGAAGGTTGGGTTGAATACCGTCGAATATACAACGGCTTTCCTGTATTCTGATTGGCTGTATTGGCATGGTATAAATAATTATACAGAACAAAGCACTGTACAAAGCAAGGCCCGGGCCCGGGGGAGTGGAATTTCAATATAAAAATGACTTGGGATGCTCGTCGTACCTGTTAGGGGGTAAAATTTTTAAGGTCCTAAAACCCAAAATGACTGCCGCTAGAGGTGTCACGGTACCTTTAAAGGGCTTTTGATATTATCAATTTGAAAATGATGGGAATATAACTGCATTTGCTACGCAAATATCTTTTATTTCGGAATAATTTGCTTGAAAACATTCATCCTATTTTAGAATTGGTACTACTTTGGCGTGAAAATTAATTTATGCCACGCCCACAAAATGAGAATCTAGTACCCTATTTAAGACCATAATAGGCGATTTCCCTTTAGTCTATTTCATACCTGACCAAAAAAACAATACCCTTTCAGATCGACCCTACCCCAGAACTGCTTCGGTTTGCATAAGCATTCGAGAAAGGCTTCAAATTTCCTATTTAATTTAAAACGATAAAATAGTAACTTCAAAGAATTATTCCAACTGTTGACCAGCTTGCAAAACCACACCCTATATCAGGCAAAAATGGTCATAAGTTATACCCTAGTTCAACCAAAACTCCCCTTCATGAGCGCGCGTTGGATATGAGATGGTAGATAGCCAACGAGTCGCGTAGCGCCGAGTTGGCTATAACTATCGCACATACAACAAGCGCGAGTGGAATAATTGTTTTATTAAAAACACCCAAAGAATTGCAATAATTGAGCTCCTTGGCTGTTCTCACTGACGCGTACACCTTCCATATTTGTGATCCATAATCAGATGGTATATGAGCTTTTATTTAAAACTAGCAATTGTATATTAATATTAAGTAAATAAAGTACTTACGGTACTTTTTAAAACATAAAAAAATATCCCACCTTCAAACAGTAGACAATGTCTTTAAAAGTGTGCATGGAATAAATTACTAAACAAATATCATATAATCCTGTAGTTTAATACTCGCCGCATTGTGTTGAACAATGCACATTGTTATTACAGTGAACAATTAGATAAGTTTCAAAGAAATAAACGAGCCTCTTGCGTAACATTTTTCATCCAGAGACCCCAGTCAAACAATTACTTCTGCCGTCACGAAAATCTGGGCTCAAAACTCGAAACGTAATGTCTTGGAACAGAACTAGCTACATAAAGTATCCCGAATTTAAACGGCTTGCTTCTTTGCCCAGAAAGCAAGTAGACGCTCTTGTTAGAAATGTTACACACAGATGGTTCCTGAACAGCTGATACACTCATCAGTTAAAATGGGATTCATGAGGTTTAAAAGTAAGCAACAAACTGTCCAGACTTGATTAATGGTACGCAATGAACTTATTGGTAGTACAAGTCGGGTATTTTAATAGTTTTAAAAAGCTAAAGAAATGTCTCACTTTCTTATGACCTCCTTTGCATTAAACTAGGGTTGTTTTTCAGGAAGGGAGGGACGTTCAGTTGAATTTCTACTTTCTTTACTCTTCTTCAATATTAAAGCCTTAATCTGCCACGATACTGTCACCAGCATTAAGCTTGGATACTTCTTTATTTCCTGAAAGTACCTCAAGAAATCCATTCCTTGTGAGAATTTGTTTATCAGATATTTAAACTCAGGGTTTGTACGGGTCCTGGGAGACAACTGGTCCTGGAATGTTTTGAAAATCTGTTAAACTCGAGTAACAACTGAATTCTTAGAACTTGCATCATAAGAAATGTATGGAAGACAATAAGGAGAAATAATATTGAGATCTTAGGAATGAAAGGGTTAATGTGAATTTTAGAGTCCTGGACAGATCAATCTGAGTCCTGGAAAAGTCCTAGAAAATTGTTTGTGAAAAGGGTTATGAACCCTGTAAATCTGTGTTCAGCTGTGAAACAAACATAATACCTCCCTTTAAATCAACTCCCACAAGAGATTTCATAGTATTCAGTGATGGATTTGTAATTTGAGTAACTTTGTGATTGAAGTATACAAGTGAAATGGGCACTGGATTTCAGTTTAATTTAGTGCAATCTATGATTATAATATTATAATACCGGTACAAAGTAAACACTTTTAGAAAATCTGCGCTCGCAGATTTTCTTGAGTAGGTCTCGAAAAGCAGTTAGATCAAATTAGCCTTCACCCTCTGAAGCCGTTTCAGTTAGCTTTACGTCAAGGACAGCATTTAGCTCTTCTATCTGTTTTTTTTTTCTTCTCTGGAAGCGACCGCTCAGGAGCTATTTTCGTCCAGCTGCAAACTGATGGGCAAGCGAATTGGTTTCAGTCCTCTTGAACTTGTGTCAAAGCACACAACTGAAATTCTCTTGTTGGAAATGCTCCAAACAAACTTTGGTATAAGCTAATACCTTGAAATCGTTCTTAGGGTCACTTCTAATTCTTGAAATCCATACATTAAAGCGACAATGTAACAAGCTTGAGTAAATGAATGTTTCAAGTTCATCAATAATGTTGCCGTAAATCGTAGGCAAAGCGTAGTTGGGATCGTATTTTACCGATTAAATTTTTCCAACCTTGACCAGTTTTTTATCGCTGGGAAAACTATGGAAAGATATATCTTCGTTAGTAGAGATAGTAAAGCAGTTATACACACGGGAGTATAAATACTCCATATCGAAATCCACAAAACTGCTTTGTTTGTTTACCCATTTCAGACCACGTGATTAATGTATGACGTATCAAGCTTAAAAGATCTATACTCACCCAGACCAACCGAATGCAAAGAAAGGATTGTTTTATTAACACAAACGTCTGACTCTGCTCGCGTCAGGAATCCATCATGCCAAAATTTTTCTTCTGTTGTTTTTTCTTCTTGCTGCTTTCTGTGATAATCGAGGCCAACTCAGGTAAGATTCTGAAGATTGTCTTTAGTGGCTTGATGCCCGGGCTTGATGGCAGATCAAACGAAACTTGTGTATAATTGAGGACGGCGTCGATGGGCGACAAATGAAGGCTGCAGATCGATCTACGGACGTGCGCGCGAGTTAGCCTAAACAACGCCTCAGTTCACGATTAGCTCTCAAGGATTTTTTTGGGTTTGAAATTTTCGATTCCGGGATTTTTTGGGGTTGGAAAATAATGTAATAATCGTGCAGCATGACATGCATGTAGCTTATAGCTGCTATAAGTAATGCCACAATCTCACTTTATTTGCATTGTTTTTTTACGTGAATGGGTCATTGATAGCATATGCTCTGAGGCTTCGTAGACTTCGTGAGCTTCTATTCTCTTTTATCACTGGAAGATAAGTGTAACTGATCCCCTTTCGATTTGTTTTGTGAAAATTCAACCTTGTTGCCTGAAAGAGAGAGACCCTGGGAATGAGGTTGTGGAATAATTTGCTTTTGATTGACATGTGCTGAATGGCGTTTTAAAGAACCTTTAATACTTGAATATCAGGTTTAATATCAGAATGGAGTTAGCGAGGGAAACACGTGACTTTGAGAATGATCACGACAACCTCATTACGATGAGGTAAAAACGTACCCCAATTTTGTTAAAAATCTCCATGCAAGTGTACTGAGCGATAAAGAAGTGATATTATTGTTTGTATTGTGATGCCATCAGGATCTTTAAATCTCAACCTGAAAAAGTCAGGCGGACTTTTTCAAGTTTTGTCCTTTTGTCCTTTAATGGTCTGCTTATGCGCATTACAGCCTGACAGTGATTTTTCTACAAATAATATGCGACAGGGTCACTAGACATATTTTATTATTTTTCAATAATTCTAGAGGCTCTAAGATTTTTCTGTTTCGTTTTGTAATTTTGTGTTCAGGAATTTTCCGGTTTAATTTCGTGAGCCTATGCATCGCTCCGGAATTTTTCTTCGTGTGCGCTTTTAATACCACGTTTCATTGCAAGTGTTTGTGGTGACCTTTCGGTAGATCGTTTTAATCTTATAATCTAGTGTTATCACATAAAATATAATTAGGGAGCTGCGTACTTAGCGCAGGAAATCCTTGCTGCAGCGTTTTATTACTTTGCAAGGAAATGGTTTTTATGGTTTGGCAGCGCTGTTTTAAAGTCGTTTCTTACGTGAGAAACTGCCGTTCCCTTCTTTTGCTCTAATAAAAATAGGACCACTATTCGTAGTTTCCATACGTTTTTAGGTTCTTGGGTTTTTAAAGTTAAACTAGTTAAAGCCAGTCACCCTATCCTCATGAGGTCAAAGTTGGTAACTCGATAGCAAGAATGGTCTTCCGCTGTTACCGCAATCGTATTTTGCCATACGTGATCGAAAATAACTTCAATGTCAACAGGATGTTTAAGACCTTTTTAGCTAGCTGGTCACGTGGTTTGAAATGGGTAAACAGAACATTCAAGATGGCGGATTCGGTTGTAGTGTTCGAGTCGCACTGGCCAAAATACTTAAAAAACGTCCATAAAGTATCTTCAATTACTATTGCAAAGCAACCTAACAGGCTGTGGAGAAAAGGAGACTGCGGAAAAAAGGATATAAATGCTTTACAGAAAATTACATACACAATGTTTTTGTGAAAGAAGACAATCATGGATCGTGTTTCGTAAAGGTCTGCTGCTTCCGGAGCCAAAAGAAAAGCCGAGATTCCCTCTCAATAAATTTGAAATTGAAAAGTGACAAGAGAAGAGGAACTGTTACAGAAGCAAAATGTTCTTAATTTTGTTAAGCTGGGTAAGTTCTTACAACCACGCGCGCTAGACAAGAGAATAAATGATGATACAAGATATTCTGTCTCAGTTGTGCAATGTGTTTTTACTACTATAGTGTTGTTATGTTAGCCTAGCTATTAAAGGACCCACTCGTATTCTATTAATTGAGAAGATTATGAGTGGTGCTTTCAATTGTATATCTCATCCAAAAATTGAGTTACTTGCTTGAACCTACCTTGCTAACTAGTAACTGCCTTGTGATTTCATGCCTGGAGTAATAAACTGGCTACAGAAAAACCTGTTTGTGTTATATGGTCTATTCATCTGTATTGCTAACTTTTACAATCATTTGGTGGTGAAAGTTTTTTAATTTGTATACTCTCTTCTTGTAGAAGTGGAGGGTACTTCAATCATGTTTTGCTGGGCCTTTTGTATTTGCTGAACCACTGGTGTTTTTTTTAAGGATCAAGTACATTTTAGTAAATAAAACCTGCACTAGTGTTCCTCATGAATGGCATAAACGAAGAGGGGATAGCATTAACCCTGAGCCAGCCATGAAATCTGTATTAAGAAAAGCTTCCTCTGACTTGGCTGACACACTTAAACTACATCCAGTCACTAGCAAACTTTATGATTCCTGAGAAAAGGACCCTACTGCCTAAATTAACATGACATGACAACAACAATAACAACCATTTTATTTTGCCAAAATAAATAGAAATAATAATAGCATAAAATAAATTTACTAAAATAGGCAAAAACCTACACAGAATAGAAATACACTAATCAAGCTGAGTAGTTACAAGGTTGTACATGACAGTCAGACAGATTCCCCCCCCCTCCCCCCCCCCAAAAAAACAAAAACAACAATAGTTTTGTCCCTCAAAAGACGGAACTATGAGGCAAATTTTTACTTGTAAAAATATTCTCAAAGTAGAAATGTTATACACAGATGGTTCCTGAACAGCTGTTACACTCATCAGTTAAAATGGGATTCATGAGGTTTGAAAGTAAGCAACAAACTGTCCAGACTTGATTGATGGTACCCAATGAACTTATTGGTAGTACAAGTCGGGTATTTTAATAGTTTTAAAAAGCTAAAGAAATGTCTCACTTTCTTATGACCTCCTTTGCATTAAACTAGGGTTGTTTTTCAGGAAGGGAGGGACGTTCAGTTGAATTTCTACTTTCTTTACTCTTCTTCAATATCAAAGCCTTAATCTGCCACGATACTGTCACCAGCAGCTTAGATACTTCTTTATTTCCTGAAAGTACCTCAAGAAATCCATTCCTTGTGAGAATTTGTTTATCAGATATTTAAACTCAGGGTTTGTACGGGTCCTGGGAGACAACTGGTCCTGGAATGTTTTGAAAATCTGTTAAACTCGAGTAACAACTGAATTCTTAGAACTTGCATCATAAGAAATGTATGGAAGACAATAAGGAGAAATAATATTGAGATCTTTAAGGAGTGAAAGGGTTAATGTGAATTTAAGAGTCCTGGACAGATCAATCTGAGTCCTGGAAAAGTCCTAGAAAATTGTTTTTGAAAAGGTTATGAACCCTGTAAATCTGTGTTCAGCTGTGAAACAAACATAATACCTCCCTTTAAATCAACTCCCACAAGAGATTTCATAGTATTCAGTGATGGATTTGTAATTTGAGTAACTTTGTGATTGAACTGATACAAGTGAAATGGGCACTGGATTTTTAATTTAGTGCAATCTATGATTATAATATTATAATACCGGTACAAAGAAAACACTTTTAGAAAATCTGTGCTCGCAGATTTTCTTGAGTAGGTCTCGAAAAGCAGTTAGATCGAATTAGCCTTCACCCTCTGAAGCCGTTTCAGTTAGCTTTACGTCAAGGACAGCATTTAGCTCTTCTATCTGTTTTTTTTTTCTTCTCTGGAAGCGACCGCTCAGGAGCTATTTTCGTCCAGCTGCAAACTGCTGGGCAAGCGAATTGGTTTCAGTCCTCTTGAACTTGTGTCAAAGCACACAAAATTCTCTTGTTGGAAATGCTCCAAACAAACTTTGGTATAAGCTTGTACCTTGAAATCGTTTTTAGGGTCACTTCTAATTCTTGAAATTCATACATTAAAGCGACAATGTAACAAGCTTGAGTAAATGAATGTTTCAAGTTCATCAATAATGTTGCCGTAAATCGTAGACAAAGCGTAGTTGGAATCGTATTTTAGCGATTAAATTTTTCCAACCTTGACGAGTTTTTTATCGCTGGGAAAACTATGGAAAGATATATCTTCGTTAGTAGAGATAGTAAAGCAGTTATACACACGGGAGTATAAATACTCCATATCGAAATCCACAAAACTGCTTTGTTTGTTTACCCATTTCAGACCACGTGATTAATGTATGACGTATCAAGCTAAAAAGGTCTGATCTCATTAACACAAATGTCTGACTCTGCTCGCGTCGAGGATCATCGATCATGCCAAAATTTTTCTTCTGTTGTGTTTTCTTCTCGCTGTTTTCTGTGATAATCGAGGCCAACTCAGGTAAGATTCTGAAGATTGTCTTTTCGCTAAAAACGCGCGCTAAAAACTACACAGACGCCTGCTACGCAGGCTAGTCTTTAGTGGCTTGATGCCCGGGCTTGATGACAGATCAAACGAAACTTGTGTATAATTGAGGACGGCGTCGATGGGCGACAAATGCAGGCTGCAGATCGATCTACGGACGTGCGCGCGAGTTAGCCTAAACAACGCCTCAGTTCACAATTAGCTCTCAATAATGGTAATGATATTTTTTTCTAAAAAGAAGGTAAAATTTGCGTTGTTGCACCACCAGCATCCGAGAACGATTTAAGGTTTCCGCATGCATGGGGTCAAGACGCAGGGACATGTCGCAGCGACATGAAGGAGCGACCAAACTATGTGTTGTTCACAAAGAGAGGACATTTAGCAGGGACGTGTAGCGGGGACATGTAGCAGCGACAAAATCTCAATGTGTACACACGCAAGAAAATGTAGCGGGGGCATGTCGCAGCAACATGTCCCCTCGTGTGTGCTGATGATTTTTGGCGCGTGCAACACGAATTCTTGCAACATTTTGTCCCTGCAGCATGTTGCACGCAGTCCAACGAGTTGAAATCCGTGCAACATGTCGCAGGAACAAAACTTCCGCAAAATCGTCCCTGCTACATGTCCCCTCAGTGTGAACAACACATGATTTTGTCGCTACTAAATGTTGCTGCAACATGTCCCCAAGTGTGCGGAGACCTTAAAGCTTTGGCGGAATTGTCGACTCTCAACAATTTTCCTTTATTTTCGACAGCTAATTTTAACTGAGTATCTTTTTTAAACCCCTTGAAAGTATTTTGTTTTTGTTTTGAATTTCGATGCGAGCGATTTAAAAAGTTATTCTGCGGGTTTTGTACGTATCTTACAAACAAAAAGCGGTGGAGAGACTAAGAGTGGAAACCATAAGGATTTTAGGTGAACTGGAGTAGATTTAGACCAATATGAAAGATAATAAAAACGAAAGAAAATCAAAAATTAGAAGCTAAAATTTTGGTCAAATTCCCCGCTATGTTGGCAGTTTAGGCGGTCAAATGCCCCACTAGTTGGGGCTTCACAGAGCGTCTATTTCCTAACACTTTTCATATTTTAAAGAGGCCTTCCAAGGCGGGGTAGCCGTGTCGCAATGTCGCATGCTTCTGAGGACCGTTGTCGCCTAGTAACCAACGGCTGTAAATGTCGCTGTCGTTTTATCGCAGTGTTGACACCGATGCTTCAAGTTTTCCCTGTTAGCTTTTGCAGCCTCTTAAATAACGGAAGGATGGTTATGATTGGCTTACTGTTTTATTTTAAGTTCGATTTTTTGCCGCATCTCAGTTGGCAGTTTGTGTCATCGGCTCAAACATCGCTGAGTTCTCTTTTCACGAGAAACTGTTTTGTCATAGGATCAGAGGGCCTTAGCCGCACTTTAATCAGGCTAGTACAAATTTATCAAGAGCAGCGAACCTGTGTGGGGGCAATTTTTAAAATCTAAGCTCTCCGAAATGCCATTTCGTGCACTCACTTCCATGCTATATTTAGGGTATATTTACTCACCATTTTCTAGCTATTATTGATAAATGCACAACTTCCAATCATGTCGCTGTCATTTTTTAGCGTTTATTGTGTTGCTGTCGCATTTCAATGCCGCAATCATGTCGCTTGTCGCTGTTTAGAAATTCCGCTGTCGCCAAGACTCGGGGCTGCGTCGCCCGGGGGGGGGGGGGGGTACTCCTTGAAATTTTTGATGGGGGTGTGTCGCCCGCATCTTCAAATCCAGACCCAATTTCAGACCAAAAAATTTCATTTTTCACACCCGTTTTCAGACCTGGACTCAAAAATCCATACCCGTTTTCAGACCTGACCTTGAAGTGAACGCTGAACGCTGAACGTAACAAGGATGAATAGGTAAAATTTAGCTGAAATGATATATCTTATCTATTTCTCTTTGTCTCACCAGTTACTCGCTCCGGTTGCTGGGAAGAAAAATAAGTTTATAAGCTTTCGTGAACGTTCTCCAGGTAACCACACCCAATTTCAGACCAAAATTTTCAAAATCTATACCCGTTTTCAGACCAAAACGGCTCAAAAACCATACCCTTTGGGGCGGCACATACCTATATACCTTATATGGGGGGAGTACCCCCCTCCCCGGGGCGTCGCTTGTCACTGTTACCCCTTGGAAGGCCTCTTTAAAGGCAAAATGATTTTAAACTACAACAAAATGACGAAAACATCGATGTTTACTTTCGCTCTGTGTAGCTTGTAATCGCTCTCTCTAGCTCTGCTAATTCGTTATCTGCGAAGGGTTTTGAAAATATCTTATTGATACCTACCCTGGGTTCGAGAGGGTTTTTTGTGTGGACTTTAAAGTCTACACATTGTTGTGATGCAGTTTTTTCCGATTGGGGGGTCACTTTCCGTGATAACTCGGGTTAGTGCTTTCGGAAGTTTTCGACAGTGATCGGAGAATCCGAAGTTACGGTGAGATGGGCAGCCAAGGCATTAAACCCAGAAATTCGATCAGTATCGAGTAAGTCGCACTTTATTCTTGAATCTAGAAGCCTTTTTTGACACATCTTTCGAAAAGCGTGTGGTGGCTGGAAAATATACATCAAGGAACAACTTCAAAGGCAGCGGTGGCGTAGATGAAAAGTGAAATATTTACACAGGGACGGCGGAGCAGTTTTCCAGGTGGGGGGGCTGACTAGTGACTTTAAGTGGGGGGGCTTAAAAGACTCTTCTCTTAATAAGTCTCTTTTTTTTTTCGGAAAAAGTGGGGGGGGGGGGCTAAAGCCCCCCAGCCCCCCCGGCTCCGCCGTCCCTGAATAACAATCGCGACGGCTGAAATCTGCATATCTAATGAGCTGAACAACTGCGGTCGTAGGTCACGTTTTTTTTTTTCACACTTTTGACTCACTTTCCGCAGTGTTTGTTTTTCTGTGCGGCTTGAGCATTTTTGATTCGCATATTAAAACGAATCAAATGTCTGGTTATTTATTTATTTCAGCTTTGCCACATACAATGAATGCACAACGAGTTCCATCAAAACAAGTTCGCTGCCCGGGGGGGGTACTCCAAAAAGTTTTGTACGGGGAGGCTCCGCCCCAAGTTCTAACCCCTTACCCTTTTATATACCATTTTTGACAGAAATTGTACCCCTTTCGTATACCTTTAACTGAAAAAAGGTACCCCTTTCATATACCTAAGAGACATGGCGTGGACTTAAAATAGGACGTTTTCTTGTCATTTTTATGTAGCGCTTAATAAATTAAAATAATACAGCCATGAATTGCGTATGTTTAAAATATATTAATTAAAGGCCCTTTTAAATAGCCAAATGACATATTTCCATACCCTTTCATATACTTAAACGCGTGAAATCCCTACCCTTTTATATACCTGAAGCCTGAAAAAGGTACCCCTTTCGGGCGGAGCCTCCCCGTATAGGCCATTATAGGGAGTACCCCCCCCCCCCGGGGTTCGCTGATCATGTTGTTTTACTTGTCTTGAACTCCGGGATATAATTCACTCGCTCCATTTCTCTCAAGTAGTATATTTAACAAAAGACCGATGTCGAATTCAGAACTGAACTAAAACATTGTCATGAAAAGAATAAAAATAACATCGAACCGTAGAATATGCATATATCCAAACCGTGCGACAAAATAATTTAATTGTCGGTTCAAATAACGTCCTTCGCCGCCTCTCAAAACACCGACTCCAAGTGAATATTTCGTAAACAGAAAAATGTATTTCTCCACCTTTCTACGCAAGCTAGTATCCTATCTTGCTAGCGGTAAGGAAAGGCTTTTGGTCTAATAACTGCTGTTCTTGGAGGATTCTAGGTTTTTATTTGCATGAAAAAAAGGCACTTGTCGTGAACGATGTGACAAAGGGTCACACGACGCTCCTTCACATTGCGTGACATCCCAAGCGGCAATGGTAACGTGTGTTTCTTGAAGCGCAGTACATAAGACAAGTAATAGTACACTTTGTTCTTCCAACAGTCTTGTAAAAAATAAATTGATTGATAAGTTCTTTGTTTTTTCGTCTTGTATCTCTAATTACTCGATTCGATCGAAACTTGAAGTTGTTGAATGCTACAGTAACTCATTGATTAATTCATAATGTCAACTTTTATTCAAATGAAAGTCCACACATGTTCGCATAGCGGACTCACTTTTACTGTTATTTTTTTAAGCGATGACGTAGTCAAGCTTTATGCCGGAGCCCTTGGATCGGTTCTGTCGTTCTCGTTCGAACAACCGAATAGGACTGGGAACTACAGGGAGAACAAAGATTAAGTTTAGCACAACAAGAAATCGCCGCGAAAAACACAAAGCAAAATACTCCTGGGAAGTTAAAAAGGACTAATAAAAGATATGAACGAAAGAGACAAATTATATTTGACAAATTCTATTAGATTCAGTAAACAGACATATGTACAACTGACCTGTGTAAACGAGAATAATGCGCCAGATAGAAGAAATATGTTGCTTTTGTTTCGGGGTTACTGCCCCTTCTTCTGTGGAATAAATTGAAAAGACAACTTAAACTCTTGCATTCATTAAAGACTGCGTACCGCGTACCGCGTAGCCAGCGAAAAAGATAACTTCCAGTCTTGCATTTATTACTCACTGCGTAGCGTACCGCGTAGCCAGCGAAAAAGAAAACTTCCAGTCTTGTATTTATTTCTCACTGCGTACCGCGTACCGCGTAGCCAGCGAAAAAGATAACTTCCAGTCTTGTATTTATTTCTCACTGCGTACCGCGTACCGCGTAGCCACCGCTTTTCAGTAAAGGGCTCGATGTGGCGGGGTATTCTGCAGTTACTCCTGATTTTTCTCCACCGAAGAAGAGACAGAAACCCCGAAACGTATGGAACATATTTCTTTTATCTGTCGCCATGTTCACCATTTAAAATCAGCATATAAAATCACTGTTTATATACGCTACGCAGTCGCCCGAAATCATACAATGGGTCTGTGTGGCCCGATCAGAGACAGAACTTGACCTTGCATATCCGGTCGTTCGCGAAAGGTATCGTGTATCGTAGATTAGGGACGGACCATTAGAAAAGTGATAGGGGGGGTGGGGAATTTTCGGCTTGCACGAATTTTTTTTTCTGTCCATTTCTTGTGCAGGAATTTTTTTTTCGGGTGAAACCCTCTGCTCGAATTTTTTTTAGACAAATGTTTTTTTTTTTTTTTTCAGACAAATGCCATGTATTGCTACTTGCTACTGCTTAATAGTTAAAATATTTTAAAAATGCTGTTGTTCATTGATTTCATCCGTTAGGGACTGTCAATAAGTACTGAGAGGGGGGGAGGGGTGAGGGGGTCAAGGGGCGGTGCAATTGGAAAAGAAAAATATGTGACCCACCCCTTCCTTCTAGCTCAAAATTGACTTACCAAGCCCTGATCGAAGGTTGGAAATAAACATGATTCACCCCTTTCTACAAAAAATAGTTAATAAGGAAAAAGTCTTTTTGATTGTCTGTAATGGATTAGAGGTTTTTGAATTGACATCAGCTTTTAAAGTGCGATCTCAATCATACACCACCCTGTGTCCTATATCCATAATGGACACTGTGATTCTATGTACATCTTCTTTCGGTTCTTAACACACCAAAGCAGGATGAATTTCTCACTTCGTATAACAGATTTGTGTTTTTCACATATTTCTATGTAAAGTCCGTGGGAAAACTTAGACATAAACATATGCAAAAACTAAAACAAAACGTAATAGAAATTCAGTACTAATTACTGCAGAAAACATATTTGACAGGAATTGACAACAGAAACTACAACCACTGTACCATTCATCTGTTTGAGAAATGAGTTAACTAGTAAGCAATCTACGCAGGCTGGAGAGAGACGAGCTAAACGAATTTTATGATCAGAATCTATCTAGGGGGGTCTGGGGGCATGCTCCTCCAGAAAATGTTGAAATTTCTTATGCTCGGAAATGTTATTTTCAGCGTTCTCCACCATATATTTCGTCGAATAATTGATCTCATCAAGTGTTAAATGATAACAGGTATTTTCAGAGCTTATTAGAACCTTTCCTTCTGCACGAATTTTTTTTCTTTGCCTTCCCCTTTGCACGATTTTTTTTTCTTACCATTTTGGCTTGCATGAATTTTTTTTTGGTTTTTTCCCCACCCCCCCCCATCACTTTTCTAATGGTCCGTCCCTTAGATGTCACGCTATAAGGTAACGCAACTAGAATTAAACGCATAGCTTGAAGAAAGTTTTCATTTTTCTAACGAGGTGCAAAAAGGACAAAATCAATACAAATGGAAAAATGTATGGTGCAAAGATAATATAAGCAGTGACCGAAAAGTATCCGTAAAGCAAGGTAAACTTTGTAGGAGAGCGTTTCACTTGGGTCACAGTAGAAAGTGTCTGTTGTCCGTTATTAAATTAATGTAAGAGAAAATGTATGGACAAACAAAACTCTTCGTGTTAAGCAGGTGCCCTAAAGCGGTGTTCCACTGAACTTTAATTTACGTTAATTTTTGACAAATTTCCTAAAAATATTTAAAACCCTTTGTAAAACGTCATCGCTTCTGCATGCATTGCGTGCCATTTATTTGTGGTGACAAAGTGCGGCGAAACCGCGATCGTCGAGAGAGTACCAGAGGGGTAATTGATACCGAGAAGAAATTTGTCTTCTGACAACAAATCCATAGTTGAATGTTTTTCGATGACGGCAAAAAGGATACCATAACAAAAACCGAGGTGGAATCGTGGAATATAGCACGAGTACCGTGAACAATCGTAGTCGCAGTGAATGAACGGGTGACGAAATGCTTTAGCATGTGACCGCCGACTCTTGTTTCTTCGATGGTCAAATGCCCCACCTGGTGAGCGAAGTTTTGCGTTAAATTCCCGGCTATACGTTTAACGAGCGAAGAGAGAAGTATTAGTCCGGGACTTCCGTAGTACGCTTCTCAGCAAAGAATGTCCCCATTGCAAGTGCTAGTGCACGTTTTCAATGCCAATTTCAGACGCACGTAAATCGTGAATCCGTGAAGCCGCCGTGACCTCTGTAAATAACTAGTGTCGCGCCAGCGCGTATAACTTGAAATAAACGTGTTACCTTTTGAACAACTCCAGCGTAGTGAAATACACTGCCTGACTCAAGTATCCGATTTAGATTCTTCTATCAGATGTAAGTGCCTTTTCAAGAGAAAACAAAATGACAGAGTAAACAATAAGTTTAATATTTGCGTTATAAATCATGGCACAAACTAACGTACGCGTGAGTTATTCGAGTTAAAATAAAGTTTATTGCCCCCGCAGGGCTTTCGCCCAAAGGCGAAAGCCCGAGGAGGCATTCATTGTAGATTGCGCGTATATATAGAGAATGTACTTACAGTCAAAATATACTGTATTTATTGCCAACGAGACAGCCGAGCCAAGAGGTGAGGCTGTCGAGGCGGCAGAATCATAGAGCCGTGTGCGTATGAGTGTATAGGCAGAGAAAATCTTATGTTCTGCGTAAGGGACTTTTTTTTTTACCATATTTGGGTGTAAGTAAACCCCATATTTGGGTTGTATTGTTCTTCCTAACTGGTTCCCAGTCTCTCACTCATTGCTAGAGAGCAAATGACCAAAATGGCGTCCACGCGGCTCGCTGTTAAAATTTTCAATGTGGTCATTCATCCCTTTACCGATAAATACACACTTAGGGAACTAAAAATGGAAAGAGAATACCCTACAGAAAATTCGACCACCGAAAAAATGAACATCAAGGTCTTCAAAGCGATGAAATAATCTTTCGACTTTGGAGTCCTTTGATTTACGATCGAAGAGAGACATGAAAATCAAAAGCGGACTGTTTATTCAAATAGAGTTTTCTTGACTTATGAGAATGCTGAAGTTGGGTAAATGCTTCCTTTTAGTGTTGATTGTGTTTATAGTAATTTTTGACCGATGATTTATTCCAAATCAAATACCGTTTATATTTTATTTGGCACGCATTTTCGCTCCGCGTAGGAATAACATCAATTCAAAGCGACGCTCACTAAAATTACTGCATGCGAATACACACAAGAAAGTCAAAAGTTTTTTGCTTCTAACGGCAAATGTAATGTTTACTTGAATAAAAATTTTGTCCCCAAATAATCCTTGATTGTTCAAGTTAGCGTAGCAGACATCTGTGTACGTTTTTTAGTGTGTTTAAAAGAGTGCGCGATCGCGAGAATACGCGCGCTGGAAACTACGGCGCCTGCTACGCAGGCTATCAAGCCTGTGTCATTTATGAACACTTTTTTCGCATATTACCTAAAATACAATTTACCATAAC
The DNA here is from genome assembly GCF_052425735.1 of Oculina patagonica. Taxonomy (NCBI): domain Eukaryota; kingdom Metazoa; phylum Cnidaria; class Anthozoa; order Scleractinia; family Oculinidae; genus Oculina; species Oculina patagonica. The sequence continues at coordinate 7,836,649 of NC_135758.1, read as the reverse complement.
AGTGGTCATTTCAAATATAGTTCTATCAAAAACCATTCAATATCTGTTCTTATAAACAAACATGAGTATTTCGCTCGTTGGCACTTACCGATAGGTACAACTAGTACCAGAAAAAATCTCGATTTGTTCGAAAAAGGTCGCAAGGAATGTAGGGTAATGATGACGTTTTACCGCAAAGCTTAATGATGACGTATAATCAGAAGATTCCCGAAGGAGTTATAGGTATTATGACGTTACAATAACAAAGGCGTGTTTTGGCATATGTCACACGTTGATTACTCCGATTTTTGGCTCACGCGTGTTTGCAGATTTGTTCGAGCGGTTTCTCTGCTTTGGTTGTGTTAGTGATATTTGAAGCAGTTGTTAGTAATACGTCGAAAGATTTCGAGCAATCGGTTTCATGTTCTTGGCTACGTGTGTTCCAAGAGCTGCTTCGAGCGTTAAGGTGGTTTGCTTTCGGGAGTTGCCTGTGTCGTATACATCTTACAACCACTAATAGACAAAAGCATGAACTTTGTCATGTAATACAAGGTAATTCGTTTCGCTAACAAACTGTCAGATTATTTGATCCAAAAAGTGGTTTGAATAAGGATCAAAAATTGTTTTTTTGAATCTTTGAATGTGCCATAGTTTGGAATTTTTAGTCTTTTTGAATCTTACGTGTTGTCACCACGAATAATGTGTTATGTGTTATTTCCGCTTGGTGTTATTTCCGCGCGCTAGGTAATTTAACTTGTGAATATTTTTCGGACGCAATGGTGTCACACAACAAGAAATTCCGCAACAAACAGACCAAACAATGTCTTGACGCACATAACACAGTACAAAAGAAGCCTAATTTTAAAGGCGACAAAAAGACTCCACCAATCATAGATTATTGCTGCAAAACAAATTATAAAACGGCGGAGGCAGCTTTATAGTGAGAACTATTGCTTATGTTATGTTATTGTTAGATTGTTATTATTGTTGACAACAATAATATGCGACAGGTCGCTACGACGAGTCGCCCGTGTGTACTGCTTAAAAAAAAGTCGCTGCGACAAGGTGTTTGTTCGGAGCACAAACAGCGAATTTGGAAGGGTAGGAATGTGAACTAGTTTTCCAATTCAATACGGCGAAAATACATGACGCTCTACGTAAATTTATAACTTGTCGCAGCAACTTGTCGCAGCGATTTGTCGCAGACGTGTACACACGCTGCGACAATGCTGCTATCGTTCATTTTGTCGCTGCGATGTGTCGCACGAATTCTGGTTTGAATTCGTGCGACACATCGCAGCGACAAAATTTTGTCGCAGCGACTGGTTTGTCGCAAGAATGTACCATGTCACACTAGGCGACACGTCGCTGCAACACGTCGCCGTTCGATTTGCCCTTAATTCATGCACTTTCGACTGTTTGGAACTATTTCGAACTTTTTGTTCACCTATAACACGACTGTGTACAACACTGAGAGTGTGGCCCGCTTGAGAAATTTACTTCAAGCGACTCAAGACTCGACTTGAGAATCAAAACTCGAAATCCTCGAATTTCGATGATCGAGTTTTGAGCGACTGCCATTACATTATCATTATGATTGAAATTGTATTGGATATTGTTGAAGCCTCAAATGTAATAAATGTCCCTAAATGTAATAAAGGTCCTAAGTGTAATAACTTTTGGTCCTAAATGTAATAAAGGTCCTAAGTGTAATAACTTTTGGTCCTAAATGTAATAAAGGTCCTAAGTGTAATAACTTTTGGTCCTAAATGTAATAAAGGTCCTAAGTGTAACAACTTTCGGCCCTAAATAAAATAAAGGTCTTCAGTGTTATTAAGGTTCGGCTAAACATGAAATCATGCACGGTGCTTCTCTTTATTAAAGCAAGGAGTTAAAAATGTATCTTAGGGATCCAGATTATGATGTACTTTAACAAACAGTTACCGCTTGCCTTAAAGAATGTGCCAAAATCTATTTTATTTTGCATGTCTTATTGGACATGGGCCAACGGCAGCAGACGCTTATACACATGTAGGTAACAACAGAAGTAGTTTACTCAAAATCCTCAATAGTGCAGAATGAACAATTGTGATGGTTGTTTGGGCTTGTAGCCCGCTAAAACGCTAAGCTCCTTACGCCCTAAGGCTAAAGGTGTAAACTTTCAATAGTCAATTAATTAATTAATTTATTTATTAATATCAATAATTATTAATTTTTCCTGAGTAAGGGGGGGGGGGGGTCCTGATCGTCTGTCCTTGGTAAAACGGGAAGTTTACCTACATTACTTTTTATATAAAGCGCACAAAGGTATATATCCAGCCTCCTCCTCAGGCGCTTCGCACTCGATTCCCGCTGCAATAACACAAGGCGAGCGCTAAACGCGAGTGACTGGTGACGAGCGCGAAGTGCGAGGGACCACGCAAAGGAGAAAGAAAGCGCCCATTTCCCCAAACAAGAGAGAGGCGTCTGGGTACGAGGCAGGTATATATCTGTTTCAGAAAGCAATATGCTCTCCTTGTGGAACAAAACACTTTATGCTAAATGCATGCGCAGATGAGTCTACTTTATATGCTGAGACACTTACAAACGTTGCATGTTTCTTCCTGCGGAAGTATTCCTGTAGACTCTGTGGCACCAACTTAAAACCGCAAAAAATTAAATTAAACTTGTTTGGAAAGAAGCTGAAGACTATCACGTTAACTGTTTTAACCTCAAACCAAAATCCAATCTACAGAAAGTTAACATAACAGGGACGTGTTTAGAAAAATTTGGTTTCTTAAGCCTGACGTCGTGTGCTTGTTAATGTAGAATTCTTGTAGACCTGTGCCGCCAGTAAAACCGTAGTTTAATTAAATTGAACTTGAAAGCGTCAGAGCGGTTTAAAAGAAAACAAAAGTCTAGTACGTTTGCACGAAAAATAAAAGTATCATATTTGTTGCTTCAATAGCCTTTTTAAAATTCGAGTTAAAAAAAGTTATCATAAAGCACGACGGTTCAAACAATCGAAAACTTCCTAAAAAATCAGGTAAAAAATTGTACTCAAGAACTCAAGAATTGTGCTCTAGTGTCAAGTGATCGATCGCGTGGATGAACGTTGTCACGTGATTTAGTTGCTTGCTTCATGACAAAATCGAAATAGCATCTTACAGTACTGGAAAGAAAATGAAGCAAGTAAACATAAAACAGGTTTCAAACTGAATATAATACATAGAAAAGCACCGAGCATGATTTCTTAAGATGGAACCTTTAATACACTACAGACCAGTTTATTACATTTAGGACCAAAAGTTATTACACTTAGGACCTTTATTACATTTAGGACCAAAAGTTATTACACTTAGGACCTTTATTACATTTAGGGACATTTATTACATTTGAGGCCTCAACAATATCAAGTTCTAAAGATAAACTTAAATCCGCACCCAGGGCAAATCTATCCGACTGATCGCTTCTACCCGCATTTCAGAAATAATGTTTTTAGACATTCAGTTATGTTGAAAACTAAACACATGAAGTGCATTACAGTGCTGCGCGTCGAACCGTGAACACCTAACAAAGTTTCGTACAAGTTTTTGACAGGTTTTTGACAAGTTTGATGAGTTGTCCGGTCGCCGAGCCAATCAGAAGGCGGGATACGTAGGAAGGCGAAGTCGCTGACTCATGCGGTTTTGAAAGTGTTTTGCACCTTTCCCGCGAGTTCTATTCCGAGATGGCGACTTATCAGATCAAAGTAGAATACGGAGACGACAAGCGGTTTAGCACTTTTCTCCTGTACGATATCACCTTGGAAAAACTCTTATCTGAAGTCAAGCGGCACTGCTCGCCTTTAGCTCACCTGCCAACCTCAAATATTAGAATACGGTTCCGAGACGAAGATGGAGACTTTATCAATCTTTGCGGCTCTGATGGCTTCGCATTTCAGGAGATGCTGAGAAGCTCAAAAACCGTAAAGGATCAAGACTACAGGAAAATTTATCTCGTAGCAAATGAGGTTGATTCGCCAATGCCTAAAAAGTGTAGACGTACGGAGCGAGCCGAATCGGAACCCGATATGGATCAAAATAGCGGTGCGTCCTTGGAGCCTAAACAGTTGTTGTTTACCCCAGAGAGTGCGGCATCAAAATCTCTCAAGCAAAGCCCTTTGGACACCCAACAACAAGAAATCGAGGATAATCTTCAAATGCTTAGAGTGCAAATAACAAGTGCAAAGGATGAACTAGCGAAACTGAATGAGAGACAAAAAGAATTCCGCTCTCTTGGAGAGATAAGAGGTCGAGTTTGCAACAATTGTCACCAAGGCGGGCACACTAAAACAACATGCTCTGGACTTCCATGCAACGATATCAATCGGTGCAAAATAAAGGACAAGCACCCAGAAGAAAAGCAAAAGGTCACCGGTCTTCAACGTGAAATCAAAACTCTTGAAACTAAGTTTATCGAGGAGGAATCCAATTTCAAGAAATTCACAGCCGCGCGTGAAAGACGTAAATTCTCATTCTTCGCGGTAATGAGACCGCGCTTGAAAGCCCAGAACATGTTCAAGTACAGCACTGGTAACAGAAATATTGTGGATCGTGATCTTCTTATTCTACAGAGAGCACTCAAAAAGGTCCCTGACTGGGATGAAAGTGAGGATTGGCGTTTACCGAAAATAATCGAACAGTATGAGAAATCTAACGTGGACATTTATAAGCCAAACCTAGTGTAAACAAGGCGCGCGGCAATGAACTGAAGTTGAATTGAATGAACTTGTGTTTTATTTATTTTCGCACGCCCGAACGCTTTCGGATATAGTTTGAGCTGTTTGTAGTTCCTTTTAGAAAACGTTTATTGACATTATCCTCAGTATGTTGGAAAATATTTGGAAGAATTCAATACTCTGTCTTTTAATATGTAAACAAATCGAACAGTATAAATATTCTTGAGTTCTTATGTAATTTCATTGACAAGATCGAGATAGTATCCGGTTCATATTTATTAAACATGTTCACTTGTTATTATACAAGTATATTAGTAATGAAAAGGCTAGAAATAGCCGCAGTGTTTAAAGTGAGCGAATGAGTTTGCTGGGGAAATGTTTAGAACCGCATCAGCTATCGCCACTTTAGTCTCGTTCATTGCCAACATCTGGTGCCTTCGCAGAAATGCCTTTATCTGATGAAAGCACAGCTCACACGTATTGAATTGTGGAGAATAGGGAGGTTGGTAAATGAGTCGCACTCCACAATCAGTTAGCATATTTCTCAAGACAGGCTCGATGTGGTGTCCATGGTGGAAACCGCAATTATCCATAACTACGCAGTCACCGCGCTCCAAAACAGCGCTTCCATCTCCGCGTTCGAGTTGTAGTGCTTCATCAAAAAACTGCAGAAGCTCCATTCCGTTTGAGGGACCATCTACGATGTTGTAATAGTCAACACCAAGGAAAGAATGGAGAAGATTAAGCGTGTAATTGGCATTTGATGCGTAGCGCTGCATCTCGAACGCAGCTTGGCCTAATGTAGCACTTCCATATATCCTGTTCCCAGTCGTTTTGATCACACTTGATTCATCAAAAAAGTGCAGGTTTGTTGCGTTTATGTTTGATATTTCGGTCAGATATTCATCAATGCGTTGTAAATTATGTGGCGTCGCAGATTCAACAGGAATAACACTGATCTTTTTCCTTGTCATAATCAATTTTTCGCGAACAACTTTGTTTATCTGCGAAACGCTTGGGATGTCCGCGGGATTGACAACGCCATCTAGCAAAAGCCGTTCTTGAAGTTCTCGGCCATAAATGCTTGGCTTCATCAGTTTCTGGACTTCTATATAATCTAAAGCATCTTGATCGATCTTTCGGCTTTCATTGTGACTTTTAGCTGGACGAAGGGATGTGTTTGCTTCATTGTAACGGCTCACTACTTTATTGACGTAACTCACACTCTTGCGAAGTTCTCGCGAGATTTGTCGCTGGCCCCATCCTTCGTCATAGAGATCTAATATTCTTTCCCTGTACATGTTTGGTAAAACTCTACCATTATCGAATATTCCACCATACGCGTTCACTCGTAGCTGCACATCAGCTGTATAAGAAGCGCAAAATTAAAAAGAAGCAATAAACTCGCACGCGGCAGAACACGATACGAAATACAGAAAAATAAATTCCACGAACTGTGAAATACTTACAAACATTGTTTTGATAAGCATTCATATCTTCAAGTTCAATATAAATGCTCCTTCTTTTTCCGTCCGCGCCTGTCGAAACTTTACACTTCGATAGACTCAATGAAATCCCGCGCTTTTTCAAACCCGTTCGCTGATTGGTCGACAGAGACGACTCATCAAACTTGTCAAAAACTTGTACGAAACTTTGTTAGGTGTTCACGGTTCGGCGCGCAGCACTGTAAGTCAAGAACATAATTCCCTCTTCGTAACGTGTCAAGCAACAAAACCTTCTCGAAACGTGTCAAGAAAACAAAGCTTTTCCATTTTCGAATAGGGGTGTGCCGCCAAGGCTTTTTAAACCCTGACCCTATTTAAGGATGAAGAAAGCGAAAATTAATACCCTTTTTAAAGCCCAAGCCCGAAAAATGACACCCTATTCAAGAGAAAAACAAAAACGAAAAATAGCGTGAACGGGTCAACTTTATTACGTTTTTTGACACGTTAAGCGTGTCGAGTTATAAGCGCGCGAACGTGTCGTGTGCGTGTCAATACCAAAGTGATCAAAATCCCTTGGAGGGTCACAAATATAATTTTATACTTTTAGTATTTTGGTCTCTTTTAGTGATAAAAAAAAAGCTTGAGACACGCCCAGATTGGTCTCTTTTAAGGTTTCTTTTCAAAGTTTCCGAAGAGCATGTAAAATAAGGTGGCACTCTCCATATGGGAGTCCCACCTCCCAGGAAGAGAGCGTAAGAATGGAAAATGAGGCAGCCGCACTGAAGCGCGTAATCTACGGAGGGAACTTGTCAAGAAAAAAATGACTTCAGAAATTCGGTCAGAATGCGCGGCCTTTAGAGCATCTTGCAACGACGGTGATTCGTTTAATTTTACTCCTAACGCAGTTAACGAATATTTGAAAGACATTCGGATTCCTGTACTCGCTGTGAACGAGTTTCCAAATTGGCACGCGGCGCTTATCAATGTACGGATTTTTATTTGCAGTTCAGCATGCTTAAACTAGATTGGCTTAAAGTGTTTTGGATTCCAAAAATGGAATTCTTCACACTTTCACCGAAGAAAGGTCATGTTCAACATTATTTTTACCTAGATAAATCAATTCATATTTTATACTATCAGACGGGTTTTAAAGGCCATTTCTAAAACTCATTTCGGTATAACTCACCTCGAAAAGAAAACGAAATAAAACCAAATGCTAGTCATTATTCGTACGAAGAAAATGTTTTAAGTTAATTTCCGAGGCTGTTTTTGGATTTTGACAAAATTCTAAATTTTTTTTACAGAATTTAAACTTTCACCATTTTAAGGTACATTTGAAGCTACGAAATAAAGGCCAAAGTTATACAACCTGAAGATGGATAATAAGTGCATTTTCTTCATCTTCATTTTTCAGGGTCCCGTTTTGGAATTGTGGAGCCCTTTCCAGAAAATATCTATCCACTTGAGTTCACTTCAGCACAGGTGACATGTGTTGCTTTTGATGCAAGTGGAGTCAAAACTCCTGAGAAAATCCTGTTCATGAGAAGAGATGAGTTTAATAACTACAAAGAACTCAAGCCAAATGACAAGCTCCACTTTAACAGCCGAACAGAAATTTTATGGGGTAAATATCATTTCAGGTTCATTTATATCGTTACTGTGATATTCGGGGCTCGAAACCAAATAAAGTTGTTCATAACATGGCAACCATGTGCTCAGGTTTTTAACCAAATTGCGCATGCTCGACATATGGCCTTACGAAGAGAGGGCCTGGACCTAAGTATATTACATTCCTCTCCAACAAGAGGGATTGTTAACTGGAACGAAATGACAGAAACGTCTAGAGTACGCAAATTAAAAGTCAAAGTTCACAAATGTCTCAAAATTCAATTCAAAGATCACAAAATAAGGTGGGTGGTCTCCTTTCCCGCTGAGGATACCTCGGTCGCTGACAAACTAACCCTGGCGAACTTGGAGTGGTGGACTCCTCTGGATTTGTTCCACGGTGCTATATATCTAGCCTGTTCCTCCTTTGGGCACTGAACAGTCCTTCACCTTCTCGGTACCAGCGCTCACAGCAACACAGTGCGGTGTGGAAGCACTAATGGGAGACTCCAAGACAATGGTAGAGCCACTTGTCATTGGTCCACGAAACACTGACTCATCCATGGGAGGCAGTTCCTCCAATGGTGCACTCATGTCAGCCACAGGACCGGACGGTTCACATGCAGTGGACTTCAGATGGTCAACATGAACACATCGCACTTGGTTCCCACAATGGACTAGGTATGTACGCTGACCTTTCACTTGAATGATTCGTCCAGGAACCCACCTTTCAACTCCCTGTCGCCAGTTACGAACTAGAACCGCCTCATTTACTTTAAAAACTCGAGCCTTTACTGCTCCTTCATCATGGTGTTGCTTCTGTTTCACCAATCTGTTCTTTCGCAGCTTTGTTCAGGATTGGCTTAAGTAGTGTGAAGCAATTTCTGATCTTTCGTCCTCAGAAAAGCTGAGCTGGTGACTGTCCAGTGACAGTATGTGGCATACTGCGGTACATGATAAGGACGTTAGCCAGCCGGTGCTCCTGACTGAGTTTACTTGTTTTAATATCCAGCACTTGCTTAGCCAGGACCACTTTAGTTTCTGCACTGAACGCTCAATAGCTCCATTCGATGATGGGTGGTACAGTGGTACGCGGGTCAACTTGACACCATTCTGTTTCATGAACTGAGAAAACTCTTCTGAAGCAAGCTGAGGCCTATTGTCGGAGACTACTTCTTCGGGCAGACCATAACGAGCAAACGACGAGCGCAAAACCTCAATGATTTTCAGACTGGTCGTGGTTGTCATGGGAATCACTTTCAAACATTTGGAATAGGCGTCAACCACAATAAGAGAAGTCGACTTGTCCTCCTAGGAAAAAGCAATGTGAATTGTCTCCCAGATATTTGACAGGCCATTTCCATGGGTGTTAGGGTGCCTTTGATGGAGACTTGCCGACTGACGCACAGACTTTCCAACCACTGACCCTCTGAGCAATGTCTGCATCTAATCCGGGCCACCAAAGATACCCTCTTGCTAATGACTTTATACGGCAGATCCCATGATGCTCCTGATGCAATTCATCTAAGAGGCGATCCGGATACCTTCCGGGAACTCTCAAACTCTCAACCCCCACAGCAAGCAGCCTTGATCCACAGAAAGTTCCTCTCTGCGTCGGAAAAATAGAGCTGTAACAAGTGATCCTCAATGGCTTGGGGCCACCCATGCAAGGTCATATCATACACACGAGCTAGAACTGGATCTTTTCTTGTGGCAGAAGCCAAGTCTCTAGCAGTAATAAGCAGTTCATCTACATAACTGATCACAAACGCCTCACCAGTCTCGACATAGCTCGGTATTGGCATGTTCTGCTGATTTCCGATATCTAATTTCATGCTGGTAAGCTGCCAAAATCAGGGCCCATCGCTGCATTCTCGCGGATGTCAGTGTGGGAACATTCGTCTTGGGTACTAATATGGTGACCAGGGGCTTATGATCTGTAATCACCATTAACTGTCGCCCATACAGATAAGAATGGAACTTTTTTACCCCAAATACAATTGAGAGCGGATTCTTTTTCAATCTGCGAGTAGTTCCGTTCACTAGCAGAAAAGACCGGGAGGCAAATGCAATGGGCCTCTCTACAGACCTCTACACTATTCTCCATCACATGGGAGATTACGGCACCAATGCCATAAGCTGACGCATATGTACAAGCCAGGCAAAGAGATTTTTTGAGATCATAATGGACAAGTAGCGGTGAACCTTGAAGCTGCTCCTTACTTCTTACAAACGCCCTTTCACATTCTTCTGTCCTCTTCGATTCCAAGGTGCATCCTTCTGTAAAAGTCATGAATTCAAGTGGATGCAGAATCGTGGCTAGACCCGGAACAAACTTGCCATAGTCATTGGGCAATCACAGATATGACTTACATTCGGTGACATTGGTTTGCTGAAAAATATGCACTTGGCCCGATTCAGTCGGATACCATGCTCTTGCACTTCGATTGAACACTTATATTACTCCCAAATCTCCAAGTTTTCCTCTGTGGAGCAAATTTTAAGATTGCTACCGGTTTAGATAATTGGGGTGCTTCAAAACAACTGTCTTACCTTGGACAATGAACAATCAGAATTGTTTTCTGAAGACAAATGTAAAGCATAAATTGGCAAATTGAGAATTGTTTTCTGGTGAGTGAAAAGTCAAGAACATTTTGTTTGTTCTCTTCATTGCATGTCATTGGTTGTTAACCATTAGATGAAATGTAAACAAAGAGCATCACAATTTAAAACATCTGTTCTTGATTATTTCTTCGCAGCCGGAGGCTGCAAGCCCACTGGTACAATTTGCTTGCTGCAGAATAAGACTAGAAATACTTTTAATTATGAGCATAATGTCATATATTGGAAATTTTGTTACAATTCAACCCTTGCATTAGGATTGAACCCGGGCTAATCAATCCGCCATTGACCATTGCAGAGTCTATTTGATACAGTGCAGTTAAAATATCTTAAGGTTAATGTTGTCAGCGGCTACTAAATTGAGTGATTTATTCTGAGCAAGATTTAGCGACTATTTAATTAAACGAGTTTTCCGAAAATTGTAAGAAATTAGTGACAACGTGTAAACCAGTTTTTAATGAACATATAGCTCAGATGAAACTAAATGTTCAGTAAAATTAAGTTTAACAGACAAATTTTAGCGAGTAATAATTTAGCGATTTTCGCCCAACTCGCTAAAAATCGCTAAAATTAGTAGCCGCTAACAATAGTAAACTTAAAGTACTTCACATGTCCAATACTAAACATGTCATGTAATACATAATATGCACTATATTTTCAGTACTGTTACACTGAAGGATACAGTTCTGATAGTGGCATTATTAGTGCATGATAAATATTTTATGTCCTATCAGACATAAATCTTTTACATCTAATCAACTCCCTCATACATCCAATTTGCAGATAATAAACCCATGCTATTTGTTACCATGCACATCCGAAATGTAACACTAGATGACGACAGCTTGTATGGAGCACTGGGAAGTTATGAGTGCCATGCATTTGCAGTTGGTGATGTCAACGAGAGAGCAAGGCATCGCTTTAGTGTTAGCGTCATCACAAGTAAGTTGTGTAAACCATTCAACATCAGTTTTTAACCGCGAAATATTCCTTTGACCCTAAACACTTGGCATTGTATTTGATTGTACCGAACAAACCGTGACAGCCGCGATGTCATTGCAAAAGGGTAAATGCGAAGTTTAAATAGTGCTAAGATGCGTTAAAAATTGCTTTCTGTTTCTTCTTGAAAGTTCTTCAGCTTAACTTTGTTTCTATTGCATAATTTAAAACTACCAATGGGCTGAAAAAATTGTAAGCCTAGGCACACTGATCTTTAAGCTAGCTACGCCATACATGTAGCTGTGCGCATTTATCGAGTTATGGATACATCTAATTGAAGAAACGTTGACCATGGAAAAAGCATAAACCATGAACGATATGGCCCAATGGCATTCTGTGTAAACTTCCTTGGTAAGCTTAGTAATATTCAATTATGGATAATCAAGATAATTTTGTTTTTGAGTGCCTTAAGAGCACGATTTGTGCCATCCGTAAACTTTCGCCCGAAAATCCCGTTGTCCCGATAAGCTGCCCGTCGCCCCCACTAACTGCCCCTGGGTCTCCGAGGATGGATTTATGCAGCATGTCTTATTATGAGTTGCCCTTGGCCGCGCCTGAAACAACTGGTTCATCTTTTGCGTTCTGCGAACTTTTCACATGCATCTTTCTACACTTTTGAAGATGCATTGAAGATGTCACCAAACATCGAGAAATTCTTAACTGGTGTTTAAGTAAGTAACGTTTTGGCTTGCATATTATTGTCGGTTTTTTTAGAAGCTGAAATTCCTAAAGTCGTTGTCCCTGATATCAGTGTCTTGCAACATGATGATGACGTCGCACTCATCTGCAACTTGACTGAAATAGGAAATAAAGCTTCCAACCCACTGAAGAGGATTTCGTGGTTTAAAGATGGCGAGCGGTTAGAAAGTGTGCGAAATCCTGACCCCCAAGACCCCAGGGACATGCTTGGTCCGCTAAAAATAAAAGCTGTCAGCTTAAGAGATGGAGGAAATTACACCTGTCTGCTGGAAGTGCTGCTACGAAATGTTAAAGAATACAATGTGTCAGATCACACTGTGATTCATAGTAAGTGCAGAGTATACTTCTGAGATTACTTGTTCTATCCTGAATGGTACATGTATCGAGATACGAATCTTATCTCGGGAGAGAAGATTGGCGTGTCACATAGATTCACTTGAGCAGTGACTATCAAATAAATAAGAAATATAACTTATCTTGTAAAGTAATTCATAGTTTAATCATGTTGTGTCGTTGAAAGGCAGTGTGCAAAATCTGGACCCGCAAAATCCAAGGGCAAAGGAGGTCCATTTAAAAATGTTAAGTATTGGTGTCGGAGATGGAGGGAGTTGCACTTCTCTCCTGGAAGTACTGAATGATTTTGAATGATTTAATAATTTATATAGCGCTTTTTACATGTGCTGATCAAAAGCGATTTACAATAATTTCATTAAAAACAATAAAAAGTATACATATACATAAAACTACTAAAACCTAAAGGTAAAATACAGTAAAAATTTAAAAAGATACATTAAAAAGCTGATCTAAATAAAAATGTCTTAAGTTTACTTTTAAAAACACCAAGTGTCGTAATGATACGCAGGTCGGCCGGCAAACTGTTCCATAAAGCCGGTGCAGATGAAGTGAAGGACCTGCCGCCAAGTGTTGGGCGCATTGTCTCCCGTGGAACTTCTAATAATAGGCTACTATTTGAGCGTAACGAGTATGAGCTCGTTTGCTTAACTTTCACCAAATCACTAAGATAAGATGGCGCAAGACCATAAATTGATTTAAAGGTAAGAATTAAAATCTTAAACTTAATTCGATGAGCAACGGGAAGCCAATGAAGCTCGTAGAGGACTGGAGTTATATGTGAGTACTTTGGTATATCCATAATTAGTCTTGCAGCGGCATTTTGAACACGCTGCAGTTTGGAAATTTGAAGAGTTGGCAGTCCATACATTAAGCTATTACAATAATCCAGTCGAGAGGTAATAAAAGCATGAACAAGTGTACGTAGACTATCAACAGATAGATATTTCTTAATTCTCCTTATATTATGTAAATGAAAGAACGCACTACTGCATGCCTTGCTGATATGTGTAGACATGGACATTTTTTCATCAAACCAGACTCCCAAATTTCTAGCACAGGCGACAGACCTTATGTCATTATCACCTACGTGTAAACAGCCGTCGCAAGCTAACTTATTTAGCTGATACTGAGTTCCAATTAATAACATCTCGGTTTTGTCATCATTTAGTAGAAGTCTATCACTAATCATCCAACTTCGAATATCTGCAATACAACTTTCCATGGCCCTCATTGCAACATCTTGACTGACTTGGCTATCCGGTTTAAAGCATAAATAAAGTTGAGTGTCGTCTGCAAAGCAATGGACGCATGGTAGGTGTTTTTCTATAACGTCAAACAACTGAGATGAGTAGATAATGAATAGAAGAGGTCCTAAACAAGAGCCCTGAGGTACCCCGCAGTCCAAGTTGAAGCATTTAGAAAGTGTACCACTGATGTATATCTGCTGACTTCTGTTGGACAGATATGATTTGAACCAGTTCAGGACTGTTCCCTGTAAGCCGACTTTGTTTTGCAACCGATTGATGAGTATCTCGTGATTAACAGTGTCAAACGCTGCACTAAGATCTAACAATACAAGGAGCGTGACACATTTTGAGTTCATACCAAGCATGATGTCATTCATAACCTTCAACAAAGCAGTTTCAGTACTATGGCCTGCACGATATGATGACTGTAAAACTGGGTAGATGTGGTTCTGAAGCATGTGTCCATGAGTCTGATTGTATACAGCCCTTTCTGTTAACTTAGAAACATACTGAAGATTACTAATGGGTCTTTAATTCTTGTACAACAAGTCAAGGCCAGCCTTTTTTAAGATTGGATTCACCAGTGTGCACACTTCCATCCGTCAGCAAATTGACCAGTCATAATAGATGTATTGATGATCTTTGTAAGGACCGGAAGTAAAACATCCAAACAGTTTACAACAAGAGGCGTTGGGATGAAATCAAGCATGCACGTTTTCTTCGCAGAACTGAGAACTAGATCACGTACATTACATTCTGTTAGTTGCGAAAATGTTTCCATGGTAACAGCAGCAGTCATACTAGGGTTAGTAAGAGAATCAGAGTCGTTGCTAGGTAAGACTTCCGTCATTTTATCCAACTTTGAGTGAATATCACAGATCTTTTTAACAAAAAAGTCACCCATCTCATTTGCCAGTTGCAGCTTATCTTTGAGAGGCGGAAACAAAACTTCATTCTCCTGCTTCAACAATTTTCTAGTGGCATTGAAGAGATCTCGTTGATTTGAGCTGTTTTCATTAATGAAGTCGGTGTAAAATCTTTTCCGTGCCACATTCATAAGATAAGTAGCATAGTTCTTTTTTGCTTTGAAATAAGTTAAATCAGACGAATTCCTGGCGCCATCTGCGTTCAGCCCTCCGTCGGTCTCTCCTAGCATCCTTGATATCATCATCATACCATGGTACCAGAGGTCTGACTTTGATGGTCTTTGTCACCAGTGGTGCGTGACAATCCAGTATCTCGGATAGTGTTGTGTTGTACAGATTTACTAGATCATCAAGATTATCAGGACTGTCTTGAATAAGGACAATAAGAGCCGAAGACCGCACATCATGTGAAAACAATTCAATGTCAATACCTTTAATTTTGCGATAGGATATCTCTTTGACAGTCAACGATGGTTTCTTAATTATAAGATCACAGATCACAGTGATGTGGTCGGAGAAGAGATAATCCACGACAGGAGCGGTTGATATTAGCTCGTCCACGTCCCTTGTAATCACAAGATCCAGTGTATGGCCTGACACGTGGGTCGGTTTATCAACGTGCTGTTGTAAACCCATAGACTCCAACAACTCTAACAATCGTGCACGATCAGCGTCACCAAAAACGTCGACATGAATATTAAAGTCGCCAGTGATTAATAATGGCTCAGATGACATAATTATTGATTCCAGATATGAAGTGAATTCTTCAAAGAATTTGCCTGTTGTAATTGGATGTTCTGAAGAATATGGTGCCCGATAAATAATCATGATTCTAAGTTTACTAGATCCGCAATCCACAATCCATTCCGAGTATTCAAATGACGCTTTCTCGCCAGCATCAACTTTCTTCACATGCAGAGAGTCTCTGATTATTAGCGCTGTTCCACCACCAGTGCGGCCGACACGAGAATGATCAACCATTTTGAATCCAGGAGGTGTTGCTTCTATTCGTATCGTTTTTAAGTACTCCTTAAAAACCATATATAGACCGTATAATTTGTCAGACAGCACTATGTGTGTGCTAATTATAATACTTACAATGACATGAATTGCAATATGATCTACTCTCGGGCTAATCTTTTCGAGAATGTATGGAATGTTTATGGTCTTGGTACCAAATGGATGCCAGAAATAGAAAGATGGTGATGGTAATAGTACGATTGCTAATTTTGAGACCATTGCATTGACGTGTAAATGTAATTGTTTATGGCACGGTTTCAAGGTTTGAAAACTTAAGACGACCGTGTATGGCAAATCCTTTAAATTTTTTTTTCAAACGCCTCGGGATCTGGAACTCAATATCACCATTTGTAAGGGATGCTAATGATCTTTTAACTTTTAAACGATTACTAGGTAAATATTTTAGGTTTTAATATTTTTAACTCTTTTTAGCCGCCTATTATATAATACATATTTTCATAGATAATTATATAACTTTTTTTTTCTTTTATACAATTTTGCGTTCACGCACACATTTTAACGAGCGCTTGCGCTGAGCGCTTGCGCTCCTAGGTGTCGCGTGGTTAAATAAAGTATCATTGTTGTTAAACCGGCTTTCAAACCTCCATAAAATCTCAAAATTTAACCGATAATAAATGGCCTTAAAAGTGGCAAACTGACGAGTTTCACCAAGCTCTTTCCATTTGGGGCTTCCATTATATTGTAGGCAAGGGAATGTGACAAAGATATACAAAGAGCGTATTATTGTGTATCATTTTATGTGTTGTCATTTTATTGCGTTTTTGATTCTAGTTGCACCGTGGTTTGAACATAAAGGCGAGAAGGAAATCGTAAAGGAGACAGGAGAGGGCGTGATACTGGAGTGTAGCGCCAAAGGATTTCCTTTGAACGTGGAATGGAAATTTAAGAGTAGCCAAACTTTTGTTTCTTGTATTGGTAAGTTTGAAGTTTGGACAGATTGCAATTGATCAGCTTTATTTCTCCCTTTTTCAAAGATCCTTGCGGTAAAAGCGAATACGCCAGAGAGAAACAGGTTTTGTCACTCGTGATCAAC